>NC_143028.1:72957500-73557500 GCF_057628025.1 Oncorhynchus mykiss
ATCCAGGAGAAATAAGGAGACAGGAGACATTTTTTAGTTTGGCAACTTAATGTAAGAGTGTTACCCAGTTCTAAACAGTCTCTATATTGAGATTGTATACTCTACTTTATTTAAAGTAGCAGGTTTGACATTTGAAAAAGAATGTGAAGAAGTATTTATTTTATACTCACTATGAGCAAGACACTTGAGATCCCGCATCAATCATGCACTGATGTCTAAGGTAGATCTGAATTCAAACTTGAGACGAGTGCGGATTTCAGGTTAGGATTTGATCCTTTTATGCTGTATATAGAATACTTTTTCAGTCTTGAATACGTTGAGGAGCACGTTGTTATCAGGAATCACATTGACTGGGAAAAGTTGACATACAAACAGTCTGTGGGATGCTAAAATAGAGCAAGGTAAGAGCTGTAAAACAGTGTGAGGGAGAGAGAGAGAGAGGTAGAGACAGAGATGCACTTTCTCCTTTACTGTGATAAATATTCCTCACAAAGAGATTCATTATTCACAGAAATGACTACATATATTCCACATTTTTACAAATTGAACCCAGAGGAAAAACTAAGAATACTCATGGGCGAAGGAGCAATGGCTCCTCTTGCAGCCAAATATGTATTTTCCTGCCATAGCCTGAGGGACACTGAATAATAACATCTGCATAGTAAACAGTAACTTACTTATTATTAATATTATTGTTATTACTATAATTAATAATGTTTACTGTAGACTGTTACCATTTTATTGTTATTATTTTTGTATTTAATTTTGTATTATTATTTACTACCATTTTATATTATTATTTGCTATCATTTATAATTTTGTTACAATGTATATTGTATACATTGTTGCTTTGGCAATATTGACACAATGTTTTTCATGCCAATAAAGCAGCTTGAATTTGAATTTGAATTTGAGAGAGAGAGAGAGAGAGAGAGAGAGAGAGAGAGAGAGAGAGAGAGAATGCGCACAGAGAGAGGGAGAGAGAGAGAGAGAGAGAGAGAGAAAGAGAGAAAGATAGAAGAAAGAAAGGGAGAATGAAAGAGAGTGAAAAAGAGACAGAAAGAGCTGGAGAGCGAGTGAGTGATGAAGATAGAGAGAGGGAGAGGAAGAGCAGCAAGCTGTAAGCTCTGCTCTCACATGTGCATGGAAGCAATTAGACGAGAACAAAGCTGAAAAAGTCAAGACGAAATGTCGAAAACACGAGTTTGGTAAATGACCTCATAAACACCAGCCAACCCCCCCCTTTCCTCCCCTTCGAAACACTACACCCCCCTTCCCTCCCTCTCTGCTCTCTCCCCCCTCTCTCACACCCTTTCTCTCTCTCCCTCTATTTCTCTTTCTTTCTCTCCCCCCCACTCTCTCTCTCTCTCCCCCCCTTTCTCGACTCTCTTCCCCTCTCTTCTTCAGCGCTCTATCTCCTTCTCTCACTCTGTCTCTCTCTCTGTCTCTCTCTCTCTCTGTCCTGCTTGGCTGCATGTTCAGTTCATCTGGTGTTCATATGGGCTCCAGTTCCCTCCTGCAATCCATCCCAAAACTATTTCCTTTTTCAATTTCCAGGGGAAGTTGTTAAATGGTTCCTGAACCAAGCTTTTTTTTCTGCCTCTCTCTGTGTGCATTCTCCATTTCTCTCTCTCTCTCTCTTTCTCTCTCTCTTTGTGCGCATTCTCTCTCTCTCTCTCTCTCTCTTTCTCTCTCTCTCTCTCTTTCTCTCTCTCTCTGTTTGCATTCTCTCTCTCTCTCTCTCTCTCTCTCTCTCTCTCTTTCTCTCTCTCTCTGTGCGCATTCTCTCTCTCTCTCTCTCTCTCTCTCTCTCTCTCTCTCTCTCTCTCTCTCTGTGCGCATTCTCTCTCTCTATTTCTCTCTCTCTCTCTGTGCGCATTCTCTCTCTCTCTCTCTCTGTGCGCATTCTCTCTCTCTCTCTCTCTCTGTGCGCATTCTCTCCCTCTCTCTGTGCGCATTCTCTCCCTCTGTCTCTCTCTCTCTCTCTCTCTCTCTCTCTGTCTCTCTCTGTCTCTCTCTCTCTTTCTCTCTCTCTCCAGCTCTCATTCTATATCTCTTTCTCTCTCTCTCCTCTCTCTTTATAGTATATACCTTGACTTTTACTGTGCTAGGGAAAGTCATTAATCCGTGAAATCTTTTTAGTTCTCCACCTTTTCTCCCATGCTCTTCTCTGTCACTTCCTGTTGGCTTGATTAGACTGGATATTCCAGCTGATAGTTCACTTCCTGTTGGCTTGATTAGACGGTGGATATTCCAACTGATAGTTCTGCATGACTCATCAAAGCATTTCCTCCTTAAAGCCAATCAAAACATTGCAAAATATCTCTGTTCATAATTCATCAAGTTCATCATCTTTAATGTCAGACAACCTGCAATGACTATTGTGTTATGTGGTTGAACTGCCCAGACTCGTCAAAATTACACAAGACAAAAAAGACATTACAAAACCTGCATCAGCGGTGGCCATTTTGAATCTAGCTAGGTCAGAGGTCACTCACAGAGGAGCGAGAGGGCACATTCATCCCTGGTGTCATGGCTGAACTGGTAACGCCCACTACAGTGAGAGGAAAGTGGCTGAACTGGTAACGCCCATTACAGAGAGAGGGAAGTGGCTGAAATGGTAACGCCCACTACAGAGAGAGAAAAGTAAAGACATTTTATATTTAATGTTTTAATCACTTAGCAGACACTCTAACCCAAAATGACTTACACTAGTCAGTGCATATATTTTCATTCGTACTGACGGAGTGTACTGAACACATTCTTCCCACGGAGAATAGCAAAGCAACTACTGCCAATTGGGTGGGCACAAAACCAAGCACAGTTTCTCAGTAGATTCCCCCTGCTTGTATCTATATTTTAAAGTCTGACGGGGCTGATGTGATTCGGATAAGTCTATTACCTGAACAGTATATTACCTGAACAGTAGATTTACTGAACAGTATATTACCCGAACAGTATATTACCTGAACAGTATATTTACTGAACAGTATTTTACCTGAACAGCTTATTACCTGAAAAGTATATTACCTGAACAGTATTTTACCAAAACAGTATGTACTACCTGAACAGTATATTATCATAACAGTATATTACCTAAACAGTATATTATCATAACAGTATATTACCTGAACAGTATATTATAATAACAGTATATTATCATAACAGTATATTACCTGAACAGTATATTACCTGAACAGTATATTACCTGAACAGTATATTACCTGAACAGTATATTATCATAACAGCATATTACCTGAACAGTATATTATCCGAACAGTATATTACCATAACAGTATATTACCTGAACAGTATATTATCTGAACAGTATATTACCATAACAGTATATTACCTGAACAGTATATTACCTGAATAGTATATTACCTGAACAGTATATTATCATAACAGCATATTACCTGAACAGTATATTATCATAACAGTATATTACCTGAACAGTATATTATCTGAACAGTATATTACCATAACAGTATATTACCTGAACAGTGAATTATCTGAACAGTATATTATCATAACAGTATATTACCTGAACAGTATATTACCATAACAGTATATTACCTGAACAGTATATTACCCGAACAGTATATTACCTGAACAGTATATTATCATAACAGTATATTACCTGAACAGTATATTATCATAACAGCATATTACCTGAACAGTATATTATCTGAACACTATATTACCATAACAGTATATTACCTGAACAGTATATTATCTGAACAGTATATTACCATAACAGTATATTATCTGAACAATATATTACTATAACAGTATATTACCTGAACAGTGTATTATCTGAACAGTATATTATCATAACAGTATATTACCTGAACAGTATATTACCATAACAGTATATTTCCTGAACAGTATATTACCTGAACAGTATATTACCTGAACAGTATATTATCATAACAGTATATTACCTGAACAGTGTATTATCTGAACAGTATATTACCATAACAGTATATTATCTGAACAGTATATTACCTGGACAGTGTATTATCTCAACAGTATATTACCATAACAGTATATTACCATAACAGTATATTACCTGAACAGTGTATTACCTGAACAGTATATTATCTGAACAGTATATTATCTGAACAGTATATTACCATAACAGTATATTATCTGAACAGTATATTACCTGAACAGTATATTACCTGAACAGTATATTATCATAACAGCATATTACCTGAACAGTATATTACCTGAACAGTATATTATCTGAACAGTATATTACCATAACAGTATATTATCTGAACAGTACATTACCATAACAGTATATTATCTGAACAGTATATTAC
The DNA here is from genome assembly GCF_057628025.1 of Oncorhynchus mykiss. Taxonomy (NCBI): domain Eukaryota; kingdom Metazoa; phylum Chordata; class Actinopteri; order Salmoniformes; family Salmonidae; genus Oncorhynchus; species Oncorhynchus mykiss. The sequence continues at coordinate 72,961,829 of NC_143028.1, forward strand.
CATAACAGTATATTATCTGAACAGTGTATTACCATAACAGTATATTATCTGAACAGTATATTACGTGAACAGTATATTACCTGAACAGTATATTATCTGAACAGTATATTACCATAACAGTATATTATCTGAACAGTACATTACCATAACAGTATATTATCTGAACAGTATATTACCTGGACAGTGTATTACCATAACAGTATATTACCTGAACAGTATATTATCTGAACAGTATATTACCTGAACAGTGTATTACCATAACAGTATATTACCTGAACAGTATATTATCTGAACAGTATATTACCATAACAGTATATTATCTGAACAGTATATTACCATAACAGTATATTATCTGAACAGTACATTACCATAACAGTATATTATCTGAACAGTATATTACCTGAACAGTGTATTACCATAACAGTATATTACCATAACAGTATATTATCTGAACAGTATATTACCATAACAGTATATTATCTGAACAGTATATTACCATAACAGTATATTACCTGAACAGTATATTATCATAACAGTATATTACCTGAACAGTATATTATCTGAACAGTATATTACCATAACAGTATATTACCTGAACAGTGAATTATCTGAACAGTATATTATCATAACAGTATATTACCTGAACAGTATATTATCATAACAGCATATTACATGAACAGTATATTATCTGAACAGTATATTACCATAACAGTATATTACCTGAACAGTGCATTATCTGAACAGTATATTATCATAACAGTATATTACCTGAACAGTATATTACCATAACAGTATATTACCTGAACAGTATATTACCCGAACAGTATATTACCTGAACAGTATATTATCATAACAGTATATTACCTGAACAGTATATTATCATAACAGCATATTACCTGAACAGTATATTATCTGAACACTATATTACCATAACAGTATATTACCTGAACAGTATATTATCTGAACAGTATATTACCATAACAGTATATTATCTGAACAATATATTACTATAACAGTATATTACCTGAACAGTGTATTATCTGAACAGTATATTATCATAACAGTATATTACCTGAACAGTATATTACCATAACAGTATATTTCCTGAACAGTATATTACCTGAACAGTATATTACCTGAACAGTATATTATCATAACAGTATATTACCTGAACAGTGTATTATCTGAACAGTATATTACCATAACAGTATATTATCTGAACATTATATTACCTGGACAGTGTATTATCTCAACAGTATATTACCATAACAGTATATTACCATAACAGTATATTACCTGAACAGTGTATTACCTGAACAGTATATTATCTGAACAGTATATTATCTGAACAGTATATTACCATAACAGTATATTATCTGAACAGTATATTACCTGAACAGTATATTACCTGAACAGTATATTATCATAACAGCATATTACCTGAACAGTATATTACCTGAACAGTATATTATCTGAACAGTATATTACCATAACAGTATATTATCTGAACAGTACATTACCATAACAGTATATTATCTGAACAGTATATTACCATAACAGTATATTATCTGAACAGTGTATTACCATAACAGTATATTATCTGAACAGTATATTACGTGAACAGTATATTACCTGAACAGTATATTATCTGAACAGTATATTACCATAACAGTATATTATCTGAACAGTACATTACCATAACAGTATATTATCTGAACAGTATATTACCTGGACAGTGTATTACCATAACAGTATATTACCTGAACAGTATATTATCTGAACAGTATATTACCTGAACAGTGTATTACCATAACAGTATATTACCTGAACAGTATATTATCTGAACAGTATATTACCATAACAGTATATTATCTGAACAGTATATTACCATAACAGTATATTATCTGAACAGTACATTACCATAACAGTATATTATCTGAACAGTATATTACCTGAACAGTGTATTACCATAACAGTATATTACCATAACAGTATATTATCTGAACAGTATATTACCATAACAGTATATTATCTGAACAGTATATTACCATAACAGTATATTATCTGAACAGTGTATTACCTGGACAGTGTATTTTCTGAACAGTATATTATCTGAACAGTGTATTACCATAACAGTATATTACCTGAACAGTATATTATCTGAACAGTATATTACCATAACAGTATATTATCTGAACAGTATATTACCATAACAGTATATTATCTGAACAGTATATTACCATAACAGTATATTATCTGAACAGTGTATTACCTGGACAGTGTATTACCATAACAGTATATTACCATAACAGTATATTATCTGAACAGTATATTACCATAACAGTATATTATCTGAACAGTATATTACCATAACAGTATATTATCTGAACAGTGTATTACCTGGACAGTGTATTTTCTGAACAGTATATTATCATAACAGTATATTATATGAACAGTGTATTATCCGATCACATATAGGAGAAACACACATAGGTACAATAGATATAGGTGAGTGTCTCACTCTCAGGAACGACCAGTTAGTGATGGAAATGTATGTATAGTGAGGCAATCCGTCATTGTAGAGAGATACAGTATGCTAGATGTATGTTTAAAATGTTTGCACTTTGTTTTGAATGCCTGTAATGTGGAACCATGAGTAACAATACACTTAAAGCAAGGTACCACCCTTTGTTTTTACACTGCTGCTACTCGCTGTTTATTATCTATGCATAGTCACTTTACAAATGACCCCGACTAACCTGTACCCCCGCACATTGACTCGCTACCGGTACCCCTTGCATATAGCCTCGTTATTGTTATGTACATTTATTTTGTTACCTATTGATTGATTCAAATTTTTTTTACTCTAATTTAGTTAGTAAATATTTTATGAACTCTAGCTCTTGAACTACATTGTTAGTTAAGGGCTTGTAAATGAACGTCTCTCAGTAAGGTCTACCTGTTCTATGTGACGCATGTGACAAATACCATTTGATTAGATTTGATTCCGTACTATTGATGACAGTAAAGAACCCTGTGTTCATATGTCATAATACGGACAACGTACTTCGGCCATCTCTTGCCTCTTATAATTTAGCAATAAGGCACCTCGAGGGGTGTGGTATATTTCCAATATACCACGGGTAAGGGCTGTCCTTAGGCACGACGCAATGCGGAGTGCCTGGATACAGCTCTTAGCTGTGGTATATAGGCCATATACCACAAACCCCCGAGGTGCCTTATTGCTATTATAAAATGGTTACCAACATACTTAGAGCAGTAAAAATACATGTTTTGTCATACCCATGAAATACGGTCTCATATACTGTACCACGACTGTCAGCCAATCAGCATTCAGGGCTCGAACCACCCAGTTTATAACACATCATAATAATACAGTCATAGTAGAACTAATGTTCTAACAGAAGTAAACAAAAACGATAACTGTCGAGGTTGCTGTTCATGGATCAGTCTCGTGACTTATATGTGTGTTATGACATTGGGATGAAATTTCCATATTCATATGTGGCATTAAATTACCCCTTTGCGGCCTGAGGTAATTCATAATCGCTTGATAAATGCTATCAAGAAGCATATCTGTATGTTCCCACTTACCCAACATGACTGCAAAGTTAAGTTGATATCTTTTTTTTGTTGTTGCATTTTGACGTTTCCTAAAAAATATGAATATACCGTTAAGGGCACAAAAGCATGGTGAGGACACGAGGACAGTGTTGAGCTGTGAGTCACCCTGACATTTCCGAATCAGGGCTAGAGTTGCTTTTCGTACAACGCAGTCTATTATACGACCCTATTCGTGCGCAGCCACAGGGTCATCCACCATGCACAGAACACACAGGTAGGGGAAGAGCAAAACACTGCCACGCTTCTCAACAGGTTCAGGTCGACTGCCCAGAAGACATGTATTCTTCACACGCATTAGATAAACATTCGTTATGGCATTTGTTGCAACACAACATCCACACAATATCACATGGGCGGGTTACTTACATGTAATAATTAGGTACTGATCACACAGGATAGACAATCCTACTGTGTGTGATTTATAACGGAGTACACCTGCATTAAGAAATATATATCTAAAGACATCTCTCTATTCTACTATCAGAGCCATTCTTAACCAATGTTTAAAATAACAGAGGTACTTGGAGCACTGTGTCTTAGTAATTAATTAGCCAGGGGGCTGTGATTATAGATCTAAAATATGTCTTCACAAGACAAGGTGGAACCCTGGGTCCTTTTACAGGTGACCTGACAGAGTAGGAAGGAGGGATAAGGGAGAAAGTGGGGGAGGAAGAAGGAGAGAGTAGGAGGAGGGAGGCAGAAGGAGGTGTGGGGGTGGGGTGGGGGATCTTTACTGGCTTCCCAGGGCCTGTTTGTTAACATGGCATACAGGGTTAAAGGTCTGGCCCCAAGCTGCAGCCCTGTCACTGTGAATTACAGACAGGCAAAGTGTAGAGCCTGCCAGGGCAGATCTGGCAGGGGCCCTCAAGGAGAAGACACTGGAGGAATCCTCTGGTGCTCCGTGGACCCCAGCAGACCACCTCAGTCTATGGAAGATACTCCTTTGTAGTGTTTCATCATGGATGCTGTCCTTATATGGACAACATAGATTATAGCTACCGCAAATCTTTACAATTACAAACATCAAAATATGTGACATTCCAATTGAATGCAATACATTATTTAGTGAAAGATTGTTTATGAGATTGTGTTGCAACCATTGCATCTGAGAGAGTTGCAGTGTTGGTTAAACTAATGTAAATGACAGTATTTGTCTTGAAAGCCATGGGAGGCTGAAGGATGTAGTGGAGGATGATATCAAGGACACTATCATGTATCCTATCAATGTTCTCCACCTCGCAGCTTTGCTGTCTGTCTGTGTGCAGTTAGATTACTTCCTAGGAGCACTCGGCGATGTCAGACTCTCATACCAGAATCCACCCACTCTGGAAAAACAGATACTCTTTAAGGTTATTTACATGAGGCCTCCATCGTCTGTCCAACTCCACATCTTCAGATGTCAATCAAAGTGCCAAGTGATTACAGACGATCACATCACTTTTATTAATTATGACTTTTATGCAAAACTTTACATTCAATGAGCGCTTATTTAACAATCTTATTTAACAATCTTATTTAACAATCTCAGTAGAGACTGCGGCGACCGACCAACTGACAGCTTTTAGCAACAAATTCATCTCATTAGATTAGGGGAAATGAAGAATGACAATATCTCATAACAGGTTCATGCAAACGAGCTCTTTCATTCTGATGTACAGGATCAGATCCAACCAAATATGCTACTCATCTCCTAATAACTTTATCTCCCAGTAATAAAACACACACTGTCATCCATGTTATCAGCAAAATACAAATTATTAACTTTTTACTGATAAACCTTTATCTATATTTTCCCCCTTAACTTTTACTTTTAGCTTCTTAACTTTTTAAATGGAGGACAACAGAACAGACCTCAAACATCCTGACCCGATGCTTGCAATGACGCATCCGCACAAGTTTTGGCATTTATTAAGGATGACTTTGACGAGTTTGTCATTAGCTCCGAAAATGGCTTGCTGGATAGTGAGCCTCACTAATCCAAATTCGCTCATATTTCCTTGGCATGGGAATTGTTGTTAAAACAGGGCCTGTGGCGAAGATCTGCCCTGTTCATTAGAGAGGCTTCATCAATTAACGCTACCCAGAGGGCTGTGTGTCTAAAACGCTCTGAGCATACTCTCCTTTCTTATCAGCACTCATTTGGTTTTCTTCAACGTTCTACTTTTTCTCTGTGGGGATAAGATATGGATACGCTACTAAGCACTGCTTATGGTAATGTTTATGTCATGAATTAACATGGTTTGATTGGTTTAGAATGGGTGGAAATAAGCAGAGGAGAATATTGCTCAATTTTGACTTCAATATAATAGCTATATGAGATCACTGTCCACCGATTTGGATATTTTGGGTCTATTATTGCAATAAACATACTGCAAATGCTTCTTTTTGTATATAAACATACTATGTGTTTTGTTTATGATATGACATGTTATTGATAATCGCAGGTAAAATATTAGGTCCATAATAAGCCATGTGACCCTTAGATAAGCCTCTACTCATGTTTATGCTGTATTAACTGTACTGTAAGTCTATATAATGCACATACAGCATATCATAAACTCTTTCTTGTGTGTGTGTGTGTGTGTGTGTGTGTGTGTGTGTGTGTGTGTGTGTGTGTGTGTGTGTGTGTGTGTGTGTGTGTGTTTGTGTGTGTGTGTATGTGTGTGTGTGTGTATGTGTGTGTGTGTGTGTGTGATTCACATCATAACTCTATGCTTGTTAGTGCCAAAATATCAACTTCTGTTGGCACAGAAATCAGAGAGAAAGATCGCCCTCTAGTGTCAATAGATGTAAACAACATCAAATGATTAGTCATTCTCAATGTACAGTTGACATATATTTATTAGGCCCAGTGCAGTCAAAAAATAGATTTCCTGTGTTTTCTATACTCTGAGGGTACAAAACATTAAGGAGACCTGCTCTTTCCAGACATAGACTGACCAGGTGAATCCAGGTGAAAGCTATAATCCCTAATTAATTTCACCTGTTAAATCCACTTCAACCAGTGTAGATGAAGGAGAGGAATCAGGTTAAAAATTTGTTTTTTATGCCTTGAGACAATTGAGACATGGATTGTGTATGTGTGCCATTCAGAGAGTGAATGGGAAAGACAAAATATTGAAATGCCTTTGAACAGGGTATGGTAGCTGGTGCACCGGTTTGTGTGTGTCAAGAACTGCAACGCTGCTGGATTTTTCACACTCAACAGTTTCCTGTGTGTATCAAGAATGGTCCACCACCCAAAGGACATCCATCCAACTGGACACAACTGTGGGAAGCATTTGAGTCAACATGGGTCAGCATCCCTGTGCACTCTGTTTTGAGGGCAAAAGGGGGTGCAACTCAATGTTAGGAAGTTCCTAATGTTACTAATGATCCTAATGTTTTGTACACTCTATATTTCCACATTATGAGGTTGGAATAATACTGTGAAATTGTGAAAATAATGTTAATGCCCTTTTAGTGTAAGAGCTGTTTTAAAAGACTGCCTGAAAGTTCAGCCTGTTTTGGTGGGATGGAGTTGTGGCCTTACTTGGTGACATCACCTTGTGGTAAATTAGTCGATAGACCAAAAAGAGAGTTCCAAACCTCTCTGCTAATAACAGCACATTTTCAGTTTTCCTCTCCTTACTCAGAGCACTCCCAGACAGTCCTAGCTACATTCTTGCTTGAGAAATTGCTCTTCGCTAAGAAGCTATTTTTGTTTTGTTTTTACAATTTTTAATAAAAACAATTACAGTACGCTACTTAATTGTTACCCAGAAAGGATTTGATATTTAGATAAAAACGGCTGCATTGGACCTTTAATGGCAGTGTTTATGGTCTCCCTTTCTTGCAGTGAAATGACCAAATCACCCTCTAATGGCCTTATGGGTGGAATGTTATTCATATGAATAATTCATCATTTATTTAACTTTATTTTACAAATCCACTGAAAATCCAGTGTTTTTATATCAGACAGTTTTGCTATAATTTTGTATATAAAGTGTAATATTGGGATGCAAAACTCAAAATGTAATACATTTCAACTCTTTATCTGACATGGTACAGGTGCCTTTTTGTTAAGCCCATAACCATGTGTGTGAGGTGTATACTTGTTTCAAGGTAGATTTGTTTAAGACTACCAATAATCACTCTGTGTGACCCTGATTTAGCCCACTGCAGTAAAAGGTTAAGATATCTACTGAAGTGCCCTATGGGTTCTTATTGGCATATCAACTTTATTCTTACAATAATATTTTCACATATTTTTACTCTATTTTCATCCTTTTATGTTTGTGGAGAATTAACTGTTCAATGGAGTTCAACACGATCTGGGACCACATTTGTTTCCAAAATTTCTGTGTAATGTCACATGCTAAATATCTGTGTAATGTCACATGCTAAATATCTGTGTAATGTCACATGCTAAATATCTGTGTAATGTCACATGCTAAATATCTGTGTAATGTCACATGCTAAATATCTGTGTAATGTCACATGCTAAATATCTGTGTAATGTCACACTAATGTTTTCCATATTTTCCTTATGCATATTGAGAAAACTTGGGTAACACTTTGTGAATTCACAAACAGATGCAGGCTTTCTTGCTGCGTAGAAAATATGACTTTCAATCCTGCAAACACATTCAATTATATATACAATAGTAAACACAGAATATAATAAACCATGTTGAGTTTCCTTGTTAAAAAATCTACACATTATGATTCACTCACATTTAAAACAATTTCCATAATAACAGACAACAAATGAACAGGAGGAACTGTCACAGAGTGAAAATTCAGAAATTCCAGGGCAACTGTCGATTTGTTTCAGTGTGACTGAGAAAGAAAGGTCAGTGTGCGTGTAAGGGGCGGGAGTGCAAGGGAGGCCAGGAGGGGGGCGACTCCCCCACACACCTGAGAAGGCTAAAGAACCCTGCTTGTCCTTAATTACTGGCTCCATAACTTGGTCTATTGTCATGCATAGACGATTGGGCAGGACTCGCAGTGTGCAGACAGCATGCCACACTAAGTGTCGGGTGTGGTGGGTTGGTGGGGTCACCGAGATCAGCATCTCCTGTAATTAGCCTGTGTACTGGCCCCTTCCCAGAAAACAGGTAAGAGTCTTCCCGAGAGAACGCAATCCAACAACCAACAAACCCTCAAATTGTAAAGTTAATGAGTCCTCTTACCTAATCCTTTCTCATTTTGGCAGCTGAGGCCAGTTTGAGTTGAGACAAGTTATATGTTTTTAAATGCAGCTAATGGAATTAAATTACTATCTGGTCTGAATGGTTGACAATGTAGCGGGGTGATGTTGTCTTTGGTAACAGAAAACATTTAAATGTCTCTGTTTTTTAAATGAAAGGTGTACTTTCTATTTTCCTCAGTTGTAAAACTAACATGTGCAGTCTCTTATTACTCACGTATAAAGCCCTGATATTGAAAGCGTTGGGCTGAAATTTACAATGAGCCCAGTGTCGTTTTATAACTTAAGACATTTACAACCCGCATAAACCCCAGGATAGTCTCCCAGTAAAAAGTGCTCTGCTGTTAGGTTAGTGGCAGGAATGAATGGAGAGTAGAAATGCCACTAAAATACACTGGTGATCTTCATCAGCTCCATGGATGATGTTGGATAGGCTTTGGTACTCGTGCATCTCTAGTTGTTCTTAGTAATTATTAATTACTATGAACTAATAAATATGTCACTTCCTACCTTTGCCAATACAAGTCCTAAACTCATTCTGAAACTCAACTAAGATAGATAGATATTCAAGGCAATAAATAGATATATATGCAAGGCAATAAATCTGTCTTAAATCAACCTAAATACATACAATATGCGCCCCCCCAAAACCATTTAATAGAAACAGAACACATTGAAATCAGACAATGCTTTGTTTCCATGTGAGGCTTCTCATGCAATATCCCTCATCTGGTTGAGAGTGCCTTTGAAAAGCTCAATACATAATTCAACCTAAAAAAAACAGTAGAATGAAACAATGGGTTCCTTTAAAGAGTTTTGGATCTTCAACCTTTTTTAAAAGTTTGCTTTTGTGTGGCTCTATCCGTCCAGAACGGGTAGTGAAAAGGGAACAACAATTATTCTCCATTTTCTTTTTGCACCTTGTTTCTAAATCATCAATGAGAAAGAAAGGAGCTTTTCTTCTTCTCCTGATGCTTCTCCTCGAATTGTCAACTAAGTGCACCACACCACAGACAAAATCCCCTGTACCGCTTGTTTACCATAAACAACACGATACGCATGACAAGGAAAAATGCCTCTGGGGAAAAGTGTAGGGTTAACAAACCAAAAATCCAGCCCTTCTAAATGTTGTTGCTTGGATAAAATAATTGAGGAAACAAATACCTGTTTGACTACATAATACATGCAGAATGCAGAGCATTCTTAAAGTATTCAGACCCCTTGACTTTTTTCACATTTTGTTACATTACAGCCTTACTCTGAAATTCATTACATCGTTTTTTTCCCCCTCATCAATTTACACACAATACACCATATTGACAAAGTATAAATAGGTTTCTAGAAATGTTTGCAAATGTATTCAAAATAAAAACCTGAAATATTACACTTACTCCACTCAAGGACATTCAGAGAATTGTCCAGAATTGTCCTCCAGACGTGAACCTTGGCATTCTGGCCAAAGAGTTCAATCTTGGTTTCATCAGACCGGATTTCAAGGTCTGATTGGTGGAGTGCTGCAGAGAGGGTTGTCCTTCTGGAAGGTTCTACCATCTCACAGAGGAACTCCAGAGCTCTGCTTGAGTGACCATTGGGTTCTTGGTGACCTCCCTGACCAAGGCCCTTCTCCCCCGATTGCTCAGTTTGGCCAGGCGGCCAGCTCAAGGAAGAGTCTTGGTGGTTCCTAACTTCTTCCATTTAAGAATGATGGAGGCCACTGTGTTCTTGGGGACCTTCAATGCTGCATAAATGTTTTGGTATTCTTCCTCAGATCTGTGCCTTGACACAATCCTGTCTCTGAGCTCTAAGGACAATTCCTTCAACCTCATGGCTTGGTTTTTGCTCTGACATGCACTGTTAACTGTGGAAGCTTATACAGGCAGGTGTGTGTCTTTTTCAAATCATGTCCAATCAGTTGCATTCAAATCATGTCCAATCAGTTGCATTTACCACAGGTGGACTCCAATCAAGTTATAGAAACATCTCAAGGATGATCAATGGAAACAGGATGCACCTGAAGTCTCGTAGAAAAGGGTCTGAATACTTATGTAAATAAGGTATTTCTGTTTTTTATTTTTAATACATTTGCAAAAATGTCTACAAACCTGTTTTTGCTTTGTCATTATGGGGCATTGTGTGTAGATTGCTGAGGATATTTTCTTTTTTTAATCCATTTTAGAATAAGGCTGTAACGTAACAAAATGTGGAAAAAGTCAAGGGGTCTGAAAATGTCCGAATGCACCGTATATGTATTTGTGGGACTTTGACGGGGATAGAAACAGAGGGCACCAGGTAGCCTAGGGGTTAGGAGAGTTGGGTCAGTAACAGAAAGGTTGCTGGTTTGAAGAGCCGAATAGGTCAAAAATCTGTCGATGTGCCCTTGAGCAAGGCACTTAATTCTAATTGCTCCTGTATGTTGCTCTGGATAAGAGGGTAAAATGTAAACAAAGCCATTTGTTTAGAATGTGAGGGAGAAAGTATTTTTCAGATAAAAGGAGAACAACTCACCAGAATACTTAGAGGTGCTGAGTTTAGGGCTAATGCAGGATTTGTGCAGTAGAGTGACTACACTGGCTACACGGGCAGTGAGTGACAGTTCCAATCTCTTGTTGTTCTGAGGAGGCAGGAAGACTGCAATAGGTTTTGAGAGAATCAGATCAGGGTGGATGCTCTTATCTCTCTAAGTATGTGACAGGCAGGGCCTCAGGGCTAACTGGGGATGGAGCTTGATATCGTTCACATTCAGAACAGGCAGGCAGGCAGGCAGGCAGGCAGGCAGGCAGGCAGGCAGGCAGGCAGGCAGGCAGGCAGGCAGGCAGGCAGGCAGGCAGGCAGGCAGGCAGGCAGCAAGTTGGAACATTTATTTACTCCTGTCTCTTCAAGAAGGCTTTTAAACGATGTGATGTAACGATTGTCAATATAGGCGATTAGACCTTGCATGAATCTTAAAGGGATAGTTCAGCAAAATTACCTATTTAGATATTATAGGGGAAATCTGCTGTTGAAAAAATAACAAAGGACCACCCCAACACGTTTAAAAAAAATAAAAAGCTGGGGATGGGGAGGAGCAACGTAAATATTCAAATTCATAGACAGAGCTATGGATGCAAAAACGGACCATCCTTGATATAAAAATGATAACCATGTTTTGAGGCTATACAGTATTTGTTTACATTGTTCTTTCAAAACAAGGCTATATTTTGGGTTATGATCGGGTACGACAGTTAAACTAAGCTCATGAGGCATTTATGAGTTATATTCTTCAAGAATTAATGGGTACATATAATTTATTTATATGTCCGAAAATGTATGCAACTGAAGATTTCCCCTTTAAGTTGGTCCTTACCTTGATCCCTTTTATAATGGAGGACAAGCACATATGCTAACATGGATAGATAAAACAAAACTAAAAAGACATGGCTTTAATCAGAATGTTATGTACTGGATACCTACCACACTAAAGTGAACTCTAATACCACAAATCAATCTAATAACAACATGATGTAAATCAGTCCGTCTCTCTGAAACCCATCATAGGGGGCTGCAACACCAGAATGTCCCTTGGGCAGAATGCTCCAACACCAGAATGCTCCAACACCAGAATACCCCTTGGGCAGAATGCTCCAACACCAGAGTGCTCCAACACCAGAATGCTCCAACACCAGAATGTCCCTTAGGCAGAATGCTCCAACACCAGAATGCCCCTTGGAATGCTCCAACACCAGAATGTACCTTGGGCAGAATGCTCCAACACCAGAATGCTCCAACACCAGAATGCTCCAACACCAGAATGTCCCTTGGGCAGAATGCTCCAACACCAGAATTCTCCAACACCAGAATGCCCCTTGGAAAGCTCCAATAGCAGAATACTCTGAGTCGATATTCACATAATAATAAATAATTCCCCTCGACCACGTTGACAAATTGGGGAAAACAACCATTCTTTTCCAATCACCCTCATTGTAAAAGAGGCAACTTTGTTGTAGATTTTTTCTATACAGAAATAATTAAACATGCCAAAACGCTGCTGTGTTGTTCAATGTACATGTAACCAGGTCAAAAATCCCGACCTACGAATCAATGCTCCCACGTAGGGACATTGTGCTTGCAAGAAGAGCCCTGTGGCTTTTTTTCAGGCTTTTCGGGGTGGGAGAGTGGGAAATGTGGGACCCGGTGCCCAAGTAGACTACACGTAGCTATGTCACAAGTAAGACTTGTAGTCCGTTTGTAACTCCACTCACTATTTCTAGCTATACTGTATAGTCCGTTTGTTTGTGTTATTGGTCTTGGCTATAGCTTAATTAATGTGTCACGCCCTGACCATAGCCTGGCCTTTTTATTCTCTATTTTGGTTAGGTCGGGGTGTGACTAGGGTGGGTATTCTAGATTGTTTTATTTCTATGTTGGCCTGGTATGGTTCCCAATCAGAGGCAGCTGTTTTTTTTTTTTTTTTTTTGTGTTTTTTGTTGTTTACTTTTTTGACCCCTTTTTCTCCCCAATTTCGTGGTATCCAAGTAGCTAGCTACTATCTTGTCTCATCGCTACAACTCCCACACGGACTCGGGAGAGACGAAGGTTGAAAGTCATGCGTCCCCTACACAACCCAATCAGCCGCACTGCTTCTTAACACAGCGTGCATCCAACCCGGAAGCCAGCCGCACCAATGTGTCGGAGGATACACTGTGCACCTGGCAACCTTGGTTAGCGCGCACTGCGCCCGGCCCGCTACAGGAGTCGCTGGTGCGCGATGAGACAAGGACATCCCTACCGACCAAGCCCTCCCTAACCGACAGAGCCTGGGCGCGAACCCAGGGACTCTGATGGCACAGCTGGCGCTGCAGTACAGCGCCCTTAACCACTGCGCCACCCGGGAGGCCCTAGAGGCAGCTGTTTAGCGTTGTCTCTGATTGGGGATCATATTTAGGCAGCCATTTCCCCACTTTTTTTGTGGGATCTTGTTTATGTGTAGTTGCCTGTGAGCACTCCATAGCTTAAAATATGTGAAACCCATATCACGCTGTGCTTTTTTCCGAATGTTCTTACGACGACCGTGACATAATGTTCCAGTCAGTAGCTAGCTAGCACTCACACACGTGGCTGCTAGCACCGTCATGACAAGGGGCATGAGAGAAACTACAATATTAGGTTTTTCTAAGTAGTGAAAATGCTCTGCAGAAGGCAATGTTGAAAAGTCATCTTTAGACACTTTGTACTATTCTTAAATGTAGTTTTGTCATTGACTAAAACAAGCAGACAACAACAAAAAAGGTCACGTTTTTGCTGTGAGTCAATGGCAACCACAGGTTATTTTTCCCACAGGTGGGCAGGGCCGCGATGTTTTATCTAATATTGACTGGGACTATACCAGAATGCAGAATGCTCCACAATACCAGAATTTCAACAGAAACCTAAAGCTTTTTAGACCAATTGAACATACAGCGAAGCTATTAGCCTCAACTACAAGGAGAAACTGCCAGTTAAAAGCTAAACTTTTACAACTCAGACTATGGAAATGACTGATGCCATAAGATGTTCATGTGGCACTTGACTGTTTTGATTCATATTAAGGTTGTGGGAAGCACTTGTGTACACACCATTTTGTGAATGACTACTAGTATGAGACTGAGGTATGAATAATAATTGTCAGTCATACAGTATAGCCAGCCATTCATCATGTCTGTATCATCACACATAAAATACGATTATTTGATCTTAATGTTTCTCTTATACAGAATAAATAATAAACCCAGAATCTTATTAATCTATGTTCTTTTTTAAATACTCTGCGTAAAAAAATACATAGAAAAAACATGACATAAGATATCTTCTATCACACTATTCAACCAGTAAATACAGAGAAACAAATAGGCCCAGACTTAGTTGTGTGGACAAATGTGTCTAAATGTGCTGATTGGAGCATTAATGTGGTAATTAACGAGGCCATCACCTGACAATACAGCTTGGCAGATGAGCACTGAGCCCTCCAACCTCTCTGATGATGAGTCGTTGTTCAAAAACCTGAACAGGATACAAATGGTTCACTCAGGCCCGTTGCCAACTACAATGCACTCAGCAACCCTGGATCCAACAGCAGGGCACTAATTCTTTGAATACCCACCCAAAAAAAGAGCAGGAGATCCATCCAAGACATCCCACAAAGCATTAAAAACATGTCAAAACTGGACATTAATAAGAAGGACGAGAAGGGGTTGAAAGAAGACTTCGATTTTCTCATTTTCTCATTAAAAGGTCTCGAGGGAGATGAGTTGACTTCCTCCAAGGCACGTAGTTTTAGACAGAATTAATTTATTCAAACGTAACAGCATTTTTAAAACTGTACTTGGAAACAACAAACTAAGAAACTAATTTAGTACAATCGGGTCATTAGTGCGATGGTAAGTATGAAAAGCAATTTTCTTGTTTGTGCTATATCCCTTGAAGCCTTGTATAAATCTGAAAGCACAATAGTCGACGCCTAGAGGATTTGGCCTTAAACATTCACGGTTGGTGAAAGTAAAATGAAATCAGTTATTTAAACATAAGCCTTCTCACACTTCATGCGAAGGACTCCCAATCCATCCCCCATCCCCATCTGTCTCACACATTTCTGCATTGCTTGACAAGAACGAGATTCTTACCCTTGAGGCAGACGGCAAAAAAACATTACTTGGTGTCAGAAGGGACAAACAGCCCAGGTGAGAATGGGATGATTATTACATTTTAACATCACTATTTAACCATAAATCAAATGGCCTGTGTGGCTGCATGCTGTACAGTCTGGGAGTTCTACTGCAGTGGCTATATTTCTCTACCTCACTCACTTTCACAGCTGCTTTCCACTGATAGATAAGCATGTTCAGTTTTCTTATAATTAAGCATTAAGGCACCTCGGGTGTTTGTGGTATATTATCAATATACCACGGCTAAGGGCTGTTCTTACACACGACGCAACATAGAGTGCCTGGATACAGCCCTTAGCCGTGGTATATTGATAATATACTACAAACACCCAAGGTGCCTTATTGCTATTATAAAGTGTTTACCAACTTATTTAGAGGAGTAAAAATAAACGTTTTGTCATACCCATTGTATACAGTCTGATATACCACGGCTTTCAGCCAATCAGCATTCGCTGCTCGAACCACCCAGTTTATAAAATTGTATAATATACACATATACTGTATGTCACATATAGTATATATAATGACATTTTAATACATACAGTAAACTAAGTAAAATACTGATTCAAAATGTATATTTTAGGACAATATGTTCTGTTAACATATGTTTACATATATCAGAATGTAAGTCATTTGTTTAAGAACAATTCTCCATAACAAATATATATAATTCATGATTGCATTATTTCATGTCTTTAATCAAAATAATGTTACCAGAGGTGGGTAGAGTACTGCACATCTGTATATAAGTAAAAGTTTAGATTGTAATCAATTCAAGTAAAAGTAAAAGTATCCATCTTAAGAAACCAGTCAAGTAAGAGTAAAAAAGTATATGGTCAGACTACTTAAGTACTAGTTACAAATTTTGTTCTGTCATTTTTTACACCTTATGGTAAATTGTGACAGCAAACAAAAATAACATGAACTTAGTGCAATGGATTTGACATTCATGTATTATTTAAGCCTGCTAGCACCATCTTGCACAGGTAGGCTGTAACGTTTCAATCAGTCTTATTCAAATATCTATCAATATGCTCAATTTCATAAAAAGGTAAATGGTACGAGACATCAGAATACTTTCACAATTTCAATAGCATTAATGAACATTTATTTCACAATATTCACAATTTCAACTACCTGTGATGGTAAAATGCGTAGTAAAAAGATTGCTACTGTCACGAGTGTCGTTGGAAGTAGACCAAAGTGCAGCGTTGTGAGCGTACATTTTCTCTTTTTATTTTAAAATGTCGCCAACAAAACAACAAACGAAAGAAACAACCGTGTCAGAACTACCCACCACCAAAGGACCAAGCAGCGTGGTCAGGTGGAGAGGACATGATGGAAACCTGAGAGGCAGCCCCAAAATATTTTTGGGGGGGAGCAGATGACGTGGGCGTCGGTGCTGAGGGGTGAGTCCAAGACCGAGGAGGAATTCTTGGACCATTTGAGCGAGGAGTGGTTGGCAGTGGAGAGGGACGAAAGAGTTTGGAGGGGTTGGAGTCTGGAGCAAGACAGTCGCTTTGAGGAGCATGTGACCCTTCAGGGACCATGCTTTGCAGTTACACGTACTGTGTCGCCGGTACTCATCCACAGCCCAGTGCGTCCTGTGCCAGCACCCCGCAGTTGCCGGGCTAGGGTGAGCATCCAGCCAGGATGGGTTGTGCCAGTTCTAGTGCGTCTCCACGGCCCAGTATATCCTGTGCCAGCTCCACGCACCCGGTCTCCTGTACGTCTGCCTAGCCCGGTAAGCCCTGTGCCAGCTCTACGCACCCGGCCTCCAGTGATGATCCATGGCACAAAGCCTCCAGTGATGCTTCCAAAATTGCTTCCAACACTCTACTCAGCAAACTGGATGCAGTTTATCACAGTGCCATCCGTTTTGTCACTAAAGCACCTTATACCACCCACCACTGCGACTTGTATGCTCTAGTCGGCTGGCCCTCGCTACATATTCGTCGCCAGACCCACTGGCTCCAGGTCATCTACAAGTCCATGCTAGGTAAAGCTCCGCCTTATCTCAGTTCACTGGTTACGATGGCAACACCCATCCGTAGCACGCGCTCCAGCAGGTGTATCTCACTGATCATCCCTAAAGCCAACACCTCATTTGGCCGCCTTTCGTTCCAGTTCTCTGCTGCCTGTGACTGGAACGAATTGCAAAAATCGCTGAAGTTGGAGACTTTTATCTCCCTCACCAACTTCAAACATCTGCTATCTGAGCAGCTAACCGATCGCTGCAGCTGTACATAGTCTATTGGTAAATAGCCCACCCATTTTCACCTACCTCATCCCCATACTGTTTTTATTTATTTATTTTTATTTTTCTGCTCTTTTGCACACCAATATCTCTACCTGTACATAACCATCTGATCATTTATCACTCCAGTGTTAATCTGCATAATTGTAATTATTTGCCTACCTCATGCCTTTTGCACACAATGTATATATAGACTCCCCTTTTTTTCTACTGTGTTATTGTCTTGTTAATTGTTTACTCCATGTGTAACTCTGTGTTGTCTGTTCACACTGCTATGCCTTATCTTGGCCAGGTCGCAGTTGCAAATGAGAACTTGTTCTCAACTAGCCTACCTGGTTAAATAAAGGTGAAATAAAAATAAAAATAAAAATGATCCATGGCAAGAAGCCTCCAGTGATGATCCATGGCACGAAGCCTCCAGTGATGATCCAGTCCGGGGCCCTCAGCGAGGGTGCCCAGTCTGGGGCCCGCAGCGAGGGTGCCAAGTCCAGGGCCCACAACAAGGGTGCCCAGTCCGGGGCCCGCAACAAGGGTCCCCAGAACGGGGCCCGCAGAGAGGGTCCCCAGTCCGGGGTTGGCGGCAAGGGTCCTCACACCAGAGGCGCCACCAAAGCGGGGTGAGCCAGAGGTGGAGTGGGGTCTACGGCCCACCCAGACCCTCCCCTATAGGTTCAGGTTTTGCGGCCGGAGCCCACACCTTTGGAGGAGGGGTACTGTCACGCCCTGACCTTAGAGAGCCTTTTTTATGTCTCTTTTTGGTTTGGTCAGGGTGTGATTTGGGTGGGCATTCTATGTCCTTTATTTCTATGATTTGTGTTTCTATGCGTTGGCCAGGTATGGTTCTCAATCAGGGACAGCTGTCTATCATTGTCTCTGATTGGGAATCATACTTAGGTAGCCCTTTTCCATCCTTTCAGTGTGGGTAGTTAACTATGTTTGTGGCACTAAAGCCCTGTAAGCTTCACGGTTGTTCATTTTGTTTCTTGTTTTGTCGGCGTCATTCCAAAATAAAAAGGAAAATGTTCGATAACCACGCTACACCTTGGTCCACTTCTTACGACGGCCGTGACAGCGACATTCTTTTTAGCAAGGAGGTTCTGGTAAGTCTTAAAACAGTCAAACAAAAATCAATATTGAAATTTCACTATCAATCATGTTAATCGTCAGAAACATTTCAGCATGGAATTAAACATTAAGGTAAGAATCAATCATCTTTTTCCTGCCAAGGTAGGATGTACCACCTTCCACCTTCTCTTCCGAACCCGAATCCTTTCCACTTTGAAAGGTATTTTCTTGGCTGGCAAATTCTCCTCCCCCTTGGTTGTGTCCCTACAAGCTGTGAACACACACAAATATATATTTCTGGAGTTTCTCTCATTCTTCTCTGCAGATCTTCTCAAGCACTATCAGGTTGGACAGGGAGCGTCGCTGCACAGCTATTTTCAGGTCTCTCCAGAGAAGTTCTATCGGGTTCAAGTCCGAATAAAATTAAGGTCAGATTTGCCAAATGGAGGGCGGGGGAGAGATTTGTATGAATCTCTGTGTGTAGAGTAAAGGTGGTCTAGGATTTGTTTCCCCCCTGGTTGCACATGTGACGTACTGGTAAAAAATTGGTCAAACTGATTTAAGTTTGCCTGCATTAAAGTCCCCGGCCACTAGGAGCACCACTTCTGGTTGAGCATTTTCTTATTTGCTTATGGCCTTATCGAGTTGGTTGAGAGTGGACTTAGTGCCAACTTTGCTTTGTGGTGGTAAATAGAAGGCTACAAATAATACAGATGATGATTCTCTTCGTAGATAGTGTGGTTGACAGCTTGTCATCAGGTACTCTACTTCAGGAGAGCAATACCCCAAGACTTATTTAATGTTAGACATCGGTCACCAGCTGTTATTGACAAAAAGACACACCCCCACCACTCGTCTTACCAGAGGTAGCGTCTCTGTTCTGCCGGTGCATGGAGACTCCTACGTTGTCTTTGCTGTGTGCTTAGGGTCATTGTTCTGTTGGAAGGTGAACGTTCACCCTCAGTCTGAGGTCCTGAGCACTCTGGAGCAGGAATTCATCAAGGATCTTTCTGTACTTTGCTCCATTTACCTTAAACCTGATTAGTCTCCCAGTCCCTGCCGCTGAAAAACATCCCCACAGCCTGGTGCTGCCACTACCATGCTTCACAGTAGGGATGGTGCCAGGTTTCCTCCAGACGTGACACTTGGCATTCAGGCCAAAGAGTTCAATCTTGGTTTCATCAGACCAGCGAATCTTGTTTTTCATGGTCTGAGAGGACTTTAAGTGCCTTTTGGCAAACTCCAACTTCATGTGCCTTTTACTGAGTAGTGGCTTCCGTCTGGCCACTCTACCATAAAGGCCTGATTGGTGGAGTGCTGCAGAGATGGTTGTCCTTCTGGAATGTTCTCCCATCTTCAGAGGTTCTCTGGAACTCTGTCAGAGTGACCATCGGGTTCTTGGTCACCTGCCTGACCAAGGCCGTTCTCCCCCGATTGCTTAATTGGGCCGGGCAGCCAGCTCTAGGAAGAGTCTTGGTGGATCCAAACTTCTTCCACTGTGTGCTTGGAGACCTTCAATGCTGCATACATTTTTTGGTTCCCTTCCCCAGATCTGTGCCTCGACACAACCCTGTCTCGGAGCTCTACGGACAATTCCTTCGATCTCGTGGCTTGATTTTTACTCTGACATGCACTGTCAACTGTGGGAATTTATATAGACAGGTGTGTGCCTTTCCAAATCCTCCCCAAGCAATTGAATTTACCACAGGTGGACTCCAATCAAGTTGCAGAAACATCAATGATTATCAAAGGAAACAGGATGCACCTGTGCTCAATTTCGAATCTCATAGCAAAAGGTTGGAATACTTACAGTTGAAGTCGGAAGTTTACATACACTTAGGTTGGAGTCATTAAAACTAGTTTTTCAACCACTCCACACATTTCTTGTTAACAAACTATAGTTTTGGCAAGTCGGTTAGGACATCGACTTTGTGCATGACACAAGTCATTTTTCCAACAATTGTTTACAGACAGATTATTTCACTTATAATTCACTGTATCACAATTCCAGTGGGTCAGAAGTGTCCATACACTAAGTTGACTGTGCCTTCAAACAGCTTGGGAAATTACAGACAATTATGTCATGGCTTTAGAAGCTTCTGATAGGCTAATTGACATAATTTGAGTCAATTGGAGGAGTACCTGTGGATGTATTTCAAGGCCTAACTTCAAACTCAATGCTTCCTTGCTTGACCTCATGGGAAAATCAAAATAAATTGTAGACTCCTACAAGTTTGGTTCATCCTTGGGAGCAATTTCAAATGCCTGACGGTACCACGTTCATCTCTACAAACAATAGTATGCAAGTATAAACACCATGGGACCACGCAGCTGTCATACCGCTCAGGAAGGAGACGTGTTCTGTCTCCTAGAGATGAGCGTACTTTGGTGCGAAAAGTGCAAATCAACGCACGCACACACACACACACACACACACAGTGAGTGAGTCCAATTGAGTAGGAGGATTCTGCGCTGATTTGACCGGTTGATCTAGCTCACATCAGACTTTTTGCAGTGCCTATGTTCTGTTGCTTGTATTTTCACATGATGCACAATATGTAAATAATAGCCAAATGTAACCAAACATTGTCGACCAAAACGCGTTCCCTCGCAATCAGCTGGAAGCGCTTATGAAATTTGCCAGGGACAACTTTTGGTCTGTGCTTCAGTTAAACTTGGCTATTGTTGACATATTGTGCAGGTTTCATGTGAATTGTATCAGCATTGAAAATTCTAACCGACATACAGACCAGCGTACTGAAGTCGGGTTAATAACACTATTCTGTGGGTAGTTTGTCTCGGTTTACCTACTACATAAGAACAAAATCAGAGGACAACAGGTAAAGTACTTATAAATGAAGTTTATTCAACTGTCTGACTTGTGATGGTACTGTTCACAAGTCGTGAACCTAAATGTTAGAGACGAGAAATAGGACGAGAAATAGGAGATTGAACATGCTGTCAGATTCTGCGTTAGCCAAAGCAAAATGACTAACTAGGTAGTTCGCTACCTAGCCATTTCATTTGCATTCGCCCTCAAAATAACATTTCAACAGCAGAATTGTTTACGAGAAACACTTAAATTACTCCAGAAATATATAATATTTCAAAGGCAGAAGGTAACTAAAGTCCAATTTTCCACTGATTGCATTTAGCTAAAAACACACAAACAAAAATCTCTTTAGGAGTGAAGATGTGCGCTTCACTTCAAGAGTTGTGGTGGAGATACAGGGTTTGACCGACAACTTTGAGAGCCAATCGACTTAAGAGTTTTGATGACAAGATATTTAGAATACATTTAATTGGTAGAGGGGTCGTGAAACGTTCTTACAGATGTAAAGGGAAACCAATAGTATCGAATCATGTAAAATGAAAATCACAACATTTGAGTGACAAGAGAGACAAGGTTTTTTCATTTCACAGTGACTAAACAGTGTAATACTATAAATCTAACTGAAGTGATTTGGTAAATGTAACAGAGTACTTCAGAAATTACTTGAGTAAGAATACAAGTACAGCCCACAGAGAGTAACTAGAAAAGTACTAGTTCCTCCAGACAGTACAGCCCACAGAGAGTAAATAGAAGGGTACTAGTTCCTCCAGACAGTACAGCCCACAGAGAGTAACTAGAAGGGTACTAGTTCCTCCAGACAGTACAGCCCACAGAGAGTAAATAGAAGGGTACTAGTTCCTCTAGACAGTACAGCCCACAGAGAGTAACTAGAAGGGTACTAGTTCCTCCAGACAGTACAGCCCACAGAGAGTAACTAGAAGAGTACTAATTCCTCCAAAAATGTACTCATGGTAAGTACATGTAACGTATTTTTACTGTGTGCATATTTCAAGTGAAGTAATGTCAAAAAGGTCACAATGTTATTTTTTTTTTCATGTGTACTTTCTAATTAGAAATGAAATATCTCTGTGTTGACGTGATTAGCTGGCTTCTGTTTCATTCAAAGCCTTCATCTGAGCTCCAGAGTGTTGACATTGATGAATTTACAAATGAAGCACCTCAGGGTATGCAGTGAAATGCGAAATGTCACTTCAAGAGGAATAACTGGCATGCCTCTTCTTTTCTTAATGCCCTATTTAACAACAGTGATAAGGTTGAAAAGTGAACAACGAGGAAATGTCATAAGGGAAAAATGTTTGGCAGGAAAAACATGGCATTACTTTTAATTTGTGGTACGTTAGTTACACACAAATACATACACAAATACATAATCCACTATAAATCTATCTAAAACACAACTAGTGTATGATGATGATTAAATAATGATTAAATTAAATGTAGAAGTTATAATAAAATAGTTTGCCTTTACAAAGGTACTGTACAGTTTACTCTATATTACACGGGACAGATGAGAGACATTTGCATGGCACTGTTATTGTGAATATAATTACGAGCGACATTAATTACTGGGATTATGCTAATTTGGTAATTTCAGAAAGCCTCTAATTTGAACAAACCCTGAAGTATGAATATGTGATTGTGTCAGGACTTGAAGAAAGAGAAAGTGACAGTTTATTTGTTCATCCCTTCACATGTTTGTTTTCACTGGTGGTCTCTGATATTTGGGCAAAACTGATTTGTGTGCCGAAAAAAACAAACATACGAACACTACCCGCACTGTCCAGTTCTTTTTATCCTTTGGACATTTCATAGCCAGTTTCTCTGTTTACGAGTGGGACCATATGCCGCTCCAAACAAATCTATTTTTACATCTCCACAACACATCACAACTCACAGACCCAACTCACATTGAACAATGGAATCGTTTGGTCATGTTATTGGGCCAATGGTCAAGAGACACTCATGGAAGAGAAGAAGTGAAGGAGCAAGCGAGTTCGATATCATAACATTAACCCTCCACCTCGACATCGCCATGAGAAAGGAAGTATTCTGTAATTACCTATAGGCAGGTGGAACGGGGGGAACGAGGCCATGAGTTGAAGAAAACGTGTCCCTCTGAGTTTTTTAAACAATCGCAGCCTGTTGTTGATGCTCATGTTGTTGTCAGGTCAGGGACACTTGCTAGCAGTTTGGCCCCCCAGCATGGGGTGCCAGGGTGATGTAATCCTGCCCTCTCTGAAACTCTAATTCCACTGTGGGGCCAGGATCTTTCTCTATGTCCTTCGGGGACCCCCGGGCTTCAGAGGCTAACATTCAGCTAATCAGAGCGAACAGGGATGGCCCCTGGAGTCCTCTGCTAATGCAAGGCCAATCCAGCCAGACAGGAGGGTGACCCGTGTGGGATGGGAGGCCCATCTCTCCACAAATCACATATAGTGTAGCTACACTGTATAAACCCCATCGGCATATTGTCTATTCCCTCCCTATTCCATAGCCTGATATGTTTGTTGCTGTCATTGCTTCTCATTCGATGAAGTTGAAGCAGCCCTGCATCAAAATACGAAAAGCACACCTATTGTATTGTACTCACATGGCTGAAAAAACTCTATGTATTTTCAATAGGAAAATACAATTCATTCATTCGCACATGCAAATATACTTGTTGCACGTGCGTGGGAAAATTAGCTTATGTCTTTTAAAGTAGTCCTGCATGACATGTTACAGTCCCATTAAAGTCAATAAAGATAAACGTAGGGTGGCATTTGACTTGAGATATGTGCACCTAACTACGACATTCTCCTAAATCATGCATTGATGTCATTGAGAGACTTCGGCAAATTCGGAATACCTGCCATAAAGTATTATAATTTGAAACCACAATATTGTAGTAGGACAAATTGTAGTGATCAAATGCATTATTTCCTTTAATGTCAATGTTATACTGAACAAAAATATAAATGCAACATGTAAAGTGTTGGTCTCATGTTTCATGAGCTGAAATAAAATATTCCCAAAATTTGACACACGCGCACACATAGCTCATTTCTCTCAAATTTGGTGCACAAATTTGTTTACATCCCTGTTATTGAGCATTTCTCCTTTGCCAAGATAATCCATCCACCTGAGAGGTGTGGCATACCAAGAAGCTGATTAAAGAGCATGATCATTATACAGGTGCATCTTGTGCTGGGGACAATAAAAGGCCACTGTGAAATGTGCAGTTTTGTAGCACAACACAATGCCACAGATGTCTCAACGTTTTGAGGAAGCTTGCATTTGGCATGCTGACTGCAGGAATGTCCAACAGAGCTGTTGCCAGATAATTTTAGGTTCATTTCCATAAGCCGCCTCCAACGTTGTTTTAGAAAATCTGTCTGTACGGCCAACCGGCCTCACAACCGCAGACCACACATAACCACGCCAGCCCAGGACCTTCAGATTTGGCTTCTACACCTGAGACGAGCCACCCGGACAGCTGATGAAACTGTGGGTTTGCACAACCGGAGTTTCTGAGTTTGTGCAGAAATTCTGTCTCAGGAAAGCTCATCTGCGTGCTCGTCATCCTCACCAGGGTCTTGACATAACTGCAGTTTGGCGTAGTATCCGGCTTCAGTGGGCAAATGCTCACCTTCGATGGCCAATGGCCCTCAGGAGAAGTGTGCTCTTCATGGAATTAATCCGGATTTTATTTGAACCGGGCAGATGGCAGACCACATGTATGGCGTTGTGTTTGGGAGTGGTGTGCTGATGTCAACGTTGTGAACAGAGTGTCCCATGGTGGTGGTGGGGTTATGGTATCGGAAGGCATAAGCTATGGACAACGAACACAATTACATTTTGTTTATGGCAATTTGAATGCACAGAGATACTGTGATGAGATCTGGAGGCCCATTGTCGTGCCATTCATCCACCGCCATCATCTCATGTTTCAGCATGATATTGCATAGCCCCATGTCACACAGATCTGTACACAATTCATGAATACTGAAAATGTCCCAGTTATGTCATGGCCTGCATGCTCAATGTCACCCATTCAGCATGTTTGGGATGCTCTGGATCGACGTGTACGACAGCGTTTCCCAGTTCCTGCCAATATCCAGCAACTTCGCACAGCCATTGAAGAGGAGACGGACAACATTCCACAGGCCACAATCAACAACTTGATCGACACTATGCAAAGGAGATGTGCCACATTGCATGAGGCAAATGTTGGTCACACCAGATACTGACTGGTTTTATGATCCATGCGCGCTTTTTTTTAAAGGTTTCTTTGACCAACAGATGCAAATCTGTATTCCCAGTCATGTGAACTCCATAGATTAGGGCCTAATTAATTATTTCTAACTCCTAGAACACATGTGATACTAACTCCTAGAACACACGTGATACCATGTCCTAGATCACATGTGATACTAAGTCCTTGAACACACATGATACTAACTCCTAGAACACATGATACTAACTCCTAGAACACACATGATACTAACTCCTAGAACACATGTGATACCAACTCCTAAAACAAACGTGATACCAACTTCTAGAACACATGTGATACTAACTCCTAGAACACACATGATACTAACTCCTAGAACACATGTGATGCTAATACCTAGAACACACATGATACCAACTCCTAGAACACACGTGATACTAACTCCTAGAACACACGTGATACTAACTCCTAGAACACACATGATACTAACTCCTAGAACACATGTGATACTAACTCCTAGAACACATGTGATACTAACTCCTAGAACAAATGTGATACTAATTCCTAGAACACACGTGATACTAAGTCCTAGAGCTTTGAAGCTCATCCTCCACATTTCTATATACCTCAAACCTGCATAACCCTTCAAGCTTTTACCCATCTGTCTCCATTCTCTGCAACATTTAGAAAACAAGAAAGATTTCTTCTGAAACTATATGTTGAAGGATGTGGTTCAACTTCAAGCGATTGTGAACGCTCTCCCAAAAATGCCAACCAACAAACCAATCTTGGGATCTGGGTTAATTAAATGTGTGAGACTAGGATGTTCTGTACTCATGCTGTCAGTGTTGACAGGTAATTGGGGCACAATTATCCAGGCACTTGGACACTTGAGAATTACGCCATTGAACGCAACTCATTAACATGCCGCCCTAATAAGGAGTCTTTAAGTAGCGTTCAGGCGCTGCTCAGACTAGTTCTTGGGTGGGAGGCTGTCACTCTCGTCTCTAATATCTTACACAGAGGTGTGTTTACGTGTGGGTGCGTTTGGGAGAGAGGGTGAGGGAGAGATGAGGGTAGAGATGGGGGAGAGATTTGCATGTATGTTGTGTAGTAAAAGTTGAACGGTCAGCAAATATATCAGTGATTATCGATTATAGTGCCATCACAGCTGTGAAAAGAGATGTGTGTGTGTGTGTGTGTGTGTGTGTGTGTGTGGATTGTGGAGAAGAGAGTTATATGGGTGTTTCGTAGATCCATAAAAAAGTTGTTCACATTTACAGTATTACATGTTTTTGCGTAACTTTCCTTCCTGTTTAAGTTCAGTTTGTCATCATACACTAGGCCAGACATGTTCCCACAGCCACAGAGGACTATTCATAATGACGGAGGACGATTATACAGAAAACCGTTGTCAGTCTGGTGCGAATACCTGACAATTTAGAGTTTCCTCACATCTGTCCCAAATGCACTCAATTCCCTATATTGTGTACTACTTTTGACCAGGGTCCATATGGACGAGGGGTGAATTTTGGGGTGCAGACTTTGTTGTACTTCAATTGTCTTCATGGCTGTCTTCGCTGTCTCCGAAACACAGCTGCTGTGTCACTTTCAATCTCACCTTGCCTCTTACAGCCAGTCTCGACAAGCATGACGCAACCACATGCCCGTACTAACTCAATGTTTCGACACCCAAAATCATAGGCTGCCTGGATAGTTCCTCCCTTCATTTACAAGACCAACTAAGAGCAGCACGTTCTAACCTTATGGCTTAGTTCAGTGGTTCTCCAACTCTGGGTCAGTGAACAGTGTTTGTGCCCATAGAAAAAGATGTGGCATGTGCGTGCGGGGGGGGGGGGGATGTTACCCAACACTGGAAGGGGGGACCGAATGAAAAAGTTTGGGAATCCCTGGCTACCTCTCCATTCAGATACTATAGCTACACAGTAACGGGCAGGAACACCCACAGTCAAAACCAACTAACACTACCTACAGTAAGTCTAGAACAGAACAGTGCACCCATAGCATAATTCTGTTCCCTAATTAATGAGTCCCTTTAACTGTTCAAGATCACAGAGACAATTTTATTTCATTTTGTTTCCTAAACGCACCATGGATTTTAGTTTGTTTTGACTGCTATGTGTGCGTAATAAAAGTTAGATAAACTTTAAAGTGAGTTTCTATAGGGCTAATGTACGGTAAGAGCCCTATAGGGCTAATTAATGTACGGTAAGAACTCTATAGGGCTAATGTTCAGTAAGAGCTCGAAAGGGCTAATGTACAGTAAGAGCTCTATAGGGCTAATGTACAGTAAGAGCTCTATAGGGCTAATGTACAGTAAGAGCTCTATAGGGCTAATGTACAGTAAGAGCTCATTCTTCCCATGCTGTGGTGGAAGTAAAACTCTATTTTATTGATAACAGAAAATCAAAACGAGAAGCTGTGCATTCTCTCTGCATAACTAGGCCGTCATTGTTAACAAGAATTTGTTCTTATCTGACTTACCTGATTAAAAAATTGTTAAATAACAAGATTGTTGTTAACATTAACCCCAAAAACTCCATTTTGATCGAATAGCAGTCTTTGGTAGGAAATAATCAACTACAACGATGTCAACCTAAGACTTGGATCAACTACTAAGTAGTGAACCCCCTCCCCTCAACCGCTTCCCCAGTTATTTGCCCCATATTACCCCCCCCCCCCCGCCCCCCAATTGGCCCTCAGGCTTCTTCCATTCCTCTTGAGTATGAAAATGTGGCTTGTGTGTCTCCAATAAATCCCTCAGACTAATGATCCCTTTTCAGGGTTGATTCACGGCCATACTGACAGGTCAAATTGCTGGTGTGAATCCTTGGCACGGCATGAAACCACAGAGAGCCCTCAGGCCAGAGAGCAGGAGAAAAGGGGTGGATCCCCAAGCTGCTTTTTAACTCTCTTAACCGACCAACCGGTTGTGCAGTATTTTGGGTGTGTGGAGAGTTTGAATTTGAAAACTTTTTTGTCCACGATGTAGCAAAGATGTAGTACATTGGCAGTGGATTTAGATAGTTAATCAAATTAGAAGGAACTTTGTTGTCCACACAATGTAGTCTACAGACTGACAGGTTGAATAATGTGAAGGAGTGATGTTACTGTAAAGATTGTGGGAAACAGAAAGGAAAACACAGCTCACTGCTGCTCATGCTCCCAGTTGATATTTATTTACAGCAACGTTTCGAAACGTGAGCAGCAGTGTGGGGTGTTTTCCTTTCTGTTTTCAGTTGAGTTTGCATTAAGCACAGCTGGATGTGCATATGTTCTTCAGCTTTTTACTGTAAAGATTGTGGCTATTGACAGTGTGGAGGGTCCATAGTGATCTCATTGTACCTGTGTTGAAAGTCTAACTATACATATTGGTATGGTTTTCAGATGCGTTCCTGGCTATTCAGTAAATATGATCAGGACTTTTATCAGCTGTTAAGTAATATGTTTCATGACGCTCCTAGCAGGCCATTGCTCTTATTCCCCCCTACACACACACACACACACACACACACACGGTGACTCTTATTTGTTTTCTGGTTGGATCAATGAGCCAATGGCATGCCTACGATTAACCCCTCAATTTCCTCCCTGGCAGTTCCAGCAGTTTCATTTCCCCCTCCTATGTCTGATGTAGCAGGGAGTTTTAACGATAGGGGGAAGCCTTAATAATAGGGGGTTTTTATGCTTGGTTTAAGCGGCCGCTTATTTATATACAATAAATTGATGTGAAAATTATACTCAGGCCATTTGGAAGCCATTACAAGGGGGGAGAACACACAATGAAGTGTCTCTAGAAATAAAGCCTCTCTTCTGGTTGGATTTAAATGAACCCTGGTGTGTAAATCAGTGTTAACATCGTTAGGCAAAGTCTTTGTGGTGAAGGGTGGCGGGTGGTAGTGGTTTAGCAACATAGTACTGTACACGGAGGGAAGACTGAGTTGTGTGCAGTGGCGCTGTTCAACAAAAGTTAATTTCTCAACTACTGTATGTACCTATATACTATTTTTCTGTTTATTGGTGCCTGACCTGTGCAGTGTTCTTCCCTGACATATAATAAAATACTGTAATAATGTAATAACTGTGTCATAAGCAAGCAGCTATACCAGGCCGATACAGCACTTAATCACAGAATTTGCTTTATGATCCCTAGAATGCATTTAAACCTCACAGTCAAAACTCCTTCAGGAAATACAAGTCCAGGACTACATCGGCAATAGAACAAATATGCTCATTGTTAAATCCAGCATTTCCCTTCAGATTATACCGCTTGTTCTGTCAGAGTCATGCTCGGAAACATGTTTCCACTAAAATCTACTTTATACTCTCTCTCTTTCTCTCTCGGTCTAAATGTTCTCCTTTCTGGCTTGCAGACAACAGCTTTTAGAGCTGTACTCCCCTAGGGCCCTGTGGTACTTTTTCCAACAGAGAAAAACAGTCTTCCAATGACAAATAACAGGGACTCACTCACTCAAGGGCACTGTGCTATGCAGATGGGAGCAGATCAAGGTTTGGGAAACTGAGCATCTCAGGACAGAGGATAGGTGGTATAGGCCATAAACTTCAGTATGACACTAAAATAAAAATGTGGTTTGTTAACCATCTGGAGTGCATTGTATTTCGTTTTTACTTTTATGTGCAAAGTAGTCGAATAATGCTGATTATATTGTGATAATGACGTGGAAATGTAGCGAATCGACGACATTGAAGTTAAAATATGCCACAAGCTGGTATTTTCTGGCATATTTTTCATTCTTTTTTTCAATAAACAATGTGCATTTCAACATTAGACCAAAAGTCAGTCACACACTGTAAAATGTCTTGACTGATACGTAATATCAATCTGTCATATCAGACAACATGTCCTACAAGCCATACATGACAGTTGGACATAGCCCTATATTTTTACAGTCACATCCACTTATGTCGCTGTATCTGTCATTGATTTTGACTACATGATGGCATAATCAAACCTAATAAATAACCTAAATGGTTACACGTTGAACTCGCTGTGTGTTCAAACCCAGTCCTCCGTCTGCTCATTTAATTTAGAGGATCTTTAGGAGCACTTACCACAGCCTGCGACATTTCGGGACAAGGCCTGGGAGAGACAAGAACCACAAGCTGTCAGAGAACAGACCCTGGCATCCCACATTCCCGTCAACGCCACGTCTCACACTAAATGGGATGATGGTACAAAAGCAAGTTGTAAAGGAGAATACTGAAGCAAAGAAGGCATAGCTCTTTGGTTCACTGCTAAGGATTCCGACTTACATATTAAGATACTTTTCTTCTCTGGTTTTTAGAGAGAAAAATAAGAAAATGATTAATTCTGTCATGGAATCTCTCGGGAGTTTTTTGGTGTCTGCTGAAAGAAGATGAATTGATGAATGTTTTGTTAGAATGAGGGCAATTTGAGTTTTGACGGTTGTGAAATAAATCTGATTTATATTAACCGCACAGACATAAAGGGATAATGTAATACATCTGAAAACTACGTAAGAAAGATGGCTGATTGTTTTGTTTTAGCACTGCCAATATTTCATTACTATTTTAATTTTATTTCACCTTTATTTAACTAGGCAAGTCATGTATATTTCTTGACTAGACCAATTCATATTAGCCATTTTCTAAATATCCATTCAGGCTAAATATATTTCATATCAAGTTAATGAAGAGGCAGACAAGTAAACTGCAGTTAGCCCAGAACAGAGCAGCACGGCTGGCCCTTAAATGTACACAGAGAGCTAACATCAATGACATGCATATCAATATCTCCTGGCTCAAAGAAGAGGAGAGATTGACTGCATCACCTACTTGTCTTTGTGAGATGTATTGACATGTTGAAGGCACCCAGCTGTCTGTTCAAATGACTAGCACAGAGCTCAGACACCCATGCATACCCCACAAGACATTCCACCAGGGGTCTCTTCACAGATTAAAAAAACAGATAAAACTACTATGGAACAATGCGGACTGTGAAGAGACATAGACACACACACACACACACACGCATACTCACACATGCTAGCGCATGCAATCTACAAACACATCCATTTTTAATATTGTTGAATGGTGTGGGTAAGTCAATTATTGAATACTGCAACAAAATAATAGGTGATAAGCTACAATTAGCCTAAATAATTGTATGGTTTCATACATTTATTTAATGCTTTTATCCAAAGCAACTTACAGTCATGCATGCATACATTTTTAGGCACGGTGGTTCTGGGAATCGAAACCGCTATACTGGCGTTGCAAAGCGCAATGCTCTACCAACTGAGCTACAGAGGAGGATCAGATGAGCTATAAAGGACTTCATTTGATTTTGAAAGCACAGATGAAAAGGTTATGTCCCAACAACTTGACATTTATACAATATTGTTATCAGTGGTGGGGAAAGTAGCCAATTGTCATACTTGAGTAAAAATAAAGATACCTTAACATACTGAACTAAAATATAAACGCAACATGCAACAATTTCAAAGATTTTACTGAGTTACAGTTCATTTAAGGAAGTCAGTCAATTTAAATAAATGAATTATGCCCTAATCTATGGATTAACAAGACTGGGCAGGGATTCAGCCATGGGGAACCAGGCACAATAAGAAATAGTTTTTCCCCACAAAGGGTCTTATTACAGACAGAAATACTTCTCAGCACCCACCTCCCCTCCCTCAGACGATGACACAGGTGAGGAAGCCGGATGTGGATGTTGTGGGCTGGCGTGGTTACACATGGTTTGCGGTTGTGAGGCCGGTTGGACGTGCTGCCAATTTCTCTAAAACGACTGGATGCAGTTTATGGTGGACATTCCTGCAGTCAGCATGCCAAATGTACGCTCCCTAAAAACTTGAGACATCTGTGGCATTGTCTTGTGTGACAAAACTGCACATTTAAAAATAGCTTTTTATTGTATAGAAGGTGCACCTGTGTAATGGTCATGATGTTTAATCAGCTTCTTGACATGCCACACCTGTCAGGATGATGGATTATCTTGCATACAATTTGAGAGAAATAAGCTTTTTGTGCATATGGAACATTTCTGGGATTTTATATTTCAGCTCACGAAACATGGGACCAACGCTTTACATGTGGTGTTTATATTTTGTTCAGTATAGAAAATTACTTAAGTAAAAGTGAAAATCACATAGTAAAATACTACTTGTAAAAAAGTTAACATAATTGCTGATATATACTTAAGTTTCAAACGTTAAAGTATAAATAACTTCAAAGTCCTTATACGAAGCAAAGCAGATGGCACAATTTTCTTGTTTTTTTTTGTATTTACGGATAGCCAGGGGCACACTCCAACACACAGACATAATTTACAAAGAAAGCATTTGTGTTTAGTGAGTCCGCCAGATTAGAGGCAATAGGGATGACCAGGGACGTTCTCTTTAAAAGTTTGTGAATTGGACCATGTTCCTGTCCTGCTAAGCATGTGATGAGTACTTTTGGGTGTTAGGGAAAATGCATGAAGTAAAAAGGACATTATGTAGTGAAGTAAAGGGAAAAGTAGAAACAGTAAAAAATTACTTAAGTAGTAATTTTAATTATTTTTACTTAAGTCCTTTACACCACTGATTGTTATTAGCTAAATCTGACTGAGATGTAATGATAATGTTGTTAGGTTCTAAATAAACAGAGTGGGTCAAACAGCTGCAAAGACAAAGTCATGTTTCCACCAGCACAAGTATTTATACCCTCCTATTAACAACAACATTGGCTCCTGAGTGGCGCAGGGGTCTAAGGCACTGCATCTCAGTGTTGGAGGTGTCACTACAGACCCTGGTTTTATTCCAGTCTGTACCACAACTGGACATGATTGGGAGTCCCATAGGGCGGTGCACAATTGGCCCAGCGTTGTCTGGATTGGCCAGGGTAGGCTGTCAATGTAAATAAGAATTTGTTCTTGACTGACTTACCTAGTTACATTTAAAAAGATTACTGACAGAATGTAAACTTTCGAAACTCCCCCTTTCTCACTCAGTGACTTTCCATACACCTAGTTCTCATTGACCCAAGCATAGACATTCATAATACATGTAAAGTAATCAGTAAGTTGTAGTATGGTAACATGAATAAGTGTATTTCTAGCGAGAATCCAACAATGTTTAATTGGTCTATTCCAGAGCTAGCACACCTGATTCAACTTTCCATCTCATCTTCAAGCTCTTGAATCTCACCTAGTTATTTTAAGATTAAGTCGCTCTGGATAAAAGCATCTGCAAAATGACTTGCCTCGTTAAATAAAGGTTAAATAAAAAATACAAAAATGTGACCGACCGACTCCATTAAGTCTTATGTAGCATAATCAAATGGTGTTGTTTTACACTGGATACAAGTAGAGAATCAGAGCTAGAAAATGGTATATCATACATTACTGTTGAGGAACAGTAGGAAAGTAATTCTGCTCTGAAAGTTGATTAACTTGTAACCCCACATTTCAGAAAATGGCCCTTGAATGTTTTGGTACACCTACTAGACGCAGGCCTGGGCAATCCCAGTCCCCGCGGGCCTGATTGATGTCACACTTTTCCCTCATCCCTAGCAAACACACCTGATTTAAACTAATTGCATTTTCAACTGAAGATCATGATTAGTTGATTATTGAAGTCAGGTGTGTCCAAATAAAATAAAAATGTATTCATCACATACACATGGTTAGCAGATGTTATTGCGAGTGTAGCGAAATACTTGTTAGCTGGGGCTTGGGAAAAAGTGTGACACCAGTCACCTCGAGGACTGGAGTTGCCCAGGCCTGTACGAGCTCTTCTTTGTCTACACCCATTCAGCATCATTCACACCCTCTTATGCCTTAGCCCCACCCATCCCTTTGAGGATTCACATGTGCGAAATAGAATGAGTACGGTAGTGTACTAAACAACCAAAGAGTTCAAGACTAAAGGCAGGATTATCCTATGTCCATTGTCATGTCTGTAGATAGTTGTCGCAATGACATCATTAACATTTTATTGTCGTCCAACATCAAACTTGTTGTTATTGTCGTTATGAAAAAGTATGAACACAAAAACGACATTTGGTTTTCAATTGGTTGCCCTTTCGACTCCCTCCGCACATTCGGAATCAAACAGCAGAATTTTCTCCATCTCTTTAGCTAGCATACTCAGCCTCCGGGCATTCCACTGATTTCAAAACTCAGTCCTCCAGAAAGTGGAGAGCAACACTTTTACAGTTTTACACGTTAGAAAAGGATTACCTACACGTATTGTGCAGCTCCTGTTATAGACAGAAGCGAGCTACATGGCAGACCAATCTGAACTCATCTCTCGACATGTCCAGTCCATCCACTATCTCAGCCAATCATAGCTAGTGTGAAGGTTCCTTACCTTTTCTGTGACTAAACCAACTAAGTTTGTAATTTAATAATTTTATTCGTATTTACAGATGGCATACAAGTTTGTTGCTAAGGCTCATTGAAGTTCAAAAACGCATTTTGATAAAATAAAAAATATTTACGTTCAAATGCCTCAACTGTGAAGTAGGGATGTGCGACATACACCTGGTTTCCTGAAACGAATGACAAAAATGTAAAAAATAAATTGGTAGTTCAGAGCTGCAACAAAATTGTGAAACGTCTGGTTTTCCCCAAGGAGAGGTTTGAGAACCACTGCCGTAAAGCACAGCAGAGGTTACAGCAGTACATTACAGTAAAAAAAAGTTTAAAAAATATTTTCAAAATTCCTTCAGAACCGAAAATGAACCTGATTTCAACGTCTATAAAAAAAAAGTATTTTCAATGTCCGGAAAATACATATTTCAAACTTCCTGAAAATATGAATTTTCACGTTTAATTCAGAACCTGAAATTACCCTAACTAGAACGTCTGGAAAATAGGTAATTTTGCTTAATGGGATCAGGTTTGTCGCAACACATTGAAAAATAACTTGCCACTGTTGATCAGTCAGCGCAAATTTGGATTAAAAGGACATGAAGAAAATGGTATTGACAGAGGACGGAGTTTACTGAATTAATGATACATAAGGTAAGGGAGGGAATTTGTCATGTGTATTGATATAGCTAACTTGCTAGCTAGCTAGCTAGCATGTTTACTCTCACTGCAATAAAACATTTTATTTAACCTTTATTTAAATAGGCAAGTCAGTTAAGAACAAATTCTTATTTACAATGACGGCCTACCAAAAGGCAAAAGGCCTCCTGCGGGATGGGGGCCTGGGATAAAAAAATAAAAATACTACTTGTATGTGCATTGGCCAGGTTTAGATTCAACATAGAATGACAATTCATTTTATCATATAGAGTTTGTGTTGTTAGAGGCTGGTCTTTGTTGAGGAAATTTAGGCTAGCTAACAGTTGTTTGTGCTAAAACTAAAATCTGTCTGCACATGTAGCTAGCTAGCCAGCTTGACTGGATCATGCCAGAGTAGCTAAAAGAGCAATGCCCATTGCATGTATTATAAGTTAGCAGAGTGGCAGTTTCCCAAATTTTTAAGGAAGAATGTAGCTAGTTAGGATATATTGTCAACATTGAGGTGTGGTCCACAATCTAAACAGCTATGATACAGTCTCGTCTGCTTGTAGCAGTGGCTAGTTGGCTAGCTAACTGGCTATAATATCAGCCACGGGATGTTTCCTAGCTTATTTGTTTGTGCTCTGATTTAGTTTACACAGATGATCAGCCATATGAAAACCGTCCACAGCAAAATATACCTAGGATACTACCTAGCTTTCTTCGCTTGTAGCTTGCCTCTCATCTGCCTGGTGTTAGCTAGGTAGCTGCTAGCCTGCTACTAGCTAGCTGCTGCTGTTGCACAGCAAACAAGTTGCTGGTCCCAGTTTTAGAACTCAGATTCAGCTGAAAATATATTAGCATTGTCAGAAATGTTACAAAAAGGTTGCACATCGTTGGTTCTCCATTGTCACGTGAGAGAGAAAACGTACACATTTGTTCAAAACATTTGCCCCTACAAACTTATTCAATCCGGAAGGTGGCAAGTCTAATGGGCACTTTATGAATGCTGTAGTCTCTTTATTACCCGACACCTAAATATTGAGCTAAGTCAGGGCAAGAAATGAAATGTTTTCCTAAATACTAACAACCCTAACAATACGGTACGTGGTTCTGGACGGCTCATGAGGAGAGGTGGGGGGTATGTGTTCTGTACCTCCAATCAAGTTGATTTGCAAAGTTTCATCGACTTTGTTGTCATATTGGCTTAGATATAATGGTAGGGAAATTTGAATTTAACATTGAGTTTCAATCAATCCCTACTTATAGTGGCACCAGTTAGAGTGATTTTTTTCCCCCCTGAGAAGGTAAATGTGTTAACGGGAGATACTGTACTAGCGCTCTACTGGGGAGGTTGGGATCAACTTTATCAAACCAGTTATAGCCCTATATACAGGCATATCGCTCAAGTGTGAGTTCAAAATTTGACGTCTAACCATGGCGAGGACATTGGGAAATGCCTTCAAAACTGTCCGATGGAGGCAACAGTGAGCGCTATTAACATCAAGTAGGCGTGGGTTTTGCAATGTTATTGTCAACATCCCGATGTCTGCCTTCAATGAATAACTCTCTCTTTCCCCTCCTTGCCTCTTTTGATCTCACCCTTTCCCAGTCACTTCCCACTCACAAGGCAGGCAATACGCTTGACCTCATCTTTGCTAGAGGGTGTTCACCTACCAATCTCACTGCAACCCCCCCCCTGAATTGTTCTCCATCCCGTGTCCTGATTCTGCCTCCTCAAACCTACTCACCTCCCTTTCCGTATCCTATGATTCGCACTGTCCCCCTTCCTCCTGGCCGGCTCAGCCCTCCCCTCCTGCTCCGTGGCTGAGTGACTCATTGCGAGCTTACAAAACAGGTCTGCAGGCAGCTGAGCAAAAATGGAGAAAAACTAAACTTCCTGAGGACCTATCATCCTTCCACTCCCTTTTCTCTACCTTCTCTTCCTCTGCATCCACTGCTAAAGCCACTTTCACACTTCTGCCTATAACCCTAGGAAACTCTTTTCCACCTTCTCCTCCCTCCTTAAGGCATCAGCATGCAGTGTCGCTCGCATACTCTCTTTATAAAAGAGAAAAAAAACTCAATATTACATCTAACTAGGATGTTTGGTAGAGTATTTCTCAATGAAAAAATGTGCATGAAAACAAGTAATCTCTCGTTAAATGACAACAAATAGTCTATTTAAGAATCCCTGTTGTTGACCAATCACTGGCGAAGGGCCGTAAAATTTGGCTTCTGAATTTGGCATGCCTCGAGAAAATGTGTGTCTACCAAACAGACGAAAAAACGCCACAAAATGTCTTCAAATATATGCACGACCTCTTCCGAACTCTTCCGTCTGGGATAAATGCGGATGTCTTTAATCCTCCGCCCCTCCCCTCCCTCCTCCCTCTCTTCGGACGACTTTGTTAACCACTTTTAAAAGGTTGACGACATCCGGTTCTCATTCACAGAACTTCCCTACGCCTTGACCTCTTTTTCCCCTCTCCATATGAAATCCTGTGACTAGTGAGGTCCGACCACCCGACAACCTACCTGCTCAACCCTATCCCCTCATCCCTTCTCCAGACCATCTCTGGAGACCTTCTCCCATTCCTTACTTACCTCATCAACTCATCCCTGACCCCTGGCTGTATCCCCTCAGACTTCAAAAGGACCCGAGTCCCTCACCTCTTCAGGAAACCAACAGTCAACTCCTCTAATGTCAAAAACTACAGAATGGTGTCCCTTCATTTTTTCTTACCAAAACACTTGAGCATGCTGTCTCTGACAAACTCTCTCGCTATCTCTCTCTGAATGATCTTCTTGACCCTATCCAGGCTTCAAGACGGATCAGTCAACCAAGACTGATCCTCTCTGTGTCATGCAGGCTGCCAAAGCTAAATCTCTCTCCTCTGTTTTCATCCTCCTAGATCTATCCGCTGCCTTCGACACCGTAAACCATCAGAGCCTCCTCTCCACCCTCAGGGCTAGGCATCTCAGGCTTTACACACTCTTGGATTGCATCCTCTGGCAGGCCGCTCCTACCAGGTCATGTGGAGAGAACCTGTGCCTGCACCACGTACTTTCACGATCGGTGTCCCCCAGGA
Organism: Oncorhynchus mykiss; assembly: GCF_057628025.1. Classification (NCBI taxonomy): domain Eukaryota; kingdom Metazoa; phylum Chordata; class Actinopteri; order Salmoniformes; family Salmonidae; genus Oncorhynchus; species Oncorhynchus mykiss. Next base: position 73,000,838 of record NC_143028.1, read on the forward strand.
CTCGGTTCTAGGCCCTCTTCTCTCTTTACACCAAGTCACTCGGCTAAGTCACATCCTCAAATGGTCTCTCCCCTTCTGACACCCAGGTGGCGACATGCATCTCTGCATGCCTGGACAACACCCTGTCGTTCTCTGCAAACATCAAAGCAGTGACTAACTCCTGCAGGTTCCTGCTCTATAACATCCGTAGAGCGCAACCCTACCTTACACAGGAAGTGTGCAGGTCCTAATCCAGGCACTTGTCATCTCCTGTCTGGACTACTGCAATTCACTGTTGGCTGGGCTCCCCGTTTGTGGTATTCAACCTTCCCAAGTTCTCCAATGTCACTCTGTTCCTCCGCACACTCCATTGGCTTCCAGTCAAAGCTCGCATCCATTACAAGACCATGGTACTTGCCTACAGAGCAGCAAGAGGAACTACGCATCCCTACATTCAGGTTATGCTCAAACTTTACACCCCAACCCGAGCACTCCATTCTGTCTCTTGGTCCTCCCACCCCTACGGCTCCTGCTAAGCCCAGTACAAGGTCTTCTCTGTCCTGGCAACCCAATGTTGGAACCAGCTTCCCCATGAAGCTTCAAAGACTATCTTAAATAATCCCACAGCACCCTCCTCGCACCCGCTTCCCACCCTGAAAAAAAAGTGGATAAAAGAATGCCTTTCTAACACTAAGAGCAACTTGGAGCATCTTCGAAATTAGACGTTTGGAGGAATGTGGATGAACGTCTAAATCTGCAGTGCGACTATGAGAGCTAGTTGTATATGATCTCTCACACTAATATCCTAAGATGTCACAATTTTACATGATACAACTCAAGCATGTGTGCACTAATGCACACACGCATGCACACGTGTACTTGCGGGCACACAGACACACATGTGCACGCACACTCGCTCATACACACACACACAATGTGAACAATGTGATTTAAATTTTGAATTTCTATTCTTCCAAGACAGTCAGAATGTACACAAACCATTGTAGAGATTTTCTCAGGGGCAATGTTATTTAGTAAGAACAAGAGCTGTACACACAAGCATACATCTTCTCCCACAGACACACGCATGCGCACAGAGTGAGAGTGAGAGTGAGAGTGAGAGTGCCAACCCCTGAGATTCCACAAGTGGTGTTATGATTTGTTAAATAGCTCCACCTACAGTATACATTGCCCACTCCAACCAAAGGATAAATGACTCCAGTGTGTTCTCCTCACGACATAACTGCAACTTCAACATCCTTCTCTATAACTCAAACAGACAGTGTAGTACACGATACCTTAAACACCCCAATTTTGAAACTCAAATACTTTCCCTGTGATAACAGACCTCTAAGCAACCACTAAGCAGGCTGTCCAGACTATCAACACAGAGGGTCTTGATGGTTGGAATGGAGGCCTGGCACTTTGAGGCAGTGTGGAGTCTTGATTTGCTCGACACTGGCGATTCACAACTTGTCACAACATATAAACATTAAATTCATCAAACGTCAAGACATCACTCACTTGTGGTTCAGTCACTGCAGACTCTGTGGTCCTGACTGTGTCTTATTCCCAGATATTGTTTGACTGATGGGGACATAGACTGAACAAAAATATAAACGCAACAAGTGTTTGTCCCATATTTCATGAGCTTAAATAAAAGATCCCAGAAATGTTCCATATGCACATAAAGCATATTTCTCTTAAATGTCTTTCATAAATTGGTTTACATCCCTTTTAGTGAGCATATCTCATTTACCAAGATAATCCATCCACCTGACAGGTGTGGCATATGAAGGTGAACAGCAGGATCATTCCACAGGTGCACCTTGTGCTAGGGACAATAAAAGGCCACTCCAAAATGTGCAGTTTTGTCACAACACAATGCCACAGATGTCTCAAGTTTTGAGGGAGCGTGCAATTGACATGCTGACTGCATGTCCACCAGAGCTGTTGCCAGAGAATTCAATTTACATTTTTCTACCATAAGCCGCAGTCATTATAGAGAATATGGCAGTACGTCCAACCGGCCTCACAAAAGACCATGTGTATCCCTGCCAGCCCATGACCTCAACATCAGGCTTCTTCATCGTCTGAGACCAGCCACCCGGACAGCTGATGAAACTGTGGGTTCGCAGAACCAAAGATTTTCAGCACAGACTGTCAGAAACCGTCTTTGGGAAGCTCATCTGCATGTTTGTTGTCCTCACCAGGGTCTTGACCTGACCGCAGATCGGCATCATAACCAACTTCAGTGGGAAAATGCTGACCTTTGATGGCCACTGGCACGCTGGAGAAGTGTGCTCTTCAAGGATGAATCCGTACTGGATTAACTGTACTGGGCAGATGGCAGACAGCATGAATGGCATCGTGTGGGCTGGCGGTTTGCTGATGTTAACGTTGTGAACATGGTGGATAATGGTTATGGTATGGGCAGGCATAAGCTACACACAATGAACACAATTTCATTTCATCAATGGCAATTTTAATGCACAGAGATACTGTGACGAGATCCTGAGGCCCAATGTTGTGCCAATCATCCACCGCCATCATCTACTTTTTTAGCATGACAATGCACAGCCCCATGTCGCAAGGATCTGTACACAATTCCTGTAGGCTGAAAATGTCATAGTTATTCCGTGGCCTGCGTACTCACCAGACATGTCACGCATTGAGCTTGTTTGGAATGCTCAGGATCAATGTTTACCACAGCGTGTTCCAGTTCCTGCCAATATCCAGCCACTTTGCACAACCATTGAAGAGGAGCAGGACAACATTCCACAGGCCACAATAAACATCTTAATCAACTGCATGCAAAGGAGATGCAAATAGTGGTCACACCAGATACTGACTGGTTTTGTGATCCACTCCTTTACATTTTGTAGGTATCTATGACCAACAAATACATATCTGTATTAGGGCCTAATGAATTTATTTAAATTGACTGCTCCACAAGTCTGGTTCATCCTTGGGAGCAATTTCTAAACGCCTGAAGGTACCACGTTCATCTGTACAAACAATAGTTTGCAAGTATAAACACCATGGGACCACGCATCCGTCATACCGCTCAGAAAGGAGGCGTGTTCTGTCTCCTAGAGATGAACGTACTTTGGTGCGAAAAGTGCAAATCAATCCCAGAATAACAGCAAAGGACCTTGTGAAGATTATGGAGGAAACAGGTACAAAAGTATTGATATCCACAGTAAAACGAGTCCTATATCGAAATAAGCTGAAAGGCCGCACAGCAAGGAAGAAGCCACTGCTCCAAAACTGCCATAAAAAAGCCAGGCTACGGTTTGCAACTGCACATGGAGACAAAGATCGTACTTTTTGGAGAAATGTCCTCTGGTCTGATGAAACAAAAATAGAACTGTTTGGCCATAATGACCATCGTTATGAATGGAGGAAGAAGGGGGAGGCTTGCAAGCCAAATAACACCATGCCAACCGTGAAGCATGGGGGTGGCAGCATCATTTTGTGGGGGTGCTTTGCTATAGGAGGGACTGGTGCACTTCACAAAATAGATGAATTAGTGAGGCAGGGAAATTATGTAGATATATTGAAGCAACATCTCAAGACATCAGTCAGGAAGTTAAAGCTTGGTCGCATTGGGTCTTCCAAATGGACAATGACCCCAAGCATACTTCCAAAGTTGTGGCAAAGTGGCTTAAGGACAACAAAGTCAAGGTATTGGAGTGGCCATCACAAAGCCCTGACCTCAATCGTATAGACAATTTGTGGGCAGAACTGAAAAAGTGTGTGCGAGCAAGGAGGCCTACAAACTGACACAGTTACACCAGCTCCGTCAGGAGGAATGGGCCAAAATTCATCCAACTTATTGTGGAAGGCTACCCAAAACGTTTGACCCAAGTTAAACAATTTATAGGCAATGCTACCAAATACTAATTTAGTGTATGTAAGCTTCTGACCCACTGGGAATGTGATGAAAGAAATAAAAGCTGAAATAAATCATTCTCTCTACTCTTAGTCTGACATTTCACATTCTTAAAATAAAGTGGTGATCCTAACTGACATAAAACAGGGAATTTTTACTAGGATTAACACTGAGTTTAAATGTATTTGGGTAAGGTGTATGTACACTTCAACTGTATATATATATTTTTTCCACTAACTGTTAGTACTATCTCTTACAATACTGCCAATAAAATGTAATAATAAAAGCAACAAACATGCACATTCTGTCACGGGTGAATAGGAGTGGAAGTTAGGAGTCAGGTGCAGAGAGCAGAGGGTTCAAGAAAAATAGGCTATTTATTCCGGCACAAGCGGTCACACTGACCAACCCAAAACACAGGGTAAAACAGTCCAAAGCACAAAACCACTGCCAACACTAAACGTGAACACAAAATAATCCTGCACAAACTAGAACGGGCCTAGCAAGCTTAAATAGGCTAGAAAATCAGGAAAACACAAATAGGAACGGGTGCAACTAATAAGACTAAACTAACAGAAAAGGAAAAAAAGGATCGGTGGAGGCTAGTAGGCCGGTGACGACGACCGCAGGTCACCGCCCGAACAGGCAGTGGAGCCATCGTGACACATTCTGCATGACACATTCTTTAACAGTTTTATGATTTACGTTTTATTTGAAAGGCATCTTTACTGAAAACATTGCCTTTCACTCTTTTATCCAATTGTCTAGACTGGACAAAATCAATGTGTGTGCCCATCGACACCAGACATGATCAGGACATACAAGTTGAAATATCAAAACGAAATCTGAACAAACTATATTAATTTGGGGACAGGTCAAAATACATGAAACATTCATTGACATTTAGCTAGCTAGCCTGCTGCTGATATCTAACATTAGGTTGTTATTTTGAAATGCACAAGGTTATTTTCTTCTGAATTTTTAAAGAATTTTGACCCATATTGAGTCACACAAAATCTTGTGTTCTCTACTCCAACAATTCATTCACAGATAAAAGGGGGAACCTAGTTAGTTTCTAATCTCTCCTCCTTCAGTGTTCTTCTGTGGACTTTATATGCCAGTTGGCAACCAACTTTGACTGGATTGTGGACTTCAGCGTACTTGCAGCGAACTTGCAGTGCAACAGGTGTCAAGAAAAAGGACCAAGTTCTATTTTTAGTGCCTGGCTACGCAGCCGCATGCGAGCAATTTGGATAAAATTATTTAATTTAAATGTACATTTATTTTGCAATGCACGGACACGCAACGTGGCCGTTGTGGTCATGTCACTCCTAGTTGACACTCGTCCCTCAACCGATCTGTCTTATTTTTTATTTTTTTTAATAAAAAAATGATTATTATTTATTATAATTATTATTATTTCTTTATTTAACCAGGTAGGCTAGTTGAGAACAAGTTCTCATTTGCAACTGTGACCTGGCCAAGATAAAGCATGCAGTTCGACACATACAACAACTCAGATTCACATGGAATAAACAAAACATACAGTCAATAATACAGTAGAAAAAAAGAAGACAAAAAAGTCTATATACAGTGAGTGCAAATGAGGTAATATAGGGGAGTTAAGGCAATAAATAGGCCATGGTGGCGAAGTAATTACAATATAGCAATTAAACACTGGAATGGTAGATGTGCAGAAGATGAATGTGCAAGTAGAGATACTGGGGTGCAAAGAAGCAAGATAAATAAATAAATAAATAAATACAGTATGAGGATGAGGTAGATAGATGGGCTGTTTACAGATGTGCTATGTACAGGTGCAGTAACCAAAAAATGAAAGTGATCTATACTGTTCTGGAACAGAACCCTTATTTTAAAATCTTAAGAACCAGTTAATGTTATTTTATGTTTCAGGCATTTTTTTTCAGCCCCATAAAAATCTAAACAAAGCGCCTATGCAAAGCCCTCTGTCACTCAGACACTCATTCCAGTGTCTTTGCCAGTTGGTATGCATGTATGTAGACTATATGCCCCTCCACTCTGTAGCATTGGTTACTGTCGCCTACTGACAACTTTACAAGCATAATTCAGGAATAAGGGCCCTTTTTTTCAATTTTCGCCTAAAATGACATACCCTTGGTACCATTTGAAAGGAAACACTTTGAAGTTTGTGGAAATGTGAAAGGAATGTAGTAGAATACAACACATTTAATCTGGTAAAAGATAATACAAAGAAAAAAACCAACCGTTTTTTTTGTATTTATTTTGTTGCATCTTTGAAATGCAAGAGAGAGGCCATAATGTATTATTCCAGCCCAGGTGCAATGTAGATTTTGGCCACCAGATGGCAGCAGTGTATGTGCAAAGTTTTAGACTGATCTAATGAACCATTGCTTTTCTGTTCAAAATGTTGTATCAAGACTGCCCTAATGTGCCTAATTTGTTTATTAATAACTTTTCATGTTCAAAACTGTGCACTCTCCTCAAACAATATCATGGTATTACTTCACTGTACTATCTACTGTAAATTGGACAGTGCAGTTAGATTAACAAGAGTTTAAGCTTTCTGCCAATATCAGATATGTCTTTGTCATGGGAAATGTTCTTGTAACTTACAAGCTCATGCTAATTGCATTAGCCTACGTTAACTCTACTGTCCACAGGGGACCCACCAATCCTGAATAAGTTTTAATTAGAGCAGAATGGATTGACTTGTTCAATGGGATGGCAGAAGCAGAAGTGTCATTTGAAGCTGAAAGGACGTTGAGTACAGTTAGAGAGAAAGATGAATGGACAACAGTGAAGTCCAAGAATGGAACAAAAAGGGCACAAATTGTTGTGGAAAATTAGTCTGATGAATCGTTGTTTGTTGTAGTACGTTTTTGGGATGAGGATGTGTATTTGGGAAACCCCTTTGAAGTCATGAGGAAGGTGAGGAAGGTGTTGGGAAAAGTGGATACAGTCAAAGTAACCAGGAGTGGTATGGTGTTGATATTGTGTGTATCAAAAGAGCAAAGGGAGTGTGCATTGTGGTTCGCAAAATTATCGACGGATGAAGTGGACAGTTTTGACAGAAGGAATATGTTATTGAATATGTAAAATGTTGTAACTGTGTTGGGGACCATATTTCCAAATTGCCTGAGTGCCTCATCAGGCTGAAAGAGGTTGATGTGTCAAGTATCAGGGCTGTACAGCAGATCTCCTATGTGGAGGCAGTGAAGAGAGTTAAAGGGGTGAGAGGCAACAGTTCTGAAGAAGACATGGTGGTGGATGCACCACAAACAGTTGCAAAAGTTATACATCAATCAAGTGATCTGGATACACTTATTGTGAAGGTGGATTTTGTAGCATTTATATCCACAGTTAATAATTGTACTTCTCAAGTGTCCAAGAAGTCCAAGAAGCTGGGCATCATTATATCTGCAGCTGAGAAGTGTCTGGGACTCCAAGACTTAATGACAGAAGCACTGCAAGGACTACTGTTGCCAGGAAATGTCCCGCCATCACAGGATTCTTCTAAGCCTGTGTGAACTAATTACTAACCTGATTAAAACAGAAAAGCAGGCTGATTTAGTTTAATTAACATTTGGTTTTTGATAGTTTGTATGGACATTGTTTTATATTGTATATTTTGGAGGTTTAAAAAGGAACAAAAGGCGAGCTGTCAACCTATACATGTTTTGGGTTCAAACTGATTGTGAACTTCATTTTGCTGGTCGAAACAGTGGAACAGAATGGAAAAAAGTATGGTTCTGAACTAAACGATTGGAAAATAATTTTGGTTGCAACCTGCCACCTTCTAAGAAATCAACATGTATCTGACTCTGACCGCTGGAACTGTGCCTTGCTACTTTGTCACATTTGGCCAACGCGATAAGGCAGCAGAGAGCAGTCAGCTGTTTTGTAGCACTCGGCGCACTGACCATGGCAGAACAGACATCATGAAAAGTTAGTCCAATTAGTCAAATAGCTAGAACTTCACTACACTAGCTAACTAGCTAGCTAGCTGTAGAGCCTATTCAGCATTGAGTGTGTGAACTGGTGTTGTTAGCATCCCTGCCGTTTGTTTCATATGGATTGATTTGAGTTTAGTTCACAAAACGCTAGCTAGCGTGTACATTTCAAATTTCATAAATATTTTACAAAAAAACTGAAAAAAAGCTACAGGTTTATAGTTTTTGGTAAGATTAACTCTGACTCTTTTGAGGGTGAAAGGGGGTTCAGTGGACGATGTCACCTTGGTAACATTTTAAAATGTTTTGGCAGCATATTGTAGCCAGACTTCTTTTTAGCATCCCATGAGTGTTTGCGAGATATCAGACAGATCAGTTGTCACACCCTGACCTTAGAGATCCTTTTTATGTCTCTATTTTGGTTTGGTCAAGGGCGTAAATTGGGGTTGGCATTCTATGTTTTGTGTTCTGTGTTTTCTATTTCTGTGTGTTTGGCCGGGTGTGGTCCTCAATCAGAGGGAGCTGTCCATGATTGAGAACCATATTTAGGGAGCCTTTTCCCACCTGTGTTTTGTGGGTAGTTGTTTTCTGTTTTTGTGTCTGCACCAGACAGAACTCTTTCGGTTTCGTTCCTTCTCTTTGTTATTTCAGTGTTCAGTTTAATAAAAATCGTGAAAACGTACCACGCTGCATCTTGGTCCTCTCCTTCCAACAGCCGTCACATCAGTGCAGATGGCTGTCATGTGAGACAGCTTTTATGCAGACATACATAAGTCAAATATCCAGACACAAGTCAAATGAAATCAAACTTTATTTATACATCACAAGTATACAACAAGTATATTAATTAAAAACTGATTAAAGTAATCTATGCAGTAATATATTAAGTAATAAACATGAGGTTCATCTAGCATAGTCTTTTAGAGCAGATGGAGGGTAGTGTGTAGTGACAGGGTTTGTTGTTCCAGCGCTTATGTACTGTAGAGAGAAAATACACAAGTCAATATTTGCACTGTATATCCTAGAATATCTTTATACTATTTTTATTTGCCAAAATAGGTGTTTGTTGTGTATGTTAAATATGTGTGCGCCATTTTAAGAGTACACAGAAGTTATGGGATTAGGGAGAGAAAAACAGATACAGAAAGCATTGTAAGACTACGAGACAAAATGTGAATAAACAAGCCCAGGTTTCACACATTTCTCTCATTGTATTACACTCTTTTTACTAAGAACAACTACACAACAAGGTGGTACTCTGCTATACAATGGTTGATATACTGTATATATAGCTATATCCTTTACCGCCAAAGTTCATCTCTAGGCATCTCTCTCTGTTGTTGTTGCTAGGCTCTCCTGGGTTCCAGCCATGGTAATCAAACCTGGACCCGTCGCTCCAAAGCCATATCTTGTTCTGTTCACAAACCCCACCCGCACACAGACAGTCAGTCACTATAGGCCTAGTGTAGTCTCAAATTGTTAGAGGGTTGAGTTCCTAACATTGACTGAATCAAAAAGAGGCATATTATAGAGGCATATCAAAATGGAAGAAGAAAAAATAAATAGAAACAGTTAACGTTGTTGTTTTGGTTTTGTTCTCTCTGTAATTTAAATGAGAAAAGTAAGGTAAATTACGCTGAGCAAAAATAGAAACGCAACATGTAAAGTTTTAGTCCTATGTTTCATGAACTGAACTAAATGATCCCAGAAATGTTACATATACACAAAAAGATTATTTCTCCCAACTGTTGACAAATTTGTTGACATTCCTGTTAGTGAGCATTTCTCCTTTACTAAGATAATCTATCCACCTGACAGGTGTGGTATATCAAGAAGCTGGTTAAACAGCATGATCATTACACAGTTGCAACTTGTGCTGGGGACAATAAAAGGCCTCTAAAATGTGCAGCTTTGTCACACAACACAATGCCACCGATGTCTCAAGTTGAGGGGAGCGTGCAATTGGCATGCTGACGGCAAGAATGTCCTCCAAAGCTGTTACCAGAGAATTTAGTGTTCATTACTCTACCATAAGCCACCTCCAATGTAGTTTTAGAGATTTTTACAGTACTGTTCATCGAACCGGCCTCACAACCGCAGACCACGTGTATGGCGTCGTGTGGATGAGCGGTTTGCTGATGTCAACGTTGTGAACAGAGTGCCCCATGGTGGCGGTGTGATTGTGTGGGCAGGCAATAAACTACGGACAACAAACAGAATTGCATTTTACCAATGATGAGATCCTGAAGCCCATTGTAGTGGCATTCTTCTGTCGCCATCACCTCTTGTTTCAGCATGATAATGCACAGCCCTATGTCGCAAGGATCTGTTCACAAATCCTGGAAGGCTGAAAATGGCCTGCATACCATTGAGCATGTTTGGCATGTACTGGATCGACGCGTACGCACAGCCATTGAAGAAGAGTGGGACAACATTCCACAATCAACAGCCTGGTCAACTCCATGTGAAGGAGATGTGTCGCGCTGCAGGATGCAAATGGTGGTCACACCAGATACTGGCTGGTTTTCTGATGCACCTGCTGCTCCTCCTCCTGCACCTGCTGCAACTCATGCAGCTCCGCCACCCCCTTAGCCTCTGTAAGTCAAAGTGATACACACCCCATATTATGTTGCATCTGTTACCACCAGGGGTTTAAAATGGCAGACGGTTTTTGTTCAACACAGTTTGCCTCCTCTCCTTTGTCCTCTACAAAAACATAGACAAGTCAATGATGATGGTGGAATATTAGCTATTTGAGTGGAGACATAAATGCTGACGTTTTACTGCAGGGGGCCGTATAAAACCTACCAAAAGCAAGGAGTTGATCCACATCATTGGCCTCCTGTAAGGGCTCTGAAACATCAACAGTGGTGTTATTTTAAATACAACACACACATACACATACACACACACACACCACAGGAGGTTGGTGGCACCTTAATTGGGGAGGACGGGCTTGTGGTAATGACTGGAGTTGAATCAGTGGAACGGTGTCAAATATACACACACAATTTTGCTACAACATAAAAAATACAGAATGAATAATGTAAAGTGTGTGTGTGTGTGTGTGTATCTTACTTGCATTGCCCAAAGCCAAGGCAGCGCTGAGAAGCAGAAGAATGGTCATCATCGCCATGGTGATAGTCTCCTCAGAGAGAGAGAGAGAGGGAGAGAGGGAAACAGGGAGAAGAGGTCAAAACAAATTCAGCAACAGAGAATACTTCAGAGTGCGTAGAAAACATACTTGTTGTAGAGTGAATCACAGGTAGATACCGTAGGTTCTGTTCAGATGGAGAGAGAGGAGCGCCTTTATACACCTGGCCACAAGGAAGCAACTATTATTTTTGAACAATAGTTAACTAATATATCGACTTGTTTATGGGGCATTCCGTAGAAATGGATCAAAGTGCAAAATAACAGGATCATGTGTGCTTATGGCTCGGTTCTTATTACCCTAAATCATTGAAGAGTTTCGTCCCAAAACGCTATATCCACCAGTTTTTCTAAAGTGTATTTTGTCATAGGAATAAATGCTCAGGTACCTTCATGTGTGTGGGTAAAATATGACTGTTTTCAAAACATTTTATTAATAGATTTTAGATGTGTATTAAAATGTTTTTTTTGTATACCAAAGGTGTCGAACGCATTCCACAGGGATGCTGGCCTATGTTGACTCCAACGCTTCCCACATTTGTTTCAGGTTGGCTGGATGTCCTTTGGGTGGTGGATCATTATTGATACACACGGGAAACTGTTAAGTGTGAAAAACCCAGCACCGTTGAAAGGAACTTACAGTGAGCTCCAAAAGTATTGGGACAGTGACACATTGTTTTGTGGTTTTGGCTCTGTACTCCAGAACTTTGGATTTGAAATGATACAATACACTACATTTCTAAACATGTGTACACTAATGTGGATGCTAACATGATTAATGAATCGTGAATAATGATGAGTGAAAAAGTTAGACAAACAAATATCATCCCCCCCCAAAATGCTAACCTCCCCTGTTATTGTAATGGTGAGAGGTTAGCATGTCTTGGGGGTATGTTATTTCTGCACTTGTAACTTTCTCATTCATCATTATTCACGATTCATTCAAGACTATCCGTAATCATGGTAGCATCCAGATTAATGTAGAACTGTTTAGAAACATGTTATATTCTTTTTGACAATAAAAGTGATTCCAAAATGACATAATACATGATTTACCATTCATTTAGATTGGGCACAAAATAATCTTAAAAACAACCAAAACAAACAGCAAACGCATCCAACAAGTTTGTAGAGTAACAATCTTGATGTAAGGAATATGGGACAAAATACTAAACCTTTGACTACTTTATAAACATAAGTGTATTTGTCCGAGTACTTTTTGTCCCCTGAAATTGGCTGACTATTTACAAAAAGTGCTGTAATTTCTAAATGGTTCCCCCGATACGGATGCCAATACCCTCAAATTAAAGCTGACAGTCTGCACTTTAACCTCAGTTATTGTATCATTTCAAATCCAACGTGCTTGAGTACAGAACCAAACAACAAAACATGTGTCACTGTCCCAATACTTATGGACCTCACTGTAAATATTTTGTCTTGCCCATTCACCCTATGAATGGCACACATACACAATCCATAACCTGTCTCTTCCCCTTCATCTACACTTATTGATGTGTATTTAACAAGTGACATCAATAAGGGATCATAGCTTTCACCTGGTCAGTCTATGTCATGGAAAGAGCAGGTGTTCTCCGTGTTTGGTATACTCATATTGTTTTGCTGGAATGGAATGTTCGTGTTCTGTATATTTGACTGATACTGTATGTGGTTGTCTCACCTAGCTATCTTAAAATGTACAATGCAGATGTTTCTTTTATCTCAATATCAAATTGTTTCTGGGTAACCATTAAGCACTGTACTGTGATTTGTTTTAAATTAATATGTTCAAAAATAAAACAAGCTTCTATCACAAAGGGTAATTTCTCAAGTAAGAATTTTACTAGGACTGTCTGGGACTGGTCTGAGTGGTCTGAACATGTTCTGATATTGGCAGAGAAGTTTGGATCTCTTTCTAATTGGTTTATATATTTTTTTACGGAATGGTGATGTCACCACAGAAGGACAAATCTCCATCCCACCAAAACAGATTAAAATTTCAGGCCGTCGTAGGCCGTCTTTTCAAACAGCTCTATTCCAACCTCATGGAGTGGAAATACACATTTATATATTAGTTGAAATCAGAAGTTTGCATACTCCTTAGCCAAGTACATTTAAACTCACGCACAAATCCTGACATTTAATCAGAGTAAAAACTCCCTGTCTTAGGTCAGTTAGGATCACCACTTTATTTTAAGAATGTGAAATGTCAGAATAATAGTAGAGAGAATGATTTATTTCAGCTTTTATTTCTTTCATCAGAATTCCCAGTGGTTCAGAAGTTTACATGCACTCAATTAGTATTTGGTAGCATTGCCTTTAAATTGCTTAACTTGGGTCAAATGTTTACCACAATAAGTTGGGTGAATTTTGGCCCATTCCTCCTGATGGAGCTGGTGTAACTGAATCGAATTTGTTGGCCTCCTTGCTCGCACACGCTTTTTCAGTTCTGCCCACACATTTTCTATACGATTGAGGTCAAGGCTTTGTGATGGCCACTCCAATGTTGTTTCAATATATCCACAATTTTCCTACCTCATGATGCTAACTATTTTGTGAAGTGCACCAGTCCCTCTTGCAGCAAAGCATCCCCACAACATGATGCTGCCACCCCCGTGCTTCACGATTGGGATGGTGTTCTCCCCCTTTTCCCTCCAAACATATCAATGGACATTATGGCCTAACAGTTCTATTTTTGTTTCATTAGACCAGAGGACATTGCTCCAAAAAGTATGATCTTTGTACCCATGTGCAGTTGCAAACCGTAGTCTGGCTTTTTTATGGCTGTTTTGGAGCAGTGGCTTCTTCGTTGCTGAATGCCTATATAGGTCACGTTTTACTGTGGATATAGATACTTTTGTACACGTTTCCTCCAGCAACTTCACAAGGTCCTTTGTTGTTGTTCTGGGATTGATTTGCACTTTTTGCACCAAGATGCGTTCATCTCTAGGAGACAGAACGCGTTTCATACCTGAGCGGTATGATGGCTGCGTGGTCCCATGGTGTTTATACTTGCATACTATTGTTTGTACAGATGAACGTGGTACCTTCAGGCGTTTAGAAATTGCTCCCAAGGATGAACCAGCCTTGTGGAGGTCTACAATTGTTTTTCTGAGTTCTTGGCGGATCCTCCCATGATGTCAAGCAAAGAGGCACTGAGTTTGAAGGTAGGCCTTGAAATACATCCACAGGTACTCCTCCAATTGACTCAAATGATGTCAACTAGCCTATTAGAACCTTCTATAGCCATGGCATAATTTTCTGGAATTTTCCAAGCTGTTTAAAGGCACAGTCAACTTAGTGTATGTACATTTCTGTGAAACATTGAATTATAAGTGAAATGATCTGTATGTAAACAATTGTTGGAAAAATGACCTCATGCACAAAATAGATGTCCACTACATACAGATCTCATATTACTACCGTATTGGGGGGTGTTAGAATGTCTTGGTACATACAGTACCAGTCAAACAATTGGACACACCTACTCATTCCAAATCAAATGTATTTATATAGCCCTTACATCAGCTGATATCTCAAAGTGCTGTAAAGAAACCCAGCCTAAAACCCCAAACAGCAAGCAATGCAGGTGTAGAAGCATGGTAGCTAGGAAAAACTCACTAGAAAGGCCAAAACCAGGCTGTGACGGGTGGCCAGTCCTCTTCTGGCTGTGCCGGGTGGAGATTATAACAGAACATGGCCAACATGTTCAAATGTTCATAAATGACCAGCATGGTCAAATAATAATAATCACAGTAGTTCACTTTCATTGCCGATCATTAAGTGTATCTCTACCGCTCCTGCTGTCTCTAGAGAGTTGAAAACAGCAGGTCTGGGACAGGTAGCACGTCCGGTGAACATGTCAGGGTTCCATAGCCGCAGGCAGAACAGTTGAAACTGGAGCAGCAGCACGGCCAGGTGGACTGGGGACAGAATGAGTCATCATGCCAGGTAGTCCTGAGGCATGGTCCTAGGGCTCAGGTCCTCTGAGACAGAGAAAGAGAGAATTAGAGAGAGCATACTTAAATTCACACAGGACACCGGATAAGACAGGAGAAGTACTCCAGATATAACAGACTGACCCTAGCCCCTTGTTGACACAAACTACTGCAGCATAAATACTGGAGGCTGAGACAGGAGGGGTCAGGAGACACTGTGGTCCCATCCAATGATACCCCCGGACAGGGCCAAACAGGCAAGATATAACCCCACCCACTTTTCCAAAGCACAGCCCCCACACCACTAGAGGGATATAGCCCACAAAGATCTCCGCCACGGCACAACCCAAGGGGGGGCGCCAACAAAGACAGGATGATCAAGTCAGTGACTCAACCCAATCAAGTGACGCACTCCTCCTAGGGACGGCATGGAAGAGCACCAGTAAGCCAGTGAGTCAGCCCTTGTAATAGGGTTAGAGGCAGATAATCCCAGTGGAGAGATGGGAACCGGCCAGGCAGAGACAGCAAGGGCGGTTCGTTGCTCCAGAGCCTTTCCGTTCACCTTCACACTCCTGGGCCAGACTACACTCAATCATAGGACCTACTGAAGAGATGAGTCTCAAAAAAGACTTAAGGGTTTGCGTTTGAGTCTGCGTCTCTCACATGGGTAGGCAGACCATTCTGTAAAAATGGAGCTCTATAGGAGAAAGCCCTGCCTCCAGCTGTTTGCTTAGAAATTCTAGGGACAATTAGGAGGCCTGCGTATTGTGACCGTAGCGTACGTGTAAGTATGTACGGCAGGACAAAATCGGAAAGATAGGTAGGAGCAAGCCCATGTAATGCTTTGTAGGTTAGCAGTAAAACCTTGAAATCAGCCCTTGCCTTAACAGGAAGCCAGTGTAAGGAGGCTAGCACTGGGATAATATGATTAAAAACAAAAATTGGTTCTAGTCAGGATTCTAGCAGCCGTATTTAGCACTAACTGAAGTTTATTTAGTGCTTTATCCGGGTAGCCGGAAAGTAGAGCATTGCAGTGGTCTAACCTAGAAGTAACAAAAGCATGGATTAATTCTTCTGCATCATTTTTGGACAGAAAGTTTCTGATTTTTGCAATGTTACATATGGAAAAAAGCTGTCCTTGAAACAATCTTGATACGTTCATCAAAAGAGCGATCAGGGTCCAGAGTAACGCTGATGTCCTTCACAGTTTTATTTGAGACGACTGTTCAACCATCAAGATTAATTGTCAGATTCAACAGAAGATCTCTTTGTTTCTTGGGACCTAGAACAAGCATCTCTGTTTTGTCCAAGTTTAAAAGTAGAACGTTTGCAGCCATCCACTTCCTTATATCTGAAACACAGGCTTCTAGCGAGTGCAATTTTGGGGCATCACCATGTTTCATTGAAATGTGCAGCTGTGTGTCATCCACATAGCAGTTAAAGTTAACATTATGTTTTCGAATGACATCCCCAAGAGGTAAACTATACAGTGAAAACAATAGTGGTCCTAAAACGGAGCCTTGAGGAACACCGAAATTGACAGTTGATTTGTCAGAGGACAAACCATTCACAGAGTCAAACTGATATCTTTCCGACAGATAAGATCTGAACCAGGCCAGAACTTGTCCGTGTAGACCAATTTGGGTTTCCAAACTCTCCAAAATAATGTGGTGATTGATGGTATCAAAAGCAGCACTAAGGTCTAGGAGCATGAGGACAGATGCAGAGCCTCGGTCTGACGGCATTAAAAGGTAATAAGCCACCTTCACAAGTGCAGTTTCAGTGCTATGATGGGGTCTAAAACCAGACTGAAGCATTATACATTGTTTGTCTTCAGGAAGGCAGTGAGTTGCTGCGCAACAGAGTTCTCTAAAATGTTTGGGAGGAATGTAAGATTCAATATAGGCAGATAGTTTTTAATATTTTCTCGGTCAAGGTTTGGCTTTTTCAAGAGAGGCTTTATTACTACCACTTTTAGTGAGTTTGGTACACATCCGGTGGTTAGAGAGACGTTTATTATGTTCAACATAGGAGGGCCAAGCACAGGAAGCAACTCTTTCAGTAGTTTAGTTGGAATTCCAGAATTTCTTTATTTTTTACTATTTTCTACATTGTAGAACTAACACCAAAACTATGAAACAACAAATATGGAATTATTTAGTAACCAAAAAAAAAGTGTTAAACAAATCTAAATATATTTTATATTTGAGATTCTTGAAAAGTAGCCACCCTTCGCCTTGACGACAGCTTTGCACACTCTTATTCTACAATGTATAAAATAGTAAAAATAAAGAAAACCCTTGAATGGGTAGGTGTGTCCAAACCTTTGACTGGTGCTGTATGTAGAAATATACATAAAATGTCATGTCATACAATATATTAAAAACACAGGTAAAAAGAAGAGATCAATCGTCATATATTTTGGTGTCTGTAGTGCGGCATGTAGCTATATAATATTAACTTATTGTTTGCTCGGACAGAAGAGGGGTGTTAGGTCAGTTGTTTATTACAGGATGAAAAACCCATATTCTTTTTTTGGGGGGGATCTTTATGTAAAATATTTTCAATTCAGTCAAATGTATTTTATAAAGCCTTTCTTACTTCAGCAGTTGTCACAAATTAGTTTACAGTGCTTTACAGTTACCCAGCTTAAACTCTCAAAGAGCAAAGCTAAGAAGGCAGAGGCAGAACCACGGTGGCTAGGAACAAAGAAGGAACCCTACAGTAAAAGGAAGGAACCTAGAAAGAAACTAGGTAATTAATCATATTCTGCTGTGAACTTCATGCTGGGCTTTCTGCAGTGCTCCTACAATATAGCAAAGTGCAACTTATAGCCTTTTTCCTGGATACTCATGACCCTTTTCCTGTCAAAAAAGTACTTGTGTGGATCTATAATATCAAGCAGTGTTGAGACTTACTAATGTAAATCTTAAGATTTTGACTGAACTTTTTACCCCTTTAGTTATTAATGGGAAACCTAACAACCATCTATGTTACCTGCTGCCTAATGTTTGTTTCACTGTTGTAGAGTGAATCACAAGTAGATACAAGTAGGTTCTGCTCAGATGGAGAGAGAGGAGCACCTTTACACACCTGGCCACAAGGAAGCAGCTATTATTTTTTAACAATTGTTAACTAATATATTGACTTGTTTATGGGGCATTCCGTAGAAATGGATCAAAGTGCGCATTTGTGTTTGTAGGTGGGTGTGTTTGTGTGTATGTAGGTTTGTGTGTGTGTGTGTGTGTGTGTGTGTGCGCATGTAGGTGTGTGTCAGGGGCAGTAGGTGCAATTTAATTTTAGGGAGGACGATTTTTTTTATGAGCATGGCCTCATTTATGTTACAGCATATTGGATGACTCATTCATATTCCATTCACCCAGTTCAATATAACATTGATAGGTTTAGGCTACAACATGATGCTCAAATTTTCCCTGTACCCATCATGAGGTTGCTACAACCTAGCCAGTGGTGTAAAGTACTTATTTAAAAATACTTGAAAGTACTAGTTTCCCACAGTTTTTTGTGGTATCTGTACTTAACAATTTATATTTTTGGAAACTTTTACTTCACTACATTCCTAAAATAAAATAATGTACTTTTTATTACATACATTTTCCCCTGACACCCAAAAGTGCTCGTTACATTTTGACAGGAATATGGTCCAATTCACACATATCAAGAGAACATCCCTAGTCAACCCTACTGCCTCGGATCTGGTGGACTCACTAAACAGAAAGACTTTGTTTGTAAATTACATCTGAGTGTTGGAGTGTTGGAGTGTTGGAGTGTGCCCCTAGCTATCCGTTAAAAAAAGTGAAAATTGTGCCGTCTGGTTTGCTTCAAAATGAGGAACTTGAAATGATTTATTATGTTACTTTTGATACTTAAGTACATTTTAGAAATTCCATTTACTTTTGAAATTTAAGTATATTTAAAACCAAATACTTTTAGACTTTTACTCAAGTAGTATTTTACTGGGTGACTTTAACTTGAGTCATTTTCTATTAAGGTATCTTTAGTTTTACTCAATTTAGCACTTTTTCCACCACTGAACCTATGAATGAACGTTTATAACGTAGGTGCACAGGTTGAGAGACAAATTGGAGTCATCAAGGTGACAGACAGCGACACATTCTACACAGCCTAACAAACTCTTGCCTGCAACTAGCTGATCTCGGGTGTAGTCATTAGTCCAAACAGTTCTGTTTTGCAACTAAAACAAGAGTTTCTGTTGGTCAAATTCAGGTAGGCCCATACCGTTTCATTCCGTTTGTTTCAATTTAAGAAACGTTTAGCAACAGAAATCGCCAGAATGAATAAATCCCTGATTACCCGCACACACAGTTCACTTTGATAGCAAACACATACAGCGTCATCACTTTGCTCGTTGTACAATTCCTTCTTGCATCTACACACTTTCCTTCTCTCAACTTTTCCCTTCCCTTGTGGACTTCAGTGCAAAACACAGCGGCAGTCTGTGGCCAGGTGAAAAAAAATCCCCAAGCCAAACCTTCATACCTTAACCCTACACAGCCTACATTGCTGTCATCATTTTAACTAACGTCTACATACACTAAGTGACCAAAAGTTTGTGGACACCTGGATGTTGAACATCTCATTTCAAAATCATGGGAATTAATATGGAGTTGGTCCCCCCTTTGCTGCCATAACAACATCCACTATTCTGGGAAGGTTTTCCACTAAATGTTGGAACATTGCTGTGGGGACAAGAGCATTAGTGAAGTTGAACACCGATGTTGGGCGATTAGGCCTGGCTCGCAGTCTGCGTTCCAATTCCGGGCTATCTGCATTGTGTCCCGCAACCCGCCACCCGCCACCCGCCTAACCCTCTTTTACGGTACTGCTACTCTCTGTTCATCATATATGCATTGTCACTTTAACCATATCTACATGTACATACTACCTCAATCAGCCTGACTAACCGGTGTCTGTATGTAGCCTCGCTACTTTTATTGCCTCGCTACTGTATACAGCCTGTCGTTTTACTGTTGTTTTATTTCTTTACTTACCTATTGTTCAGCTAACACCTTTTTTGCACTATTGGTTAGAGCCTGAAAGTAAGCTGTTGTATTTTGCGCAACTGAACTAAATAACTATCACTCATTTCTGTCATCATGAAGTGCTTTGAGAGACTAGTCAAGGATCATATCACCTCTACTTTACCTGACACACCAGAACCTTCTCAATTTGCTTACTGCCCCAATAGGTCCACAGACAACGCAATTGCCATCACACTGCACACTACCCTATCCCGCTCGAAACAAGAGGAATACCTATGTAAGAATGCTGTTCATTGACTACAGCTTAGCATTTAACACCAGAGTACCCTCCAAACTCCTCATTAAGCTCGAGACCCTGGGTCTCCACCACGCCCTGTGCAACTGGGTCCTGGACTTTCTGACGGGCCGCCCCCAGGTGGTGAGGGTAGGTAACAACATCTCCACCCCGCTGATCCTCAGCACTGGGGCCTCACAAGGGTACGTTCTCAGCCCTCTCCTGTACTCCCTGTTCACCCATGACTGTGTGGCCATGCACTCTTCCAACTGAAATATCCAATAAATGTTGTTCCACTTCATGATTGTGTCCCACTTGTTGTTGATTCTTCACAAAAAAATTACAGTTTTATATCTTTATGTTTGAAGCCTGAAATGTGGCAAAAGGTCGCAAAGTTCAAGGGGGCCGAATACTTTCGCAAGGCACTGTATCTCTTCTCCCACGGACACATGCACACGCACACGCACACACACACAGAGAGTGAGAGAAAGAGGGAGAGGGAGAGAAAGAGAGAGAGAAAGAGAGAGGGAGAGAGAGAGAAAGAGAGAGAGAGGGAGGATGCCAGGGTCAAACCCTGAGATTCCACAAGTGGTGTTATGATTTGTTAAATAGCTCCACCTACAGTATACATTGCCCACGCCAACCAAAGGATAAATGACTCCAGTGTGTTCTCCTCACAACATAACTGCAACTTCAACATCCTTCTCTATAACTCAAACAGACAGTGTAGTACACGGTACCTTAAACACCCCAATTTTGAAACTCAAATACTTTCTCTGTGATAACAGACCTCTAAGCAACCACTAAGCAGGCTGTCCAGACTATCAACACAGAGGGTCTTGATGGTTGGAATGGAGGCCTGATTAGCTCTACATGACTGATTTGCTCTACACTGGCGATTCACAACGAATCACAACATATAAACAGGATATCCATCAATAGACACGACATCACTCACCTGTGGTTCAGTGACAGTAGACTCTGTGGTCCTGACTGTGTCTTTTTCCCAGCTATTGTTTGACTGACGGGGACATACACTGAGAAAAAATATAAATGCAACATGTAAAGTGTTGGTCCCATGTTTCATGAACTGAAAATAAAAGATCCCAGAAAGGTTCCATGCACTCAATTTCTCTCAAATGTTGTGCACAAATTTGTTAATGAGCATTTCTCCTTTGCCAAGATAATCCATCCATCTGACAGATGTGGCATATCAAGAAGATGATTAAACAGCATGATCATTACACAGGTGCATCTTGTGCTGGGGACAATACAATGCCACTCTAAAATGTGCAATATTGTCACACAACATAAAGCCACAGATGTCCAGTTTAGAGGGAGCGTGCAATTGGCATGCCGACTACAGAAATGTCCACCTTAGCTGTTGCCATAGAATTTAATGTTAATGGCGCGACCTTAAGATGCCTCCAACGTTGTTTTAGAGAATTTGGCCGTATGGCCAACCAGCCTCACAACCGCAGACCATATATAACCACACCAGCCCAGGACCTTGACATCTGGCTTCTTCACTTGCGGAATCATCTGAGACCAGTCACCTGGACAACTGATGAAACTGTGGGTGTGCAGAACCAAAGTCTTTCTGCACAAACTGTCAGAAACCTTCTCAGGGAAGCTCATCTTTGTGCTTGTCGTCCTCATCAGAGTCTCGACCTGACTGCAGTTCGGCGTTGTAACTGACTTCAGTGGGCAAATTCTCACCTTCGATGGCCACTGGCACACTGGAGAAGTGTGCTCTTAATGGATTTATCCTTGTTTCAACAGCACTGGGCAGATGGCAGACAGCGTTTATGGTGTCGTGTGGGTGAGCAGTTTGCTGATGTCAACGTTGTGAACATGGTGCCCCATGTTTGGCAGTGGGGTTATGGTATGGGCAGGCATAAGCTACGGACAATGAACACAATGGCATTTTATCAATTGCAATTTGAATGATACCATGACGAGATCGTGAGGCCCATTGTCGTGCCATTCATCCAACTGTACAAAATTCCTAGAAGCTGAAAAAATGGCCTGCATACTCACCAGACATGTCACGCATTGAGCATGTTTGGGATGCTCTGGATCTACAGCATTGTCCACCAATATCGACCAACTTTGCACAGCCATTGAAGAGGAGTGGGACAACATTCCACAGGCCACAATCAACAGCTTGATCACCTCTATGCGAAGGAGATGTGTCGCGCTACGTGAGGCAAATGGTGGACGCACCAGATACTTTTTATACACGCCCCTACTTTTTTTTTAAGGTATCTATGACCAACAGATGCATATCTGTATTTCCAGTCATGTGAAATCCATAGATTAGGGCCTAATGAATTTAGTTCAATTGACTGATTTCCTTATATGAACTGTAATTAGTAAAATCTTTCAAATTGTTCTCACGTTCCGTTCATATATTTTTTCAATGTAGTTTCCAAGGGGACTTTGCTTGGGTGGTATTTTCACTATTGTTTTCAACTTTCAGCTTGGGCCCCAATAACTTGTGTTGTTGAATATGCTGTTATTACAGTGATACAACATGTCCACTAACATTGGGGACTCATAGCAACTCTAATTTGCTTATGCATTATAAATTGTCTTGGTGATCATTGGGTACCTTCATATGCCTAAATACACAGTTGTTGGTGGTAAAAATAATTCCACAAATGACATTGAATCCCACCATGTGCTCCAAATGTAACATCACTAATGACCAACTCTAGGCCTGGATTCAATCCGAGGGCCATTACAACGCAGTGAGATGGGCAGCCGACAGTGTGCCTTTTAAAATAATTTTCACTGACGTTTGCTGAGATCGCATTCACTGTAAATTACCTTTAAAGTCAATTCAATGCGCTGCATTATATCGGCTGCCTGAAATTGAATCCCAGCCCTATTGTCACAAGTTGGAGGCACATTGACTGTCAGCTCGCAATAACCACAACAATTAAATATAACATAACTAATTGCTATGCCGTAAATCATTCCCATATAATAACATAGAAACTCTCAAATCAAAATGTATTGGTCACATACACATGGTTAGCAGCTGTTAATGTGAGTGTTCTAGTTCCGACACTGCTGTAACATCTAACAAGTAATCTAACAAATTCACAACAACTACCTTATGCACACAAATGTAAAGGATGAATAAGAATATGTACATATAAATATATGGATGAGCGGGTTTTCAGTCTCAGCTTTGATGCACCTGTACTGATCAAGTGCTGGAGGTGTCCTGGAGGGCAGGTTGTTTGCCCCCGGTGATGTGTTGTGCAGACTGCACTACCCTCTGGACAGCCGTGCGATTGAGGACAGTGCAGTTGCCGTACCAGGTGGTGATACAGTCCGATAGTATGCTCTCGATTGTGCATCTGTAAAAGTTTGTGAGTGTGACAAGCCAAATTTCTTCAGCCTCCTCAGGTTGAAGAAGCTCCTTCATCACCACGCTGTCTATGTGGGTGGACCATTTCAGATTGTCTGTGATGTTGTGTGCCAAGGAAATTACCTTCTTCACTACTGTCTTGTCGATATGGATGGGGGTTGCTACCTCTGCTGTTTCCTGAAGTCCACGATCATCTCTTTGTTGACGTTGAGTGACACCACACTCCGAGGGCCCTCACCTCCTCCCTGTAGGCCGTCCGGGCGTTGTTGGTAATCAAGCCTACCACTGTAGTGTCGTCTGTAAACTTCATGATTGAGTTGGAGGCGTGCATGGCCACACAGTCATGGGTGAACAGGGAGTACAGGAGAGGGCTGAGAACACACCCTTGTGAGGCCCCAGTGCTGAGGATCAGCGGGGTGGAGAAGTTGTTTCCTACATTCACCACCTGGGGGTGGCCCGTCAGAAAGTCCAGGACCCAGTTGCACAGGGCGGGGTCGAGACCCAGGGTCTCAAGCTTAATGAGGAGTTTGTAGGTTACTCTGGTGTTAAATGCTAAGTTGTAGTCAATGAACAGCATTCCTACACAGGTATTCCTCTTGTCCAGATGGTATAGGGTAGTGTGCTGTGTGATGACGATTGCATTGTCAGTGGACCTATTGGGGCGGTATGCAAATTGGAGTAGGTCTAGGGTATCAGGTAGGGTAGAGGTGATATGATCCTTGACTAGTCTCTCAAAGCACTTCATGATGACAGAAGTGAGTGCAACGGGGCGATAGTCATTTAGTTCAGTTACCTTAGCTTTCTTGGGGACAGGAACAATGGTGGCCATCTTGAAGCAGGTGGGGACAGCAGACTGGGATAAGGATTGATTGAATATGTCTGTAAACACACCAGTCAGCTGGTCTGTGCATGTTTTGAGGACACAGCTATGGATGCTGACAGGTCCGGCATTCTTGCGAGGGCTAACATGTTTAAATGTTTTACTCACGTTGGCCACAGAGGAGAGCCAGCAGGCTTTGGTAGAGGGCCGTGTCAGTGGCACTGTATTGTCCTCAAAGCGAGCAAAGAAGTTGTTTAAATTGTCTGAGAGCAAGCCATCGATGTTCGCGACGGGGCTGGTTTTCATTTTGTAATCCGTGATTGACTGTAGACCCTGCCACATACGTCTCGTGTTTGAGCCATTGAATTGCGACTCTACTTTGCCTTTATACTGAAACTTTGCTTGTTTGATTGCCTTGCGAAGACAATAGCTACACTGTTTGTATTCGTTCATGTTTCCAGTCGCTTTGTCATGATTAAAAGCAGTGCTTCGCGATTCCAGTTTTGTGCGAATGCTGCCATCAATCCATGGTTTCTGGTTAGGAAAAGCTTTAATAGTCACAGTGGGTACAACATCGCCTATGCACTTACTAATAAACTCGCTCACTGGGTCAGCGCATACATCAATTTTAATGTCTGGGGCTATCTGGAACATATCCCAGTCCACGTGATCGAAGCAATCTTGATGCATGGAATCCGATTGGTCAGACCAGTGTTGGATAGAACTGTGCACACCTGTCTAAGTTTCTGTCTATAGGCTGGGAGCAACAAAATGGAGTCATGGTCAAATTTGCTAAGGAAGTGCAGGAGAGGGCTTTGTATGCATTGCGGAAGTTAGAGTAGCAATGATCCAGAATGAAACAAATGATTCATTTTGTGTATGGTTTCCTAGAAACAAGGGTGGCTCAACTTACCTCTTCGTCTCAACTTACCCCACTTTCCTCTAAAGAGTTTAATCAAGTTTCAATTGTCAATTTTCAAGTTTGTTAGTCGTATATACAGGATACACAAGGTATACACTGTACAATGAAATTCTTACATCCTTCTCAATAATACAACAACAATAAATAATAAAAGATAAGAATACAAACATAAAGTAAATGGCTGAGTAGAATAGAATAAACATTTTAGCGAAAGTATAGTACAGGAAGGCCCAATTTATAGTCTTATATTACATGTGTTTTGGGGAAGGGGGGATTGGGGGGCAAGTGTTTAAATTGTGCTGCATTTAGCAGTCATAATAAGAGTCTGCAGCAGTTGCAGCAGTTGTGATGGTTGTGTAGCATGTGATGGTTGTGTAGCATGAATGTGTGTGTGTGTGTGTGTGTGTGTGTGTGTGTGTGTGTGTGTGTGTGTGTGTGTGTGTGTGTGTGTGGGTGTGTGTGTGTGTGTGTATATATATCTGTGTGGGTGTGTGTGTGTTAGCTAAGGTGTGGCAAGTCAGAACAGGTGGTCAGTCCAGTTCAAGTGTTCAGCAGTCTGATGGCTTGTAGATAGAAACTGTCTCTGAGCCTGTTGGTATCAAACGTCATGCTACGACACCGTCTGCCCGACGGTAAGGGAGTGAACAGCTCGTGGCTGGGTTGTGTGGGGTCCTTGATGATGCTGTGTACCTTCCTCCGGGACCGTTTGGTGTAGATGTCCTGGATGGGTGGGAGCACAGTCCCAGTGATGTACTGGGCTGTCTTCCCCACCCGCTGGAAGCCTTGTGGTCGTGGACAAAGCAATTCCTGTACCAAGTCGTGATTCAACCGGTCAGGACCCTATCGATGGTGCAGCAGTATTATTTGGAGTAGGACCGAGGGTGACATGCCAAATTTCTTCAGCCACTTTAGGACGTTTTTGCGCCCTCTTGACAAGACTGGTGGGTTTGTTGGTCCATGTCAAGTCCTTGGTGATGTGGACACCGACAAACTTAAAACTGCTGATTCTCTCTACTGCAGTCCCATTGATGTAGATCGGGGCATGTTCCCTCTGCTTCCTGAAGTGAACAATCAACTCCTTTGTTTTTGCTGATGTTTGTAGAGGTGGTTGTCCTCAGTGAGGGGGTTTGAGAGAGGGTAAGCAGGTCCGGGGAGGAATCCAAGGGAGTAGTGGAGTGGGGAATCTAGGACAGAGCAGCAGGATGACGAGACGTGGGACAGGAGACGTGAGTCAGAACAGGCAGAAAAACAGCATTGGGCAGGTCAATAGGCACAACAGGGCCAGTTCACTTACCTCCTCTCTATAGGCTGACACGTCGTTGTTGGTGTCGGCAGCAAACTTGATGATGAAGTTGGTGTTGAGCAAAGCCACGCAGTCATGGGTGAACAGGGACTACAGCAGAAGGCTGAGTACACACCCCTGGGGGGCCCCTGTGTTAAGAGTCAGTGTGGAGGAGGTGTTGTTGCCCTGATCTGGGTCTCGAGCTTTGAGGGAACAATAGTGTTGAATGCTGAACTGTAGTCAATGAAATGCATCTCACATACTGTAGGTGTTCCTCTTGTCCTGATGAACAGAATTATCACACACTGTAGGTGTTTTTCCTGTCCAGATGAACAAAATTCTCACAAACTGTAGGTGTTCCTCTTGTCCTGATGAACAGAATTCTCACATACTGTAGGTGTTCCTCTTGTCCTGATGAACAGAATTCTCACATACTGTAGGTGTTCCTCTTGTCCTGATGAACAGAATTATCACATACTGTAGGTATTCCTCTTGTCCTGATGAACAGAATTCTCACATACTGTAGGTGTTCCTCTTGTCCTGATGAACAGAATTCTCACATACTCTAGGCGTTCCTCTTGTCCAGATGTGTTGCTGCCGTGTGAATACCGATAGAAATGGTATCTTCCATGCAGCTGTTGGAGCGGTAGGTAAATTGGAGTGGGTCCAGTGTGCCTGGCATGCTAGCCTTGATCTGGGCCATGACTGGCCTTAATGTTGGCCATGACTGGCCTTACAATAGGCCATGACCGGCTTTAATGTGGGTCATGACCGACCTTAATGTGGGCCATGACCGACCTTAATGTGGGCCATGACCGGCCTTAATGTGGGCCATGACCGGCCTTAATGTGGGCCATGACCGGCCTTAATGTGGGCCATGACCGGCCTTAATGTGGGCCATGACCGGCCTTAATGTGGGCCATGACCAGCCTTAATGTGACCCATGACCAGCCTTAATGATCAGCCTTTTGCAGTACTTCAACAAAAAATAGAAGAAATGGCCCTTGTCTTTTCCCACTAGAAATGAATTTTCTGATAACTACTTTGTTGAGGGAATATATACATTCCATAAAAATGTAAATTGTAAAACATTTTAAAAATGATCATTTTTAGTATAAAACGATACTAAATATAATCACGTGACCAAGTTACTGATTAAAACTCTATTTTGCAAAGAAGGTCTACAGTAGCCTCAACAGCACTCTGTAGGGTAACACCATAGTAGTCCTCCTCTGGGTACATTGATTTCACTACAAAACCTAAGAGTCTCAATGTTCTCATCCCCTTCCATAGACTTACACAGTAATTATGACAACTTCCGGAGTACGTCTTCTAGCCTATCAGAGCTCTTGCAGCATGAACTGACATGTTGTCCACCAAATCAAATGTTCTGTCACTGTTAGGCGGAGCAGAATGGTTGAACCCAAGAGCAGACTCAGGCAAAGAGACGGGGATGAAGTAACCAAGGTATTTATTGGAACACAGGGGGAAGATGGAGTGCAGGCCAGGGGAAGCTCGGGCGGGTTGCTGGAGACCAGGTGCGGAGGCTGATGCTGGAGTGAGGGGGTTTGAGATAGGGTAGGCAGGTCCGGGGAGGAATCCAAGGGAGTAGTGGAGTGGGGAATCCAGGACAGAGCACGTGGGACAGGAGACGGGAGTCAGAGCGGGCAGAAAAACAGCATTGGGCAGGTCAACAGGAAAACAGCATCAGGCAGGGAAACAGGCAGAGCAGGGTAACAGGATCTGAGTTGTAACAAATAGCTAGAAGCGTAACTGACTGAGCAGAGGTTACGATCTGGCATTGTGGGAGTGGCAGGACTGAGTATTTGTAGAGGTCTTGACTATGGGTTGCGGATCTGCTTAGACTCCAGCACACCTGTTTCCGGCCGCATAATCACACACACACACACACACACACACACACACACACGCACACACACACACAGAGGGAAAGAGCACTGGGGGAGGCGGCAGGTCAAAGAGAAACAGGATGACCACTAGAGGGCGTTGCAGGAGCAGATGTGACAGTCACACCCTGATCGGTTTCACCTGTCTATGTGCTTGTCTCCAACCCCCTCCAGGTGTAGCCCATCTTCCCCATTATCCCTTGAGCATTTATACCTGTGTTCTCTGTTTGTCTGTTGCCAGTTTGTCTTCTCAGGTTTTACCAGCGTTCTTTCCCGGTTTCGTTTCTCTAGTGTTTGTTTCCTAGTTTTCCCAGTTCTGACCATTCTGCCTGCTCTGACCCCAAGCCTGCCTGCCATCCTGTACCTGCCTTACTCTGACCTGATTAAGAGCCTCTGCCTGCCCTGACCCCAAGCCTGCCTGCCATCCTGTACCTGCCTGACTCTGACCTGATTAAGAGCCTCTGCCTGCCCTGACCCCAAGCCTGCCTGCCGCCCTGTACCTGCCTGACAATGACCTGATTGCAAACCTCTGCCTGCTCCCGAGCCTGCCTGCTTGCCATCCTGTACCTGCCTGACTCTGACCTGATTACGAACCTCTGCCTGTCCTCGACCTGCCCTTTGCCCCGTGTTATAATAAATTATTGAGAACTGTATTATGCGCCTCCTGCGTCTCAGTCATATCTTGAATCATGATAGGTTCAGAGAATTAATCTAATACTGAAAGCATAAGCTACAGGTAGTTAGCACTGCAGTGCATGAAATGTGGTGATTAGTTGACTCAAAGAGAGAGAAATACAATAGTTGAACAGTTTTGAACAAATTCAAGCATTCATTTTTTTTCAATTTCAGTTTCACTTACTTAGCTGGCAAATGCAGCTAGCTAGTGTAGCCTACTGAAACACCCTGCTCAAACAGAGGGATGCTTTGTTAGCTAGCTGGCTATAACAAAGGGATGCTACGTTAGCTAGCTGGCTATAACAGAGGGATGCTACGTTAGCTAGCTGGCTATAACAGAGGGATGCTACGTTAGCTAGCTGGCTATAACAGAGGGATGCTATGTTAGCTAGCTGGCTATAACAGAGGGATGCTACGTTAGCTAGCTGGCTATAACAGAGGGATGCTATGTTGGCTAGCTGGCTATAACAGAGGGATGCTATGTTGGCTAGCTGGCTATAACAGAGGGATGCTTTGTTAGCTAGCTGGCTATAACAGAGGGATTCTACGTTAGCTAGCTGGCTATAACAGAGGGATGCTACGTTAGCTAGCTGGCTATAACAGAGGGATACTACGTTAGCTAGCTGGCTATAACAGAGGGATGCTATGTTAGCTAGCTGGCTATAACAGAGGGATGCTATGTTAGCTAGCTGGCTATAACAGAGGGATGCTATGTTAGCTAGCTGGCTATGACTATCTAACACAACACTGGAACTCTTCCAAGTAAAGGTAAGCTTTTGGTATTACGAATTTATTGCCACCGGGGCCTGCAGTTGTAACTGCTTACTGACTGTACACTAACGTTACTGCATGGGTCTGCGGTCTAAGGCACTGCATCACAGTGCTAGAGGCGTCACTACAGATCCTGGTTTGATTCCAGGCTGTATCACAACCGGCCGTGATTGGAAGTCCTATAGGGCGGAGCAAAATTGGCCCAGAGTGGTCAGGGTTAGGGCTTGGCTGGGGTAGGCCGTCATTGTAAATAAGAATTTGTTAACTGATTTGCCTAGTTAAATAAAGGTTAAATAAATAACAGTTATATTAGCTATGCTGACTATAATGTTAAATTAGCTAATATGGTGACAACGATGTAGGCTGTTTGGCTTGGATTTTTTTTTTGCCTGATAGCACATACAGCTGGTGTGTTGTACATTGATCAGGGATCAGGGGTGTATTCATTCCGCCGATTCTGATGAAAATGTTTCCTTAAACGGAAGCAAGCGGAACAATACGGGGATAAACATACTTGAATTTGTTCAATAGAAAATCTCTTTTGCAATTGTTGGACTAATGATTACACCCTATATCAGCTAGATGCAGACAAGAGTGTGCAAGGCGGTATTGAATGTCACTGTCTGTCACCTAAAATCTCTCTCGACCTGTGTGTACCTACGTTGTAAACTGTCATTCATAGGCTAGGTTGTAGCACACAGACACACACATACCTAACCCCTATATGACTGAAGGCAATCCAACACACACTTATATCCCATTAGGCTGTCCACCCACACAGCCAGTTCCATCTAAAAGCAGGTGATATTGGCCAAATTAGCCACATTTACTTGTCCTTCAACACAGTGTAAAGGCTTCACTAATTTAAAAAACACTATTCCTTGTGTTCTGATGTGTAGCATATGCACAACTAGACAGGATCGAGGCAAAGATTAACAGAGAAAAGTACAAAGAGATCTTTGATGAAAACCTCACCTTCCAACAGGACAAAGACCCTAAACACACAGCCAAGGCAACACAGGAGTTGCTTCGGGATGTCCTTGCTTCTGAATATCCTTGAGTGGCCCAGCCAGAGCCCAGACTTGAACCCGATCGAACATCTCTGAAAATAGCTGTGCAGCAACACTGACAGAGTTTTAGAGGTCCTGCAGAGAAGAATGGGAGAGACTCCCCAAATACAGGTGTGTCAAGCTTGTACTGTCAAACCCCAGATAACTCGAGGCTGTAATCACTGCTAAAGGTGCTTCAACAAAGTACTTGGTAAATTATTCTAATTGTTTTTTTTTCCATTTAACATTAATTTAACTAGTCAAGTCAGTTAAGAACAAATTCTTACTTACAATGACGGCCTACCCCAGCAACGCTGGGCCAATTGTGAACCGCCCTATGGGACTTCGAATCACGGCCATTTGTGATGCAGCCTGGAGTTGAACCAGGTACTGGAGTGACGCCTCTCGCACTGAGATGCAGTGTCTTCGACCACTGCGCCACTTGAGAGTAAAAGGTCAGAGTAGTTATGTAAATGTGATATAAAAATAATAATAATTCAATACATTTGCAAAAAATTCTAAAAACCTGTTTTTGCTTTGTCACTATGGGGTATTGTGTGTAGATTGACGAGGGGGAAAAATTATATAATACATTTTAGAATAACCCTGTAACGTAACAAAATGTGGAAAAGGTCAAGGGGTCTGAATACTTTCCAAATGCACTGTATATAAACTCAGCAAAAAAAGAAATATCCCTTTTTCAGGACCCTGTCTTTCAAAGATAATTCGTAAAAATCAAAATAACTTTCCAAACCAGCACTGTTCAAATTCTTCTTCAATGAACCATAAACAATTAATGAACATGCACCTGTGGAACGGTCGTTAAGACACTAACAGCTTACAGACGGTAGGCAATTAAGGTCACAGTTATGAAAAATTAGGACACTAAAGAGGCCTTTCTACTGACTCTGAAAAACACCAAAACAAAGATGCCCAGGGTCCCTGCTCATCTGTGTGACTTAGGCATGCCTTAGGTATGCTGCAAGGAGGCATGAGGACTGCAGATGTGGCCAGGGCAATAAATTGCAATGTCCGTACTATGAGATGCCTAAGACAGAGCTACAGGGAGACAGGATGGACAGCTGATCGTCCTCGCAGTGGCAGACCACAGTGTAACAACACCTGCACAGGATCGGTACATCTGAACATCACACTTGCGGGACAGGTACAGGATGGCAACAACAACTGCCAGAGTTACACCAGGAACGCACAATCCCTCCATCAGTGCTCAGACTGTCCTCAATAGGCTGAGAGAGGCTGGACTGAGGGCTTGTAGGCCTGTTGTAAGGCAGGTCCTCACCAGACATCACCGGCAACAACGTCGCCTATGGGTACAAACCCACCGTCGCTGGACAGGACTGGCAAAAAGGGCTCTTCACTGACGAGTTGCGGTTTTGTCTCAACAGGGGTGATGGTCAGATTCGCGTTGATCATCGAAGGAATGAGCATTACACCGAGGCCTGTACTCTGGAGCGAGATCGATTTGGAGGTGGAGGGTCCGTCATGTCACAGCATCATCAGACTGAGCTTGTTGTCATTGCAGGCAATATCAACGCTGTGCGCTACAGGGATGACATCCTCCTCCCTCACCTGGTATCCTTCCTGTAGGCTCATCCTGACATGACCCTCCAGCATGACAATGCCACCAGCCATACTGCTCATTCTGTGCATGATTTCATGCTAGACAGAAATGTCAGTGTTCTGCCATGGCCAGTGAAGAGCACGGATCTCAATCCCATTGGGCACGTCTGGAACCTGTTGGATCAGAGGGTGAGGGCTATGGCCTTTCACCCCAGAAACGTCCGGGAACTTGCAGGTGCCTTGGTGGAATAGTGGGGTAACATCTCATAGCAAGAACTGGCAAATCTGGTGCAGTACATGAGGTGGAGATGCACTACAGTACTTACACCAGATACTGACTGTTACTTTTGACCCACCTTTGTTCAGGGACACATTATTCAATTTCTGTTAGTCACATGTGGAACTTGTTCAGTTTATGTCTCAGTTGTTGAATCTTGTTATGTTCATACAAATATTTACACTTTCAATTTGCTGAAAATAAATGCAGTTGACAGTGAGAGGACGTTTCTTTTTTAGCTGAGTTTATATACAAGTATTCGGCCCCCTTGAACTTTGCAACCTTTTGCCACATTTCAGGCTTCAAACATAAAGATATAAAACTGTATTTTTTTGTGAAGAATCAACAACAAGTGGGACACAATCATGAAGTGGAAAGACATTTATTGGATATTTCAAACTTTTTTAACAAATCAAAAACTGAAAAATTGGGCGTGCAAAATTATTCAGCCCCTTTACTTTCAGTGCAGCAAACTCTCTCCAGAAGTTCAGTGAGGATCTCTGAATGATCCAATGTTGACCTAAATGACTAATGATGATAAATACAATCCACCTGTGTGTAATCAAGTCTCCGTATAAATGCACCTGCACTGTGATAGTCTCAGAGGTCCGTTAAAAGCGCAGAGAGCATCATGAAGAACAAAGAACACACCAGGCAGGTCCGAGATACTGTTGTGAAGAAGTTTAAAGCCGGATTTGGATACAAAAAGATTTCCCAAGCTTTAAACATCCCAAGGAGCACTGTGCAAGAGATACTATTGAAATGGAAGGAGTATCAGACCACTGCAAATCTACCAAGACCTGGCCGTCCCTCTAAACTTTCAGCTCATACAAGGAGAAGACTGATCAGAGATGCAGCCAAGAGGCCCATGATCACTCTGGATGAACTGCAGAGATCTACAGCTGAGGTGGGAGACTCTGTCCATAGGACAACAATCAGTTGTATATTGCACAAATCTGGCCTTTATGGAAGAGTGGCAAGAAGAAAGCCATTTCTTAAAGATATCCTTAAAAAGTGTTGTTTAAAGTTTGCCACAAGCCACCTGGGAGACACACCAAACATGTGGAAGAAGGTGCTCTGGTCAGATGAAACCAAAATTGAACTTTTTGGCAACAATGCAAAACGTTATGTTTGGCGTAAAAGCAACACAGCTGAACACACCATCCCCACTGTCAAACATGGTGGTGGCAGCATCATGGTTTGGGCCTGCTTTTCTTCAGCAGGGACAGGGAAGATGGTTAAAATTGATGGGAAGATGGATGGAGCCAAATACAGGACCATCCTGGAATAAAACCTGATGGAGTCTGCAAAAGACCTGAGACTGGGACCGAGATTTGTCTTCCAACAAGACAATGATCCAAAACATAAAGCAAAATCTACAATGGAATGGTTAAAAAATAAACATATCCAGGTGTTAGAATGGCCAAGTCAAAGTCCAGACCTGAATCCAATCGAGAATCTGTGGAAAGAACTGAAAACTGCTATTCACAAATGCTCTCCATCCAACCTCACTGAGCTCGAGCTGTTTTGCAAGGAGGAATGGGAAAATATGTCAGTCTCTCGATGTGCAAAACTGATAGAGACATACCCCAAGCGACTTACAGCTGTAATCGCAGCAAAAGGTGGCGCTACAAAGTATTAACTTAAGGGGGCTGAATAATTTTGCACGCCCAATTTTTCAGTTTTTGATTTGTTAAAAAAGTTTGAAATATCCAATAAATGTCGTTCCACTTCATGATTGTGTCCCACTTGTTGTTGATTCTTCACAAAAAAATACAGTTTTATATCTTTATGTTTGAAGCCTGAAATGTGGCAAAAGGTCGCAAAGTTAAGAATACTTTCGCAAGGCACTGTATATATTAAACTCTGACATCAGTCAGAGTGTTTTCTGCAGATAGAATACCCATCCGAGTGGAGAAGAGGAACTGAAACACAAAATGAGTCTGATGCCAAGGAGAAATGACAGCAGAGCAGACAGGCCTGTAGCCCTAGCGACTCCAGACTCCAGACAGACACTGTGTGTACACGCTTCAGAGCAAGTACTGTTCTTCCTTCAGACAAGCATGTGTCAAAACTTTTTTCATTTGCACAATGTCTCTTGTTCACATTAATTTGTAAATGTCCAAGCTCCTACCTATATATGTACATCTTTATGAGCTGGATTACTGTCTTTGCGCTCGCTAGCACATTTAGCAAGCAGCCTCCATGGAACTTCGCTATTACTTGTGCTATTTTTGTTAGCATTCCGGTAACAGATGCCCAATGGTTATTTTTCCGTTTTTTGGCGCCCCCTTGTGTACTAAAATGTAAATCCCCGGATAATAGAAGGACGATATGAAGATATGAAAATCTGGAAACCGCCCAACCCTAGTGTTAGTACTCCATCCCTCTCTCGCTCTGTCCTACATCCCATCCCTCCGTCTCTCACTGTGATGTAAACTGTTTTCTTCAAGTCAATCGCTCCCTGAGCCCTCCCTCCTTGCCTGTCTCTGTCTCTCTCTACCCCTCTCCCTACATCCATTAGGAAATGCTCGACACACACACACACACACACACACACACACACACACACACACATTTTAACTTTCTAGTGTGTGCAAAACATTTGATCCTGTGTTATGAAGTTCTTTGCTAAAACTATATTTTACTAAATAGTAATAATACATGTAATATAAACTGAAATGTAAGAATAATATTTCCAGATATTCCTTTACTGGCACCTAAATCAGCTCAGCAGGACAGAATGGTTTTCAGTTAGAACAAGGATCTCAGTAATACTGTAACCATTCTCTGATAGAGGAGAGAAAGTCTGTTTGCTGTTGTTTAGTCCTGAAGAATGTTAAGTTTCATTTCCTGATTTTATTTTGAATTGAATTGGACCAATGACTGCAGAGTTCATGGGCGGGAACAGACAGCTGACTCGACTCGTCCAATGAAGGAACAGAGCCGCTGTCACGACTTCCGCCGAAGTTGGCTCTCCTGCCTGTTCGGGCGGTGCTCGGCGGTCGTCGTCACCGTCCTACTAGCCACCATCGATCCCTTTTTCGTTTGTCTGTTGGTTTTGTCTTATTAGTTTCACCTGTGTGTATTTTAGTTTATTGACGTCCTTATTTATAGTAGGTTGTCCCGCCCTTGTTTC
This sequence comes from Oncorhynchus mykiss, assembly GCF_057628025.1. Classification (NCBI taxonomy): domain Eukaryota; kingdom Metazoa; phylum Chordata; class Actinopteri; order Salmoniformes; family Salmonidae; genus Oncorhynchus; species Oncorhynchus mykiss. The sequence continues at coordinate 73,036,856 of NC_143028.1, forward strand.
GTGCGGGATTGTTTTGGTTTCATGTATTTTAGTGAATACGTATTGTGTTATTTGCTCCGATATATCTTAATCCTGTGTTGGATTATTTCACCCTGTTTTCGGGTTTTCAGTGTTTGTTCCGTTGAATAAACTATCGACTCACTGCACCTGCTCTCTGCGCTTGATTCCACCTACCTTGTTAATACGTGACAGAATCCCGCACCACCCATGGAATCAGCAGGAGCAGCCGCGTCTCCTCTCCCATCGATGGAGGAGAGAGTCCTCCACCACACCAGCGTGCTCCATCGGATTGGTTCTGCCATGGACCAAATGATGGAGAGGATGGATCGATGGGAGAGGAGTGGTCTTCCCACATCATCGCTAGCACCCCCTTCTCCAGCACCTCCTGTTCCTACGACCACATCTGGCTCCGGGGCTCTGCGGTTGACACTCCCACGGGAGTATGACGGAACGGCGGCTGGGTGCCAGGGTTTCCTCCTTCAACTGGAGCTATACCTGGCTACCGTGCGTCCTGCTCCCTCTGGAGAGGAGAGCGTGAGCGCCCTCGTCTCCTGCTTGACTGGGCGAGCCCTCGAGTGGGCCAACGCAGTATGGAATGGCCCGGACTCGGCGAGGGATAATTACCCAGAGTTCACCCGCCGATTCCGAGCTGTTTTTGACCATCCACCAGAGGGTCGGGCGGCGGGTGAACGGCTGTTCCACCTGCGGCAGGAGACGAGGAGCGCTCAGGACTTTGCTCTAGAGTTCAGGACCTTGGCCGCAGGAGCAGGATGGAACGACAGGGCCTTGGTCGACCATTTCAGATGCAGTCTCAGGGAGGACGTCCGCAGGGAGCTGGCATGTCGGGACACCACCTGCACACTGGATGAGCTCATTGACTTGGCTATCCGTCTCGACAATCTGCTGGCTGCTCGCGGGCGTTCGGATCAGGCCCTGTCGTTTCCACTTCCCAGCCCTCCTGCCCCTATCCCTATGGAATTAGGAGGGGCAGCTTCGAGGGAGACCGGAGGAGGAGTGTCCTCCTGCACCAGTTGTGGTCGACGAGGGCACACGTCAGACCGGTGCTGGAGGAACTCGTCTGGGAGTCGGGAGGGCAGGCGGAGCACTGCTCGATCACCCCAGGTGAGTAAGCACCAGACTCACCCAGAGCCTCCTGTCGGTCATGTGTATGTTTTGATTTCTTTCCCTGGGTTTTTTCCCTCTCTACAGCATAAGGCGCTAGTCGATTCAGGCGCAGCTGGGAATTTCATGGATCGTGGGCTTGCGTTAAGGCTAGGGATTCCCCTGGTGTCGGTAGATCAACCTTTCCCCGTGCACTCATTAGATAGCCGACCATTAGGGTCAGGAGTGATTAGGGAGGCTACGGTGCCACTGGACATGGTAACGCAGGGGGATCATAAGGAGCAGATTAGTCTGTTCCTTATAGATTCACCTGCGTTTCCGGTGGTGTTGGGGGTTCCCTGGTTAGCTCAACACAACCCGGTGATTTCCTGGCGACAGGGGGCTCTTAAGGGGTGGTCAGAGGAGTGTTCAGGTAGGTGTAGAGGAGTTGCCGTTGGTGCGACTACGGTGGAGAGTCCAGACCAAGTTTCCACCGTGCGCATTCCCTCTGAATATGCCGATTTGGCTATCGCCTTCAGTAAAAAGAAGGCGACCCAATTACCACCTCATCGTCGAGAGGACTGCGTGATAAACCTTCTGGAGAACGCTGCACTTCCTAGGAGTCACGTGTATCCATTGTCCCAGGAGGAGACGGTAGCGATGGAAACATACGTTACTGAATCACTGAGACAGGGGTACATTCGGCCCTCCGCATCACCCGTCTCCTCGAGCTTCTTTTTTGTGAAGAAGAAGGATGGAGGTCTGCGTCCGTGCATTGATTATAGAGGTCTAAATTCCATCACAGTGGGGTTTAGTTACCCACTACCTCTCATCGCCACCGCGGTGGAATCATTTCACGGGGCGCGCTTCTTCACAAAACTGGACCTGAGGAGCGCGTATAATCTGGTGCGTATCCGGGGAGGGGATGAGTGGAAAACTGCATTCAGTACTACATCTGGTCATTATGAGTACCGCGTCATGCCATACGGGTTGAAGAATGCTCCAGCCGTTTTCCAATCCTTCGTAGACGAGATTCTCCGAGACCTGCTCGGGCAGGGAGTGGTAGTGTACATCGATGACATCTTGATCTATTCTGCCACACGCGCGGCGCATGTGTCTCTGGTGCGTAAGGTACTTGGGCGACTGCTGGAGCATGATCTGTATTGCAAGGCGGAGAAATGTGAGTTTTTCAAACAGTCCGTTTCCTTCCTGGGATATCGTATTTCCACCTCTGGGGTGGTGATGGAGGATGACCGCGTTACAGCCGTGCGTAATTGGCCGACTCCGACCACGGTGAAAGAGGTGCAGCGGTTTTTAGGGTTTGCCAATTACTACCGGAGGTTTATCCGGGGTTTTGGTCAGGTAGCTGCTCCCATCACCTCGCTGCTGAAGGGAGGACCGGTGCGCTTGCGCTGGTCAGCAGAGGCGGGCAGAGCATTCACTCGTTTGAAGGAGCTGTTCACCAATGCACCCGTGTTGGCGCATCCGGACCCCTCTTTAGCGTTCATAGTGGAGGTGGATGCGTCCGAGGCTGGGGTCGGAGCCGTGCTGTCCCAACGCTCGGGTGTGCCACCCAAACTTCGCCCTTGTGCTTTCTTTTCGAGCAAGCTCAGCCCAGCAGAGCGAAACTATGATGTGGGGGACCGGGAGTTGTTAGCTGTAGTCAAGGCTCTGAAGGTGTGGAGACATTGGCTTGAGGGGGCTAAACACCCTTTTCTCATCTGGACTGACCATCGTAATCTCGAGTATATCCGGGCAGCGAAGAGAATGAATCCACGTCAGGCTAGATGGGCCATGTTTTTTACCAGATTCCGGTTTACCCTCTCATACCGGCCCGGCTCCCAAAACACCAAGGCCGACGCGCTGTCCCGCCTCTATGATACCGAGGAGCGGCCCGTTGAGCCAACTCCCATCATTTCACCGTCATGTCTCGTGGCACCGGTGGTATGGGAGGTGGACGCAGAGATAGAGGGGGCCTCACGGTCAGAGCCGGCCCCTCCCAACTGTCCAGTAGGAACCCAGTACGTACCGAGGGGGGTCCGGGACAAGCTGATTCGGTGGGCTCATACTCTCCCCTCCTCGGGTCATCCTGGCATCGAGAGGACAGTGCGGAGTCTGAGAGGGAGATACTGGTGGCCCACGCTAGCTAAAGACGTGAGATTTTATGTCTCCTCCTGCTCCGTGTGTGCTCAGAGCAAGGCTCCTCGGCACTTGCCTAGAGGGAAATTACAACCCCTCCCCGTTCCACAACGGCCGTGGACACACTTATCGGTGGACTTTCTTACCGACCTTCCCCCGTCCCAGGGAAGTACTACAATCCTGGTCGTTGTGGATCGGTTTTCTAAGTCCTGTCGTCTCATCCCGTTGCCCGGTCTCCCTACGGCCCTGCAGACTGCTGAGGCCTTGTTTACCCATGTCTTCCGGCACTATGGGGTGCCTGAGGACATCGTTTCTGATCGGGGTCCCCAATTCACGTCCAGAGTATGGAGGGCGTTTATGGAGAGACTGGGGGTCTCGGTCAGCTTAACCTCAGGTTTTCACCCCGAGAGTAATGGGCAGGTGGAGCGCGTAAATCAAGAGGTGGGCAGGTTTCTGCGGTCCTATTGCCGGGACCGGCCTGGTGAGTGGGCAAGGTATGTTCCCTGGGCTGAACTAGCTCAGAACTCCCTACGCCACTCCTCAACTAACTTGTCTCCTTTTGAGTGTGTGTTAGGTTACCAGCCGGTCCTGGCTCCATGGCATCAGAGCCAGACCGAGGCTCCTGCGGTGGAGGAATGGGTACAGCGCTCCAAGGACACATGGAAAGCCGTTCAGGACTCACTACGGGTAGCGGGCGAACGGCAGAAGAGGAGCGCTGACCAACACCGCAGTGAGGCCCCCGTGTTTGCACCGGGGGACAGGGTCTGGCTCTCGACCCGGAACCTGCCCCTCCGCCTGCCCTGTCGGAAGCTGGGGCCGCAGTGTGTGGGGCCGTTTAAAGTCCTGAGGAGAATAAACGAGGTGTGTTACAGGTTACAACTTCCTAGGTATTACCGTATTAACCCCTCGTTTCATGTGTCTCTCCTCAGGCCGGTGGTGGCTGGTCCCCTGCAAGAAGGTGAGGTGCCTGAGGTCCCTCCGCCCCCCCTGGACATCGAGGGGTCCCCGGCGTACACAGTTCGGGGCATTCTGGATTCGAGACGCCGGGTGGGGGGCCTACAGTACCTCGTGGACTGGGAGGGGTACGGTCCGGAGGAGAGATGCTGGGTTCCGGTGAGGGACATTTTGGACCCTTCTCTCCTGAGTGATTTCCACCGCCTCCACCCGGATCGCCCAGCACCTCGTCCTCCGGGTCGTCCTCGAGGACGGTGGCGGCGCGCTGCGGGGGCCGCGCGTCAGGGGGGGGGTACTGTCACGACTTCCGCCGAAGTTGGCTCTCCTGCCTGTTCGGGCGGTGCTCGGCGGTCGTCGTCACCGTCCTACTAGCCACCATCGATCCCTTTTTCGTTTGTCTGTTGGTTTTGTCTTATTAGTTTCACCTGTGTGTATTTTAGTTTATTGACGTCCTTATTTATAGTAGGTTGTCCCGCCCTTGTTTCGTGCGGGATTGTTTTGGTTTCATGTATTTTAGTGAATACGTATTGTGTTATTTGCTCCGATATATCTTAATCCTGTGTTGGATTATTTCACCCTGTTTTCGGGTTTTCAGTGTTTGTTCCGTTGAATAAACTATCGACTCACTGCACCTGCTCTCTGCGCTTGATTCCACCTACCTTGTTAATACGTGACAGCCGCTGAGAGTGAAGAGAAGCAGAAACAGAGACAGACCCAGACATTGGATCAACCGAATCCCGCATCAGCTACTCCCCCCACACACATACACCCCACCACCCCTCTTCCTTGCCTCAACACCTTATAAAGTCAGATGCTGTATTGAGAAGCAACACAACATTTCTCCTGACTGGAAAAACGTAAAGACTGAATAAACTGTCTTGATCTTCATTCAGTTCATTCTAGTCGACAGATTGACATTATGACTTGATGTTCAGTGATCTGTAGAAGAGAAGCTTCACTGTGTTTCCACAGCCTGAGGAGCTACTGAAGAACATCTGACTGATATATTACAACAACAGGAGACTCCTTACAGGTGCGTCCTCAATTTGAGGGACTATAATACTGATGTACGGTTTCTTTTGTGTTCTATTGATTTCTATTAGAATCACCAATGTCTATACTGTGTATCCACAACAACTGCTACTCAGCCCAATAGTATGGCAGTCCCCTGCTCTAACCTCTGTTTGTGCATGTGTGTCTGTCTGAGTGGTTGAGATAAACGGAAGTCGAATTTCCGTTGGAAGTTGTGTACAATTGGACAATAAAAACAGCTTATCTTATCTTATCTTATTTAATAAAGATAAGTCAACGTGATTATGGTGATTAAAGTTAGTCTATTCCACTCTATATAACTCTGACTGTTCACCACAGAATGAGAGAATGTACTGACTTCAAACTGAACACTGAAAATACCTAGAATTTAAATTCAAATTGTCATAATTCCAGCATGATAGTAAGAGAGAAGGTTAAATGATGTTCCTCCTAATCAGTCATCTCTCTCTCTCTCTCTCTCTCTCTCTCTCTCTCTCTCTCTCTCTCTCTCTATATATATATATATATAAATAGGTGTGCCATGTCCGTTCCCTATGTGGAGGTGAGGAGTAGAGAGTTGGGTGGGTCGGTGGACATCGGGCTGTTCCACCAGCATCTCAGCGGGGGGTCACATGTCAGGGGACCCGGCGTGGGCGCCAGCATCGAGGCATCCAATCGGGACGGAGTCAAGTTGATGGCCAGAGCCCAGGTTCTAACGCTGTCTCAAGGTGAAGGGGAGGGGAGGACCAGGGTGGGGCTGGCGTTTGACACGGGCGTAGGGATTGGTCCAGAAGGGCTGGAGGCAAAGGTGTTGGGGACTGGGCTGAGGCTGGGGCCGAGACCCACTGTGTCCCTGGTGGGAAATGAACTGGAGTGTTCTGTCATGTAGACTTTGACTGTGTCCTAAATTGTACACTATAGTTCCCTATATATTCCCTATATAATGCACTTTATAGGGAATAGGGTGGGGATGAACTCTGTGTTCTGTCATGAAGTCGCTAATGTACACTGTTTCTGGAACAGCTGGCAACCTGAAGGGTATCACTTTACTCTGGACAATGTTGCGTGTTGGAGCATGTTGGGGTCAAAATGGTTGAACCTAAATGTATAATAAAATCAAGAGTTTTTACATATTAAGAGTGTGGCCTACTTTTACTGATGTCTTTTAGCATTCAGAAAAGGGAGCGTTGAGAAAGAGGGAGGGGAAGAGGACAGGAGGAGGGTGGAGGAAGAGAGAAGGAGGGAGGGGATAGGAGGTGGGGGGGGAAGAGAGAAGGTGGGAGGGGGGAGGAAGAGAGAAGGTGGGAAGGGATAGGAGGAGGGGGTAGGAAGAGAGAAGGTGGGAGGGGATATGAGGAGGGGGGAGGAAGAGAGAAGGTGGGAGGGGATATGAGGAGGGGGGAGGAAGAGAGAAGGAGGGAGGGGATAGGAGGGGGGGAGAGAATGAGGGAGGGGATAGGAGGAGGGGGAGAGGAAGAGAGAATGAGGGAGGGGATAGGAGTATGGGAGAGGAAGAGAGAAGGAGGGAGGGGATAGGAGGAGGGGGGAGGAAGAGAGAAGGAGGGAGGGGATAGATGGAGGGGGGAGAGAGGAGGGAGGGGATAGGAGGAGGGGGGGAGGAAGAGAGAAGGAGGGAGGGGATAGGAAGAGAGGAGGGAGGGGATAGGAGGAGGCAGGGAGGAAGAGAGAAGGAGGGAGGGGATAGGAGGAGGTAAGAGGGGAGTGAGAGGAGAGGAGAGCGATTGGACTGGACTGAGAGGGGAGGGCGAGTAAGGATACACAGTAATATAATGTCACAGCCATAGATATTGATTTACTGTATATACATCATTGATCCAGTGGTGTGTATTCATGGTTAATAAGGGAACACAGGCGTCCCCAAATACAGTATATGGAGACTGTTTAGGGGGGGGGGCTATCTGTTGTTCCATGTAGTGAATCTGTTATTCAATTCATTTGTATGGGCCAAACATTTTTTTCATCAAATACATTTTAAAAAAAGTATCCTTCAAGGGGTCTTAAAACATTCTAAATCAAATAGCTAAATGATCCTTGGTATGGGCTTTTTAAATCAATTCCATAATTCCTATACATCCTGACAAAATATACCATATTACTGGCCTGCTAATGTGTCTTCACAGGTCCAAAAAGGAACTGGGGCTATCCCACCCGGTCCCGATATGCATAAAACAGTTTGTTTCAAACAGACCCAAGGACAACTGGACCCATTCATATAGACTTGGTGGATCTAGACCTGATCCGATCTGTATGAGGGAAGTGAGCAGAAAAGTCCTTTTTAAGCTACTTTATTAACCAGAGCTGATAAAGCGGGAGAGGAGTGAGAGAAACACAGAGGGGCCGTACCATAGCCACAGGAAGTAGGGGTTCTGAGGGTGCAGGAGCACCCCCTGGAAAATCTGATTCAAAAATATAATATTAATGAAATATAAATATTTTTCTCTCACAAAAGTAGTGCACTGGGCCTTTAGTTGTCCTGTATTAGCTGACCATAACTATGCAAATCGCATCCCCCCCTCCCCACCCACTACTTCCAACTGTTATGGGCCATACTGTGAACGAGTCCTGCCTGGTCTCATAGACTAGACGTTGCACTACTCATCTCATATGTATATACTGTATTCTATTCTAAAATCTGATTTGATTTGACATAGTAAATGGAAATCCGGAACACATTAATTAGTATGTATGATATGTTACATTTGGTATGGTTACATAAGACAGATGGTTATTTAAAGCCAAAATGAAAGTAGGGTGGTTGGTCGGGGTGGATGGGTAGGGATTTGATGTGAAAGTCTAGCAACACAAAGGTTGTGAGTTCAAATCTCATCACAGACATGTTTTGCTAATTAGCAACTTACTACTTTTTTTTTTAGCTTCTCTGCAACTACTTATATGCTGACCACACTGCCGGCATTGCGTGTGCGAGCTTTGCAAAATAAATGTACACATGTTATTCAATCATTTTATCTAAACTGCTCGCGTGCATCAATGAGCATCTGCATATACCCACGTGGGTGATTGAAAGATGAACTGTGGTCCACACTCCAGTCCAGTGGGGGATGGTAATGCACCTTAAAGTTTGTCGCCAACCGCCATATACAGTCCACAGAAGAAGAAGAAGAAGAAGAAGAAGAAGAAGAAGCAGAGATTAGTAGAAACTAACTAGGTTTCCCCTTTTATCTGTGAATTAATTGTTGGAGTAGAGAACACACGATTTTGTGTTGATTCAAAATGGGTCAAAATTCTACAAAGATCCAGAAAAAAAGGACCTTGTGGATTTCAGGTAAAATAACAACCCAATGTTTATGTCCCAAATTAGCTAGCAATTGCAAGCTAGCTAGCTAAATGTTCATGAATGTTTCATGTGTTTCGACTTGTCCCCAAAATTATATAGTTTGTTCAGAGTTAGTTTTGATATTTTTTAAATGATCTGGTATGGATGGACAAAATCAACATGCTGGGTCTAGTCAGCATGTTAGCATGTTAGCTAACCCTTCCCCTATAACCCTAACCTTAACCCTTTTAGTTAACCCTTCCCCTAACCCTAACCTTAACTCTTTAATCCAACTCATATACTTAACCTTAACCCGTAACCCCTAAATTCATAATACATACCATACAAAATATAACATATTATACTAAATGGGAGTGTTTTGTAATTACGTACAGAATAATACGAAATGCTCTGAGACCAGGTTGGCGTGTGACATGGGCAGCAGGGAGGAGAGAGGGAGAGATAAGAGACAGCAACCAACCAAACCCGGCCTCTGCTATAGTAGACTAATAGCTGCCATAGATAGATTATTCATCATCAGATATGAATATGTTGTACCTGCCTTGGACTGCATCAAACCGGGATAAGCTAGTTAAGATAGCTGACGTTAGCTAGCTATGCTAACTGAGGCTGCAGTGCATGGCTTTCTCATCTTACAGATGGAGAGATAATAACAACTCATAATGTTATGTAGCAGCCTGCCTACCTGTTGGCTCTTGGTCGTTCTAGCCTATCCTTCTCTTTTAACATTTAAATCTGTCATTTTAATTCCATCTTTCATTGATTAGATATCTCCTAACTTTTGCCATACATGGAGCGAGGCTCTGTGACTGTAGCCTATTGCCGCTTTGATGACTTATGATTGGCGTCAAAAACAAGCTACATCTGCCACACTCTACTCACATGAAAAGCAAGAGCAGCAGCGTAAATTATACAATGTCTCTCTATGTACTACAGCAGTCCTGTTAGGATCTGCACAGGCTCTTTCAGACAAGTCAGTAAAAATCACACATACCCGAGAACCATGGCTACCATATCAGATCTGACCCAGACCCATGACATTATTTTGAATTCTGGATCCAGACCAGGTCCCGGATTGGGTCTAGGGTATTCGAGTACCAGATCCGGTCTCAAGTCTCAAGTATTGGGTACAGGTGGAACCAGTGAAGACCTCTAGCCTCACATTGTAGGCTAAACTGCAGAGAAAATAAAACATAACTGATCAAAATGGTAGCCCAATCATAATACCATTCTTCATTACATTGTGTTGTTGTAGCTGAGGTAGGATACATTTCTTGTAGCCGAGCTAAAAAACTGAAACAATAGGGTTGCTTTTCAAGCTGCATACCTGGGGACTGGGAGGGAGGCACTCTGGGAAGTCTCGGGAGCGCACATAGTGTAGGCTACCTTTGATTTCCTTATCTGATAACTTTTCTTTCTCTGTGCAAAGTGACTGTATATCTTTACTGCATTATTAAGCCTAACACTGAGTTTATCAGTGTACATCTCGAGCCTCTCTGTTTTCATTGCTCTGTTGCGTCATTACTAGAGTCCCAGGAAAAGCCAGACTATAAAAACGTAACACTTATTTTGACTTATTTTCTTTGTCCTACTAATGGCCTGTTGGAGGAGGGACGCGCCCTTGCTCTTGCTTGCTGAATGTAAAATAGTCTAAAGCATTAAGAACTGGTTGGGCGTTGGAAAATAGAAGAGCATATTTTCCTATCATGAACCTATTTTAACACTGGGCTACATCCTGACAAAATACACCATACCAGTGGCCTGCTAATGTACCTTTCTGGACCTTCTAAACTGTCAATAATAGACCCAAACTGGTCCAAATGGTTGCATAATCAGGCTTAGGCTCAAGGCCTATGCAGTTATTTTGTCATTAAGCAAAACAAGAAGTTTGAGCGGTTATTCTAATTAGCCTACATCACTGCAGTTTACAGCCCATGGACAATAATTGTGTACTCACTTGATAACAATTATAAATGCATCATTGCACTGTCTACTTGTAGCCCAGGTTCAATAATGGTCTTGTTTAAAAATGTAAGCCTAATCAATAGTGGAGCTTTGCGTGCCAGGGTACCACAGAGCACAACCTGGAGGAAAGCACTAGGTCCTTCAGATCTTCAATTTCATCATCTTTTAACTTCTTTTTTTCTTGCACTTTGACAGGAACATATTTAGAGTATAGCCCTAATATTTAGCTAGTGAATGTCCTAATACTTAGCTTCTTAATTCGGCTACACATAACTTCCAGCTGTTCCTGTGCCAAATAGGTCACAGGCTAAGCAAGCCTTTCCGCTATAGGTCATTCCCCCTCTCCTTTAATCCCATGGAAAGCTATATCTACAAAAGCTATAGGTCATTCCCCCTCTCCTTTAATCCCATGGAAAGCTATATCTACAAAAGCTATAGGTCATTCCCCCTCTCCTTTAATCCCATGGAAAGCTATATCTACAAAAGCTATAGGACATTTATTTAGATACTTTTGTATATTAAGCCTGATAGCCTAATCATGGGGAAAAAAACACGTTTGCTCTTTCTAAGTGCTGAAACACTATGGTTCAAAAATCTGACAAGGTTTTTCTAGGGGATTCTTGTATTGGAATCCTATAGGATCCTATAGGATACATTGAAACCTATAAGATACAATCCTATAGTACTCCAATAGGACTTGTTCCAAAATGTATTAGGATTTTTCTAATAGATTCTTGTATTTGAATCCTATAGTATCCTATAAAATAAAATCCTATAGGATATACAGTAATCCCATAGGAGTCCAATGCATTTATTTTTCAGTTTTGGCGACCCCCAAATGAAAATATGGCACTCCTAAATGTAGCTGGTTGTCTTCAGCAGGTTGTTCTCTAACGAGTAGCTTAATGAATGTAAACAAAACCAATCCTACCTGAAGACTGAGGCTACTGAGGGCTAAATAAAGGGAGAGTAATCATGGTGATGATGAAGTCCCGGTGTGCGAAGCGAGGTGGAGCAGGTGTGTACAATGATGGTTGCCAGGTGTGCGTAATGTTGGTTGTCAGGTGTGTACAATTATGGTTTCCAGGTGTGCGTAATGTTGGTTGTCAGGTGTGTACAATGATGGTTGCCAGGTGTGCGTAATGTTGGTTGTCAGGACTGGTGATTAGAAGAACTGCGATGTCAAGTGCCAGTGAGAGAGAGCAGGAGTAGGCGGCTCCAGCCACAGGACGACACCGGCCAGGGGGACGCCCCGAGTGGGAGCGGGCCAGTCTGGGCGGTGGAGGTAGAAATCCAGGATGATTTTGGGATCCAGGATGTCATCCACCGGGACCCAACAGAGCTCCTATGGACCTTACACCTCCCAATCCACCAGGTACTTCTAGCCGACACCCACAACATCGGGAATCCAGGAGGGACCTGGCAGTATAAGCAGGGCTCCCATCGATGTCCAGGGGAGGTGGAGGGGTGTTGCAGGGGATGGCACCATGCAGGGGACCAGGAACCATCGGCCTGAGTAGGGAAAGATGAAAAGAGGGTGAGATTCGGTAGTTAGTGGGGAGTTGTAATCTATAGGTTACATCGTTGACCCTCCCGAGGACCTTGAAGGACACCACAAACCAGTGGCTCAGCTTCCTAATGGGCAGGTGGAGTGGGAGGTTCCTAGTGGAGAGCCAGACGCGATCACCAGGATGGAACACCAGAGCCTCACACACTCCTTCTTGTGGCTGGCGGCATGCTGGAGCCTCACATGGGCATTGTTCCAGTTCTCCTCTGCGACCCGTGACCCCCAGTGAATTGGGGGCCACGGTCGGAGACAATATCCTCCGGGAAAGGCCATAGTGCCGGAAGACCTGCTGGAACAGTGCCTCAGTGACTTGGAGAGCGGTACGGAGACCAGAGATAGGGATAAAACAGCAGGATTTAGAACATCTGTCCACAATTAACAAAAATGTAGTGAAACCCTCAGAAGAGGGGAGATCAGTGACAAAATCTATGGACAGATGAGACCAAGGTCGCTGGTCCCTACTGAAGCGTGCCGGGACATATACTCAGCAGGAGTTGACATAGCAAGCGACGTCCTGCGCCAAGGTGGGCCACCAGTACCTTCCTGGAAATAGATTGAACAGTGTGGGTGATACCTGGGTGTCCAGCGATGAGAGATGTGTGCGCCCAGGTCAAAAGCCGATCCCTTATCCTCGTGGTGCACTCTGGAGGACAAGTAGCAGGCGTGGGTTCCCTCTACAGAGCCTGTTGAGTGTTCACATCTACTTCCCAAAGCATGGGGACAACGACTCGGGAGGGCAGAACGATGGGTACACTCGTGACAGGAACCTCTCCCCAATCGTAGAGACGGGACAGGGCATCGGCTTTGATGTTATGATATGCTTTGATATGACAAGGTGAAGTCGAATACAACTTCCTATTGAGGCAATGTAAGTTATATTTAAATTTAGAGTTACTGACATGAAAATAAGCATATACAAGCAATCAATCAAATATATTTTATAAAGCAACCTTTGACATTAGCAGTTGTCACAAAGTGCTTATACAGATACCCAGCCTAAAACACCAAAGAGCAAGCAATACAGAGGCAGAATTACAGTGGCTAGCAAAAACTCCCTAGAATGGCAGGAACCTAGGAAGAAATCTAAAGAGGAGCCAGGCTCTGGGGGGTGGCCAGTCTTCTTCTGGCTGTGCTGGTGGAGATTATGAAGGAGTACAGCAACTTAGGTCAGATCGTTCTTCAAGAGGTTTAAACGTTTATAGATGACCAGCAATGTCAAATAATAATCGCAGTGGCTGTAGAGAGTGCAATAATTCAACAACTCAGGAGTAAATGCCAGTTGGTTCTTCATAGCCAAGCATTTAAAGGTTGAGACAGTAGGTTCCGGTAGAGAGAGACCGGGTCAAACAGCAGGTTCTGGTAGAGAGAGACAGGGTCAAAAAGCAGGTTCGGGTAGAGAGAGACAGGGCCAAACAGCAGGTTCGGGTAGAGAGAGACAGGGTCAAACAGCAGGTTCCGATAGAGAGAGACAGGGCCAAACAGCAGGTTCGGGTAGAGAGAGAGGGTCAAACAGCAGGTTCCGATAGAGAGAGACAGGGTCAAACAGCAGGTTCGGGTAGAGAGAGACAGGGTCAAACAGCAGGTTCGGGTAGAGAGAGACCGGGTCAAACAGCAGGTTCGGGTAGAGAGAGACAGGGTCAAACAGCAGGTTCGGGTAGAGAAAGACAGGGCCAAACAGCAGGTTCCGGTAGAGAGAGACAGGGTCAAACAGCAGGTTCCGATAGAGAGAGAGACAGGGTCAAACAGCAGGTTCCGGTAGAGAGAGACAGGGTCAAACAGCAGGTTCCGGTAGAGAGAGACAGGGTCAAACAGCAGCTTCCAGTAGAGAGAGACAGGGTCAAACAGCAGGTTTGGGACAAGGTAGCACATCCGGTAAGTCCTGAGCAGGTTAGGGTTCCATAGCCGCAGGCACAAACAGCAGAGACTGGATCAGCAGCACGACCAGGTGGACTGGAGACAGGGACAGCAAGGAGTCGTCAGGCCAGGTAGTATTTAGGCATGGTCCTAGGGCTCAGATCCTGCATCCTTTATTCAACTTGAGTGTAGACTGGAGGTTATGTAACATGATTTTGCCTACTTGTCAATCCAGATCTGAATGTTTGATGTCCTTTTTACTGTACACTGGTCATAGTATTTTCTACGCCTATCTTTCAGATCTGCCAACCAGGCTCGTTGGGTGACAGATGACAGTGTTTCCACCAAGCTGTTCCAGGCCTGGAGTGGCACACTGGAACTTCCGGATGCACGTATACTCACTCACTCTGTTTTGTTGTATAATTATTGTCACTTACAGAAATAAGTATGACTCTGTATATATTATGTATGATGAGGGTTTTTATTTCATCCATGTGTCTGCTCTACGGCAGCGGAGGCTCCTCAGGAAGGGGAGGACCATTTTCCTCAGTGAATATTTTTTCGATAAAACTACTCTAAATATATTTACATGTCAGCAAAATACACAATTTTGCATTGAAGGTCTGTAGTAGCCCTAACTCTGTAGGGTAGCACCATGGTGTAGCTGGAGGACCCCTAGTTTCCGTCCTCCTCTGGGTACATTGGGTACATTGACTTCAATACAAAACATAGGAGGATTGTGGTTCTCACCCCCTTCCGTAGACTTACACAGTAATTCTGACAACTTCCGGAGGATGTTCTCCAACCTATCAGAGCTCTTGCAGCATGAACTGACATGTTGTCTACCCAGTCAAAGGATCAAGGAATAATCTGCTGCTGAAAGCATAAGATACAGCTAGCTAGCTTGAACAGTTTGATTAAATTAAAGGAGAAGCAAGAGAGAGAGAGAGAGAGAGTGATAGCTGTATTTCATTGTATTTTTTTCCACTTTCACTTACTTAGCTAGCAAATACAGCAAACTTGTTAGGCCTACTCAAACACCCGGCTCAAACAGAGAGGGATGCTATGTTAGCTAGCTGGCTATGACTATCCAACACTAGATCTCTTCCAAGTCAAGGTAAGCTTTTGGCTTTATTCATGTATCGCTACCAGGGCCCGCCAGTGT
This sequence comes from Oncorhynchus mykiss, assembly GCF_057628025.1. Classification (NCBI taxonomy): domain Eukaryota; kingdom Metazoa; phylum Chordata; class Actinopteri; order Salmoniformes; family Salmonidae; genus Oncorhynchus; species Oncorhynchus mykiss. The sequence continues at coordinate 73,051,949 of NC_143028.1, forward strand.
AACTGCTAAACTGCTTGCTGACTCTAAACTGTACTGAATGATTGTAGCGGGTTTACTGACATGTTAGTTCTAGTAGCTAATTTGATTATGACGTTAGCTAACATGGTGATAACAATGGAGGCTGTGTGTAGTGGGTAGCGGTTATGATATGACGGTTTGGCTTGGAAAGGTTTTTTTGCTTGGTCACAGACAGTTGATGTGTTGTGCACTGAAGTCTACAAGTGAAGGGAAAAGTTGAGAGGAGGAGGGTGCGTAGATGCAAGAAGGAATTATACAATGATCAAAGGAATCATGTTGTTCGTATATGGCTGCTATGAAAGTGAACGGTGTTTGCGTGTGATCAGGGGTGTATTCATTCGGCCGATGATCGTGATCTCAAGTATATTCTTATATACCGGTAGTATACATTCCAGCAGTCTATGCTGTTTATTAGTATTATTACATATTTAACTATTCGGCAATAAGTGCAATCACACACCAGGGATAAAGAAAATGAAATCAAAACTTGGGTGGGTGCTTATACACTGAGTGTACATAACATTAGGAACACCATACTAATATTGAGTTGCACCCTCCTTTGCCCTCAGAACAGCCTCAATTCGTCGGGGCATGGATTCTACAAGGTGTTGAATGTGTTCCACAGGGATGCTAGCTCATGTTGACTCCAATGCTTCCCACAATTCTGTTAAGTTGCTTGGATGTCCTTTGGGTGGTGGACCATTCTTAATAAAAAAAACGGTGCGCCTGGCACCTACTACCATACCTCGTTCAAAGGCACTTAAATATTTTGTACTGCCCATTCACCCTCTGAATGGTACACATTCACAATTGTCTCAAGGCTTAAAAATCCTAAAAATCCAGAAGAGGACTGGCCACCCCACATAGCCTGGTTCCTCTCTAGGTTTCTTCCTAGGTTTTGGCCTTTCTAGGGAGTTTTTCCTAGCCACCGTGCTTCTACACCTGCATTGCTTGCTGTTTGGGGTTTTAGGCTGGGTTTCTGTACAGCACTTTGAGATATCAGCTGATGTACGAAGGGCTATATAAATACATTTGATTTGATTCTTTAACCTGTCTCCTCCCCTTCATCTACACTAATTGAAGTGGATTTTACAAGTGACATCAACAAGGGATCATAGCTTTCACCTGGATTCACCCGGTCAGTCTATGACATCGAAAAGGCATGTGTTTCTAATGTTTTGTACACTCAGTGTATTTGTCTTATTTCACACATGTAAAATTGTATATTAATACACTTGTGTGAATTGGAAATGTGTTTTTTGTATATCCCAACTCCCTCTGAGACACTCTCGTAGAGAGGGGTCATGGCCAGGGTTTTTTGTATATCCCAACTCCCTCTGAGACATTCTTGTAGAGAGGGGTCACGGCCAGAGTTGTTTGTATATCCCAACTCCCTCTGAGACACTCTCGTAGAGAGGGGTTACGACCAGGGTTTTTTGTATATCCCAACTCCCTCTGAGACACTCTCGTAGAGAGCGGTCATGGCCAGGGTTTTTTGTATATCCCAACTCCCTCTGAGACACTCTCGTAGAGAGGGGTCATGGCCAGGGTTTTTTGTATATCCCAACTCCCTCTGAGACATTCTTGTAGAGAGGGGTCACGGCCAGAGTTGTTTGTATATCCCAACTCCCTCTGAGACACTCTCGTAGAGAGGGGTTACGACCAGGGTTTTTTGTATATCCCAACTCCCTCTGAGACACTCTCGTAGAGAGCGGTCATGGCCAGGGTTTTTTGTATATCCCAACTCCCTCTGAGACACTCTCGTAGAGAGGGGTCACGGCCAGCGTCTGCCATTATCAATGGCGACACTGGAACAATTTGGGTTAAGTGCCTTTCCTAAAGCCAGATTTTTCACTTTGTCGGCTCGGGGATTTGAACTACAGATGTAGAATCTTAATTTGACCAGTATTGTTGCAGAAAAGTAATCCTGAGCCAACAGGATTTTAACATTTAGTCCATAATGTTGCATAATCTGAAGTTAGGCTATTAGCTGGCCAAAATTAGCCTGCATAAAAAGTGCAATTCTGTGAATATCACCGCGTGGTAATTTGAGTTTTCACTGAATTCATGTAAGTCACAAAGCTCATCTAGATTTCAATTAAGATTCTACATCTGTAGCTACCTTTCAGTAACTGGCCCAACGCTCTAACCGCTAGGTTACCTGCTGCCCTAAAAAGGGAAGGACCGACATGAAATTAAGTTGACATATTCTTGAAATAGAGTGTGTCCCTGTCTGTCTGTAAAAGAAAATCAATTTTAACAACAAAATTGTGCTGTCTAGTTTGGTTAATATGAGCAATTTGCTGAATAGCATTTACTTTGGACTTTTACTCAAGTATGACAATTCAGTACTTTTCCCACCACTGAACGTACGTACATTTAAAACCAGATACTTTTAGACTTTTACTCAAGTAGTATTTTACTGGGTGACTTTCACTTTTACTTGAGTCATTTTCTATTAAGGTATTTTTACTTTTACTCCACAACTGAAAATGGACTGATTGTCATCATGTAAAATTAGAAAAAAATAATAGATACATTTCTGGTTTGCTCTGGTTAATTATTGTAAACTGTATCACTTCAGCAAAATTTGAAGCAACATTTTTACTTCATTACTTTTTTACATTCGTTTTTTTCCAAGAGACCTTCTAGTGCTCTGTATGTGCTGTTCTACTCTGTTGGGCAGTTAATAATGACTTCTCTCTCCTGACAGGCACACCTGTTACCTGAGGGATGTCGGACAAAGAAGGTACATACTGTAGGCTACATGAACCACACATGAGGAAAAATGCACCTTCAAATTATAGCAACATTTAAAGACTTCCTGTTGTTCAATTAATGATCTATACGCACTGACTCTTGAAGAATAAAACATGTTGCCTCATGAGCTTAGCCTTACCCATTGTAACCTTCACCGAAATATAAAGTTGTTGTTATTTGCTTTTGTTTTGCTGAGTATTTCTAAACAAACAATGTTGATCTCATAGACTGTCAGTCCATAATATAACTCTATTAATCCTCCTCTCTCTCCATCTTGTACTAACAACACGGTAAAACGCAGCCATTAAAGCTTTATCTGCCGTTGCTTTGAACGGGTAACTGGGCCCTGGGGATTCAACGAGATGAATGAGAACATGGACCGACCTCTAAACTCACGCTGTTCAACAATGCACAAATAGACCTCAACGGTGGAGAGACAAAGTGGCGCGGGGAGGCATGATTGTATACGGGTGAATATGAGCGCAGCGTGTTAAGGGCGAAGGCTGAGTTGCCCAACATCAAAGCTGGTATTGGGGAATCGATGGAAAAGGATATAGTGGGCACATTGACTACGCATTAGGAAAAGCTGAAATAGACATGGGCGTGTTGAAGGTGGAGGGCAGCTTGCCCAGCGCCAGTGGTGCTTTTCAGGCAACAACCGATGGAGCAAAAGTAATGCTCAAGGCTGAGGTCATAGGTGCCTCTGCATCCTTTGGTCCGGTGAAGTGGACAGTGCGTCAGGCAGTTGATACAGGCTGTGAAGTCATGAAGGGTGGCAGGGATTGGGAGACTGGGAGATTGGGAGAGATGGAAATGTGGGTCTTTCTCTCTTTGGCAGCAAGTTGAAGTTCAACCTCTGGTGAAACACCCCCCCCCCCCCCTCAGAGCTCAGAGGTCCACTGCTTTGGAGATGTATTCATTCCACCTGTTTAGTTCTCCTACAGCCTACAGACAAGGCTTCAGGGACATATATGTACTTGGTTACTTTTCCTAATGAAAACAGCTTTATGTATTGTTCTTAATAAGTGGATTGTATTTACAATATATACAATACATTCTTATCAACTATATTTGTGATTGTTCTTTTTTATGCACACACACACACACACACACACACACACACACACACACACACACCTCACACTGAAGTGTTTATCATGGAAGCCTGGTCTCCTCCAGAGGACACTATCTCCTCCCAGTGGACAAACTGAGCTGCTACAGAAGAGGACTCTTTCTTTTGGTTTGCCTACAAAAACATTTGTGTGTGTGTACATGTATATTTGAGTGTCAAATCAAATCACCGTATATTTGTCATGCGCACATGATACAGCAGATGTATTAGCTCTTCCTCAACAATGCAGTGAAAACTAGGTCAGAAATATAACAAATAAAAATATGAGAGGTAAAAACTCACGAGAATGTACACTATATATAGTTGTGTGTGTGTGTAGGTACTTGAAACTCCCCGGAGGCCCATCTGCTATTCTGCTAGCCCCGGCCCGCTAGCTGTCTGAATCGCCGTGTCTCCAGCTCGCCTAGCTACTCACTGGACCCTATGATCACTCGGCTACACATGCCTCTCCTTAATGTCAATATGCCTTGTCTATTGCTGTTTTGGTTAGTGATTATTGTCTTATTTCACAGTAGAGCCTCCAGCCCTGCTCAATATGTCTTAGAAGATGAATATGTCCTTTTGTTCCAACTCCCACACATGCGGTGACCTCACCTGGCTTAAATGTTGCCTCTAGAGACAAAACCTCTCTCATCGTCACTCAATGCCTAGGTTTACCTCCACTGTACTCACATTCTACCATACCCGTGTCTGTACATTACATTACAACCCGGATGTCCTAGCCGTGTCTGAATTCTGGCTTAGGAAGGCCACCAAAAATCCTGAAATTTTCATCCCTATCTATAACATTTTCCGACAAGATAGAACTGCCAAAGGGGAAGGAGTTGCAATCTACTGCAGAGTTCTGTCATACTATCCAGGTCTGTGTCCAAACAATTTGACCTTCTACTTTTAAAAATCCAGCTTTCTAGAAACAAGTCTCTCACCGTTGCTGCTTGTTATAGACCCCTAGCTGTGCCCTGGACACCATATGTGTATTGATTGCTCCCCATCTATCTTCAGAGTTTGTGCTGTTAGGTGACCTAAACTGGGATATGCTTAAAACACCCCGGCCATCCTACAATCTAAGCTAGATGCCCTCAATCTCACACACATTTTCAAGGAACCTACCAGGTACAACCCTAAATCTGTAACCATCCTGACCAACTTGCCCTCTAAATACACCTCTGCTGTCTTCAACCAGGATCTCAGCGATTACTGCCTCATTGTCTACATGTGTAATGGGTCTGCAGTCAAACGACCACCCCTCATCATTGTCAAACGCTCCCTAAAACACTTCAGCGAGCAGACCTTTCTAATCGACCTGGCCCGGGTATCCTGGAAGGATATTGACCTCATCCGGTCAGTAGAGGATGCCTGGTTGCTATTTAAAAGTGCTTTCCTCACCCTTAAATAAGGATGCCCCATTAAAAAAAACAGATATAACCGTTGGTTCACCCCAGACTTGACTGCCCTTGACCAGCACAAAAACATCCTGTGGCGTTCTGCATTAGTATCAAATAGCCCCCACGATTTGCAACTTTTCAGGGAAGTCAGGAACCAATATACTCAGTCAGTTAGGAAAGCTATGGTTATCTTTTTCAAACAGAAATTTGATCCTGTAGCACTAATTCCAAAAAGTTTTGGGACACTGTAAAGTCCATGGAGAATAAGAGCACCTCCTCCCAGCTGCCCACTGCACTGAGGCTAGAAAACACTGTCAACACCGATAAATCTACGATAATCGATCATTTCAATAAGCATTTTTCTACGGCTGGTCATGCTATCCACCTGACTACCCCAAACCCGGCCAACATCTCAGCACCCACTGCAGCAACTTGCCCAAGCCCCCGCTTCTCCTTCACCCAAATGAAGGAGAAGAGCTGCAAAATCACTATCCCTACAAATCAGCTGGGCTAGACAATCTGGACTCTCTCTTTCTAAATTATCCGCCAAAATTGTTGCAACCTCTATTACTAGCTTATTCAACCTCTCTTTTGTATCGTCTGAGATACCCAAAGATTGGAAAGCTGCCGTGGTCATCCCCCTCTTCAAAGGGGGAGACACTCTAAATGCAAACTGTTCTAGACCCATATCCATCCTGCCCTGGCTTTCTAAAATCTTCGAAAGCCAAGTTAAAAAACAGATCACCAACCATTTCAAATCCCACCGTACCTTCTCCACTATGCAATCTGGTTTCTGAGCTGGTCATGGGTGCATCTCAGCCATGTTCAAGGTCCTAAAAGTTATCATAACTGCCATCGATAAAATACAGTACTGTGCAGCCGTCTTCATTGATCTGGCCAAGGCTTTCGACTCTGTCAATCACCACATTCTTGTCGGCAGACTCAATAGTCTTCGCTTCTCAAATGACTGCCTCGCCTTGTTCACCAACTACTTATCAGATAGAGTTCTGTGTGTCAAATCGGAGGACCTGTTATCCGGACCTCTGACAGTCTCTATGGGGGTGCCGCAGTGTTCAATTCCCGGGCTGACTCTTTTCTCTGTATATATCAATGATGTCGCTCTTGCTGCTGGTGATTCTCTGATCCACCGCTATGCAGACAACACCCTTCTGTATACATCTGGCCCTTCTTTGGACACTGTGCTAACAAACCTCCAAACAAGCTTCAGTGCCATACAACATTCCTTCTGTGGCATCCAACTGCTTTTAAATGCTGTTAAAACTAAGTGCATGCTCTTCCAGCGGTTGCTGCCCGCACCTGCCTGCCCGACAAGCATCACTACTCTGGACGGTTCTGACTTAGAATATGTGGACAACTACGAATACCTAGGTGTCTGGTTAGACTGTAAACTCTCCATCCAGACTCACATTAAGCATCTCCAATCCAAAATGATATCTAGAAACGGCTTCCTATTTCGCAACAAAGCCTCCTTCACTCATGCTGCCAAACATACCCTCGTAAAACTGACTATCCTACCAATCCTTGACTTCGGCAATGTCATTTACAAAATAGTCTCCAACACTCTACTCAGCGAACTGAATGTAGTCTATCACAGTGCCACCTGTTTTGTCACCAAAGCCCCATATACTACCCACCACTGTGACCTATATGCTCTCATTGGTTGGCCCTCACTACATATTCGTCGCCAAACCCACTGACTCCAGGTCATCTATAAGTATTTTCTAGGTAAAGCCCCTCTTTATCTCAGCTCACCATAGCGACGCCCATCCCTAGCACGCGCTCCAGCAGGTATATCTCACTGGTCACCATAGCGACACCCATCCGTAGCACGCGCTCCAGCAGGTATATCTCACTGGTCACCATAGCGACACCCATCCGTAGCACGTGCTCCAGCAGGTATATCTCACTGGTCACCATAGCGACACCCATCCCTAGCACGCGCTCCAGCAGGTATATCTCACTGGTCACCATAGCGACACCCATCCCTAGCACGCGCTCCAGCAGGTATATCTCACTGGTCACCATAGCGACACCCATCCCTAGCACGCGCTCCAGCAGGTATATCTCACTGGTCACCATAGCGACACCCATCCGTAGCACGCGCTCCAGCAGGTATATCTCACTGGTCACCATAGCGACACCCATCCCTAGCACGCGCTCCAGCAGGTATATCTCACTGGTCACCATAGCGACACCCATCCCTAGCACACGCTCCAGCAGGTATATCTCACTGGTCACCATAGCGACACCCATCCGTAGCACGCGCTCCAGCAGGAATATCTCACTGGTCACCATAGCGACACCCATCCGTAGCATGCGCTCCAGCAGGTATATCTCACTGTTCATTCCCAAAGCCAACATTTCCTTTGGCCGCCTTTCCTTCCAGTTCTCTGCTAATGACTGGAACCAACTGCAAAATCACTGAAGCTTGAGTCTTATATCTCCCTCTCTAACTCTAAGCATGCATCAGCTGTCAGAGCAGTTTACTGATCACTGTACCTGTACAATGCCAATCTGTAAATAGCACACACCAACTACCTCATCCCCATTTTGTTACATATCCTCCTGCTCTTTTGCACCCCAGTATCTCTACTCATCATCTGCACATCTATCACTCCAGTGTAAATGCTAAATTGTAATTATTTTGCCTACATGGCCTATTCATTGCCTTACCTCCCTACTCTTCTACATTTGCACACACTGTACATAGATTTTTCTATTGTGTCATTGACTGTACGTTCGTTTATGTGTAAATCTGTGTTGTTTATGTCGCACTGTTTGCTCTATCTTGACCAGGTCGCAGTTGTAAATGAGAACTTGTTCTCAACTGGCCTAGCTGGATAAATAAACATGAAATAAATTAAATAAAAATAAAATGTCCAGTCTCTAGATAACAAGGTAGACGGTGCTACCAAGGACTGCGGGCCCTCTCTCGCCTTCTCCGTGGCCAACACAAGTAAGACATTTAAACGGGTTAACCCTCGCAAGGCTGCCGGCCCAGACGGCATCCTGAGCCGCGTCCTCAGAGCATGCGCAGAACAGCTGACTGATGTGTTTACGGCCATATTCAATCTCTATTGCTGTCCAAACATGCTTCAAGATGGCCACCTTTGTTCCTGTACCCAAGAAGGCAAAGGTAACTGAACTAAATGACTATCGCCCCCGTAGCACTCACTTCTGTCATCATGAAGTGCTTTGAGAGACTAATCAAGGATCATATCACCTCCACCTTACCTGCCACCCTAGACCCACTTCAATTTGCATACCGCCTCAATAGGTCCACAGACGATGCAATTGCCATCACACTGCAAACTGCCTTATCCCATTTTTACAAGAGGAATACCTATGTATGAATGGAGTTCAGCATTCAACACCAGAGTAGCCTAGCTCATCATTAAGCTCATCATTAAGCTCATCATTAGCTCATCATTAGCTCATCCTTAAGCTCATCATTAAGCTTGAGGACCTTGGTCTCAAACCCACCCTGTGCAATTGGGTCCTGGACTTCCTGACGGGCCGCGCCCAGGTGGTGAAGTTCACCCCGCTACATCTCCACATCGCTGATCATCAACACTGGGGCCCCACAAGAGTGCATGCTCAGCCCTTTCCTGTACTCCCTGTTCACCTATGACTGCGTGGCCATGCACACCTCCAACTCAATCATCAAGTTTGCAGACGACATAACAGTAGGGGGCTTGATTACCAACAACAAAGAGACAGCCTACAGGGAGGAGGTGAGGACACTCAGAGTGGGGTGTCAGGAAAACAACCTCTCATTCAACGTCAACAAAACAAAGGAGATGATCGTGGACTTCAAGGAACAGCAAAGGGAGCACCCCCATAGCCACATCGATGGGACAGCAGTGGAGAAGGTGGAAAGTTTTAAATTCCTCGGTGTACACATCACGGACAATCTGAAATGGTCCACCCACACAGACAGCGTGGTGAAGAAGTCGCAACAGGAGGCTGAGAAAATTTGGCTTGTCACCTAAAACCCTCACAATCTTTTACAGATGCACAGTTGAGAGCATCCTGTCGGGCTGTATGGAAACTGCACCGCCCACAACCACAAGGCTCTCCAGAGGGTGGTGCCGTCTACACAACGCATCACCGGGAGCAAACTACCTGCCCCCCAGGACATCTAGAGCACCCGATGTCACAGGAATGCCGAAAAGATCATCAAGGACAACAACCACCCGAGCCACTGCCTGCTCACCCTGCTACCATCCAGAAGGCGAGGTTAGTACAGGTGCATTAAAGCTGGGACCGAGAGACTGAAAAACAGCTTCTATCTGAAGGCCATCAGACTGTTAAACAGCCAACACTAACACAGAGAGGCTGCTGTCTAAATGCAGACTTGAAATCATTGAAATCGCTTTAAGGATCACTTTAATAACGCCACTATAATAATGTTTACATATCTTATATTACTCATATCATTTGTTTAAACTGTATTTTTTGTACCATCTATTGCATCTTGCTTATGCCGCTCGGGCATTGCTCATCCATATATTTATATGTACATATTCTTATTCCATCCCTTTAGATTTGTGTGTATTAGGTAATTGTTGTGGAATTGTTCGATTACTATTAGATATTACTGCACTGTCGGAACTAGACGCACAAGCATTTCGCTACACTCGCAATAACATCTGCTAACCAACACTGGGGCCCCAGTGTGACCAATAACATTTTATTTGATTTGAAATGAGTAAAAACATTTTTTTACAGACATTGAATATCCCTTTGAGCCTATTGAAGTATTGTTTTTATTTAACCTTTATTTAACTAGGCAAGTCAGTTAAGAACAAATTCTTATTTACAAAAAGGCAAAAGGCAAAAGGTGTCGTGCGAGGACAGGGGCTGGGATTATTTGTTTTTAATATTTATAAATATAGGACAAAACACACATCACGACAAGAGAGACAACACAACACTACGTAAAGAGAGACCTAAGACAACAACATTGCATGGCAGCAACACATGACAACACAGCATGGTTAGCGACACAACATGACAACAACATGGTAGCTACACAACATGGTAGCAGCGCAACATGGTAGCAGCACAAAACATGGTACAAACATTGTTGGGCACAGACAACAGCACAAACGCAACGCAGCCACAACTGTCAGTAAGAGTGTCCATGATTGAGTCTTTGAATGAAGAGATTGAGATAAAACTGTCCAGTTTGAGTGTTTGTTGCAGCTCATTCCAGTCGCAGCTAACTGAAAAGACAAGTGACCCAGGGATGTGTGTGCTTTGGGGACCTTTAACAGAATGTGACTGGCAGAACAGGTGTTGTATGTGGAGGATGAGGGCTGCAGGAGATTGATTTTTTACCTTGGGGATTCAATCTTGCAACCTTTCAGTTACTAGTCCAACGCTCTAACCACTAGGCTACCTGCCACCCCATATAAGGAGCATTGGTGACAAATCTGATGGCCAAATGGAAAATAACATCTAGCCGCTCGAGAGCACCCTTACCTGCCAATATATAAATTACTAGATTACCGTAATCTAGCATGGGTAGGATGGTCATCTGAATCATGGTTAGTTTTGCAGCTGGGGTGAAAGAGGAGCGATTACGATAGAGGAAACCAAGTCTAGATTGAACTTTGAAACATATCTCAATATCATACACCGAGCCAACAGTTTAACTCGGAGGTAAATACATAATAATAGTTTCAGACTTTACTCTGATCCCCTTCCCTCTCTTCTTCTGTCCTTTTTCCTCCTCACCTCACCATGCTCACCTCTCTCCAGCCACTCCTAATGTCCCCCCTCTTCACCTCACCATGCTCACCATGCTCACCGCTCTGCACACTCCTAATGTCCCCCTCTTCTCCTCACCATGCTCACCTCTCTCCAGATACTCCTAATCCCCCTCTTCTCATCCTCTCCACAGGGTCCTGGCACCTCTAACTGAATTCCTGAATGAACCAAAACCAAAACTGGATCACCAGCTGCAGGATCTCGAACATGACTCCAAGAAGAGGACTTTCCATAGACACTGTTCTACTATTGTTCTGAAATATTGATATTTTGCTCATGAATATTTGTATCTACACTCTTGACACTTTATATTTGACCCTTTTGTTGTTTACATGTCTGTTCAAAGCAGACATTGTTCTACTCTTGTTCAGAAAGATGTATAACTACACTCTGACACTTACATTTTATTCCACAGACACTTGTTTACATGTCTGTTCTTGGGCCAAGAAACCCAAGCAATGGACATTAGATTGGTGGAAATCTGTTTTTGGTCTGACGAGTCCAAATGTGTGATTTCTGGTTCCAACCCCTGTGTCTTTGTGAGATGCAAAGTAGGTGAACGGATGATCTCTGCATATGGGGTTCCCACCATGAAGCATGGAGGAGGAGGTGTGATGGTGTAGGGGTGCTTTGCTGGTGACACTGTCTGTAATAAATGTAGAATTAAATTCACAGTTAACCAGCATGGCTACCACAGCATTCTGCAGTGATACGCCATCCCGTCTGGTTTGCGCTTAGTGGGATAATCATTTGTTTTTCAACTGGACAATGACCCAACATACCTACAGGCTGTGTAAGGGCTATTTGACCAAGAAGGAGAGTGATGGAGTGCTGCATTAGATGACCTGGCCTCCACAATCACCCGACCTCAACCCATTTGAGATGGTTTGGGTTGAGTCGGACTGCAAAGTGAAGGAAAAGCATCATTTTGGTTACTACATGAGTCCATGTGTGTTATTTAATAATTTAATATCTTCGCTATTGTTCTACAATGTAGAAAATAGTAAATAATTATGAACAACCTTTGAATGATTAAGTGTGTCCAAACTTTTGACTCGTACTGTACATATTTTAAAGTAATTCTAGTGCTTAATTTCAGGGACTGACAGCTTAAGAGGATTTAACAGTGATAATAAGTTCACAGAGAAGCAGTGGTTTAATTGTGAGAAGTGACTTTTCACAGAGACACAGTGGTTTTAACTGAGAAGTGTTGTTGACCGAGAAACTGGTTTAATTGTGAGAAGTTACATTTTACAGAGACACAGTGGTTTTAACTGTGAGAAGTGTTGTTCACAGAGACACAGTAGTTTTAACTGTGCAAAGTGTTGTTCACAGAGAAAGAGTGGTTTAAGCTGTGAGAAGTTTTGTTGATAGCGAAACATTGGTTTAACTGTGAGAAGTGTTATTTACAGAGACACAGTGGTTTTAACTGTAAAAAGTGTTGTTCACAGAGAAAGAGTGGTTTAATTGTGAGAAGTAACTTTTCACAGAGACACAGTGGTTTTAACTGTAAAAAGTGTTGTTCACAGAGAAACAGTGGTTTAATTGTGAGAAGTGACTTTTCATAGAGACACAGTAGTTTTAACTGTGAGAAGTGTTGTTGACAGAGACACAGTAGTTTTAAATGTGCAAAGTGTTGTTCACAGAGAAAGAGTGGTTTAAGCTGTGAGAAGTTTTGTTGATAGCGAAACATTGGTTTAACTGTGAGAAGTGTTATTTACAGAGACACAGTGGTGTTAACTGTGCAAAGTGTTGTTCACAGAGAGAGTGGTTTAACTTTGTTGTTCCGAATATTACACTTTTTGTAGGTCACCGATAACAATGGGATCAGAGAGCGTAGTATGCAAATCAGTGAGTTACTTTACAATAGTTGTTTGTCACGTGTCACAGGTAATTCTAAAGATAAATGTAGTTTGTGGGTATCGAGGTGAAACAAATATAAGACTTCACCATTTACGACTGAAGTTATGTCTACAGGGGTATGAAAACAAAACGGGATTTCTGTGTGCTTACGTCTGTGTTGGTAGCTGGTGGCGATAGCACTAAATTACCTCTAGGCATCAATAAAGTTTTTTCAGTCAAATATATGTGTTCAGTTCCATTCATGTCAAAGGAAATGTTTATTTCATTGTTTAATAGTTTAATTGTTAATAGCCCTGCCTTATCTCAGCTCACTGGTCACCATGGCAACACCCATCCTTAGCACGCACTCCAGCAGGAATATCTCACTGGTCTTCCCCAAAGCCTATACCTCCTTTAGCCGCCTTTCCTTCCAGTTCTCTGCTGCCAATGACTGGAACGAATTGCAAAAATCACTGAAGCTGGAGTCTTATATCTCCATCTCTAATTTTAAGCATCAGCTGTCAGAGCAGCTTACTGTACCTGTACACTATCTGTAAATAGCACACCCAACTACCTCATCCCCATTTTATTAATTACCCTCTTGCTCCACAGTATCTCTACTTGCACATTATTATCTGCACATCTATCAATCTAGTATTAATGCTAAATTGTAATTATTTTTGCCTCTGGGGCCTATTTATTGCCTACCTCCCTACTCTTCTACATTTGCACACACTGTACATAGATTATTCTATTTTTCTTTTGTGTTATTTACTGTACGTTTGTTTATGTGTAACTCTGTGTTGTTGTTTTTGTCGCACTGCTTTGCTTTATCTTGGCCAGGTCACAGTTGTAAACAAGAACTTGTTCTCAACTGGCCTACCTGGTTAAATCAAGGTGAAAGAAATAAATCAAAATTATGCAGGGACAGTTGTAGCATGTTCCCATTCTTCCACAAAGCTTCACTAATTAATTTGCAGTGTCGATATTACCCCATTCAAATGAAAGCACTGACATCTACGGTTGAAGGACAGCTAATGTCTCACATTCAGATATTCGTCATATGTTCTTCTTTAGTAATATACAACACATAATAATACATAATATCAAACGTGATGCTCTTTACACCATGTACTAGAGGGGTTGATATTCTCTATGGGTCCATACTTACGAACTCTGGGTTCAACCACTTGGTTTAACCTTTGGGAACATCTTTGTGCATGCACAGTTTTATTTCTGGTAATGGGATGTGATCAAATATGTCTTTAACAATAGACATTGTTTTCCTGACTAATATAAATGCCAAGTAGGCCATTTGTTTCACCAGATTAGTTTATTGGCTTCAGCTTTAAATTTAAATCTCAGAAGGGATGTCACGACCATCGTATGAATAATTGAACCAAGGCGCAGCCTGAGTAGAATTCCACATTTTAATGATCGTGAAACTTCCAAAACAACAAAGATATAACGATCGTGAAATACGTAGCGCACATAGGCACTCATGCAAAACAATATCCCCCCCTAGCAGGTGGGAAAAAGGACTCACTAATGTCGTGTCTTTGGCATCATTAAACTGAAGATGAATCTTTATCAAATAACTCTCTGTAATTATTATTACACGATTAAACTGATTAATCATGTAACTGTAATTAACTAGGAAGTCGGGGCACCAAGGAAAATATTCAGATTTTAAAGTTATAATTTTCCCAATATAACTTTCAGATATTTTCATATCTGATCAACAGTCTTCTGATTAATGTATTCTTCTTTACCTCACGTTAGTCTCATTCCAAACGTCGTAAATTGTTGCTTATCTGCACGAACCCAGTCTTCACTATGAGTCATCCATACATCAATTGTCTTAAATCATTTATTTACTAGCTAAGTAATTCACAGAAATGCATAAACAAACTGTAGATAGTTACAAGGAAATTATAACAGAGTTTCCCAAGTGGGATAAACCGGCATCGCGGCTTGGTGTACAAAAGTGAAGTGGGGGTCGACTGAGATAAGACAACACATAGTTGATAATTATAACATTTGAAATGCTAATCCTTTGCACATGAACGCTCACTCATTCGGGAACAATTGCAATCAATATATATATGTACGCTCAGTGTGTAGTCGGTATCTCTGTTGAAAAGTTTGTTTCTGTTGGAGAGTCTGTCCGCTCTCTCTCCCGCTCTCTCGCTCTCTTTCTCTGTCGTGGTTAGAATGGATAGTTCAGAGTGACATTCATTCATGTCGTTATAGATAGATGTTTCGTCGGTTCAATGATACCGAATTCCTAGCTGCAGACTAGTAATTAGTATCAAAGACTCGTTCTTATTCTGTCGGTATCGATAGTCTAAGATTTTAATAACCACGTGGGATGGTGAAAAGATTCAGCAGTCTGGTCTCAAACCTTGGCCCTCTCGTTATCGAGGTAAGCTGGTCTGCAACCTTTGTCCTCTCATGATTGAGAGAAACATGGTCTGTTGAGCAATCCTCAAGGTGGGGGTTTTATTCTGAAGAGCAGAAAAAGGATGTCTCATGACGCCAGGTCCTAACTGTGTTCATGGGGGCGTGCCAGTGACTTAAGTGAAACATTACACATAAATACAATTCTATCACTTTACATCATTACATAGCATCCCATAATTTCACAAATAGTTTAATCTTTCCTCATTCATCCTGTACAGCAATTAGATGTAAGCCTCATATCTGAGGCTATTATATAAACAGCGTTTATGAGTTTCCCCAAGTTGTAACAAACGGACCAGTTCGTAGCTGGATTCTTCACCTATCTTTTATACCTTCTCCAGAACATAAATGTTGTTCGGACCTCAAGTTCTGTGAGGTGGAAGAAATTCCTTTGTTCTCTGTATGAAACTTTACACTCTCGCTATACTGTGGCCATGAGGAGATCATCTCCTCCAGGAATTTACGACCTCTCTCTGACCACAGCAGCCTGGGTGTAGGAGACAGGGGGGTAGGGGGCTAACCAAAGAGGGCAACATCATGACACTAAGTATGATCCCCAATTAGAGGTAACGATTATCAGCTGCCTTCAGTTGGGAACCATACACACACACACACACCAACATAGAAATATAATACCTAGAAACTCCCCTAGTCACGCCCTGACCTATTACACCATAGAGAACCCTGAGGACTCTCTATGGTCAGAGCGTGACAAGGGATTAAAAAAAAAAAAAAAAAAAAAAAAAAAGAAAAAAAAAATACCAATCGAATATGTCAAAATTGACTACAAAGTGTAAATAGGATAATTTTGTTCATAAAATTAGTCTTGTCCAAAACAGAGTTTTTGTCCGTCATGGCTTACTTGTGATAAGGGTTTTTGACTTTGACAATGATCAGTTGCCCACTAACACTGTCCACAGCTGTGGTGATTGCCTCTATCCAGGGGCATGGACATAAGTTAAGAGAGTTGGGCCAATGCAGTTTCTGCATTATGATGCATTTACATGACACTGGCAGCTATGTTAGCTCACCATTAACTTAACATGGAGAATATTTAAACAAAGCTATGTAATTGAATGTCTAGATTTAGAACAACATAAATAGTTCTACACGGTCTAAATATGCAGTGCATTGGGAACGTTTTCAAACCCCTTGACTTTTTCCACATTCTGTTACATTACAGTCCTATTCTAAAATTGATTAAATATATGTTTTTCCTTCATCAATCTACACATAATACCCCATAATGACGAGGGAAAAACAGGTTTTTAGAATTTTTGGCAAATTTGTTACTAATAAAAAACTGAGCACACTGGAGGAGGTTTTCATCATGGATCTCTCTGTCCGTTCATCTTTCCATCGATCCTGATTAGTCTCCCAATCCCTGCCACTGAAAAACATCCCCACAGCATGATGCCGCCACCACCATGTTAACAGGTTTCCTACAGACGTGACGCTTGTCATTAAGGCCAAAGAGTTCAATCTTGGTTTTATCAGATCACAGAATATTGTTTCTCATTGGTCTAAGTCCTTTAGGTGCCTTTTGGCAAACTCCAGTCATGTGCCTTTTACTGAGGAGTGGCTTCCGTCTGGCCACTCTACCATGAAGGCTTGATTGGTGGAGTGCTGCAGAGAAGGCTGTCCTTCATGAAGCTTCTCCCATCTCCACAGAAGAACTCTAGAGCTCTGTCAGAATTCCCCAGATCTGTGCCTCAACACAATCCTGTCTCAGAGCTCTACGGACAATTCTTTTGACCTCATGGCTTGGTTTCTGCTCTGACATGCACTGTCAACTGTGGGACCTTATATAGACAGGTGTGTGCCTTTCAAAATCATGTCCAATCAATTGAATTTACCACAGGTGGACATCTCAAGAATGATTGATTGAAACATGATGCACCTGAGCTCAATTTTGAGGCTCATAGCAAAGGGTCTGAATAATTAATAAATAACTTTTTATTTATTTTTTATAATTGTGCAACAATTTTTAAAAATTAATTTGTTTTTGCTTTGTCATTATGGGGTATTGTGTGTAGACTGATGAGAACAATACATCATATAAGGCTGTAAAGTAACAAAATGTGGAAAAAGTCAAGGGGTCTGAATACTTTCCGAATGCACTGTATGTCTCTGCCTCTATCCAATCCTGCCGCAAAACACACACAGTGAAACAAACCTGCCCACCAGCTCAGCGGATCTGACTTTGCTTAGATGATACAACACATTACACATTTTTTAAACTTGAGAAATACTGCACCAAACACCTTATCTAGACTTAAAATTGCACAACCAAACTTCATTTTCAAAAACGTCAAAATTAATTACAGATTTCTTGAGTAATCTTAGATTCATTCTGACTATTTTGAGGAGGTAATACTGACTTTGTTCCTAAGGTGTCTCATGTGGGACACACATCAGTAACGGCCACATGAACCACACCTCAAAGGCTGAAATCTTATTTTCTTAAACCTGTCTATGACTGGGGTTCCGCTAACGAAAGCTCCACAAACGATTATGTTAGGTCACCACCAAGTCACAGAAAAACCCAGCCATTTTTCCAGCCAAAGAGAGGAGTCACAACAAGCAAAAATAGAGATACAATTAATCACTAACTCTTGATGATCTTCATCAGATGACACTCATAGGACTTCATGTTACACAATACATGTATGTTTTGTTCGATAAAGTGCATATTTATATGCAAAAATCTCATTTTACATCGGCGCGTTACGTTCAGTAGTTCTAAAACATGCAGTGATTTTGCAGAGAGCCACATCAATTCACAGAAATACTCATTATAAATGTGGATGAAAATTCAAGTGTTATGCATGGAACTTCAGATACACTTCTCCTTAATGCAACCGCTGTGTCAGATTTCAAAAAAACTTTACGGAAAAAGCAAACCATGCAATAATCTGAGTACAGCGTTCAGACAACAAAGCAGCCAAAAAGATATCAGCCATATTGTGTTGTCAACATTAGTCAGAAATAACATTATAAATATTAACTTACCTTTGATGATCTTCATCAGAATGCACTCCCAGGAATCCCAGTTCCACAATGAATGTTTGATTTGTGTGATAAAGTTCATAATTTATGTACAAATAGCTTCTTTTGTTAGGGCGTTTGGTAAACAAATCCAAACGCGTGTTCAGGTCCAGCCGAACGTCGTTAAAAAAGTTATATTACAGGTCGTAGAAACTTGTAAAACTAATTATAGAAACAATCTTTAGGATGTTTTTTATCATAAATGTTAATAATGTTCCAACCGGAGAATTCCATTGTCTGTAGAAAAGCAATGGAACGAGAGCTACCTCTCATATGAATGCGCGTGACTGAGATCAAGGCTGCTGCCAGACCTCTGACTCAATCCCCTCTCATTCGGCCCCCCTTCACAGTAGAAGCCTGAAACAACGTTCTAAAGACGGTTGACATCTAGTGGAAGCCGTAGGAAGTGCAAAATGACCCATACCCCACTGTATATTCGATAGGGGCTGAGTTCAAAAACCACAAACCTCAGATTTTCCATCCTGTTTTGATTTTTTTCTCAGGTTTTTGCCTGCCATTTGAGTTCTGTTATACTCACAGACATCATTCAAACAGTTTTAGACACTTCAGAGTGTTTTCTATCCACTACTAATAATAATATGTATATATTAGCATCTGGGACTGAGTTGGAGGCAGTTTACTCTGGGCACGCTTTTCATCCAAAAGTGAAAATGTGGCCCCCTATCCCAAAGAAGTTTCATTGCACAACAGAGAAACACATTCGGAATTTGTGTGTTCAGTCACTCTTTAAGGCAGCAAAATGGGAAGACTATGCAAGGGAGTGTGCAGACAGTCTTGGTGCTTCCACCAAGTACTAACTCTGGGGTGTGAAGACATACGCAATCAATACACCCCCACATTTTTACATTGAAATAATTGTGCTACGGTAGGAGATTATTAAAAATGTTTTTAAATGTTTTATTACATTTCAAGCAGTGCAATCAAAAATATGATTTTACAGTTTTTGTCATTTATTTCCACACTATGAGGTTGGAATAATAATGTAATATTGTGAAAATGATGTTATTGCATTTTTAAGAACTTTTTGAAATGACCGACTGAAAAATTAGCTTGTCTGGCTAAGTGGGGTTTTTGCATCACCTGGTGACAAGCCCATGTTTTGCCATATCTAAATATTTGGTTCTATCCGGCCTAATGGAGGATGACACCTGACAGTGACAATATAAAAGCATAAATTACCTCTATTTGACAAGACCATATGTCTGTTTGAATATGGTGGTTAAGCCTTCTCTCTCTGTAGCACAAGTTGACCTATACTAAGAACTTTGATTGGTTGGGGCCCTCTGCCGTCTACGTCTTTCATTGGTTGATGCGCTATTTGTTCCCGGAAATATAACTTTGCACATGTGGCTCGTGGTAACAAGGTGGCTAAAAGTGACATGTTTTCCTATGGGAAAAGCCAACAGCTACTATAGCTGTTCTAAAAGGTTTAAGTTTTGTACGTTTTGACTCAATTAGTCTGGGTGAATTTAACAATAGTCCCAATCAAATTGCAATCAAAACAATGAACATAAGAGAGGGAAGAGACTAATAATTAAGACCTGATGATGATGATGGTATTAATGTTGATGGTGATGATGATGATGATGATGATGATGATGATGATGATGATGATGATGATGATGATGATGGTATTAGTGATGATGATGATGATCACTTGTGAAAAACTCTAGGGCAGCACTGATTTGTTGATGACTATCATTATTGCTTTCCATTCCTTCAGGTTGGCTATGCACTGTATCTTCTTAATCAATTTTATCCCCTCAATGTTTTGCAAAGGCCAGGAGAGGAATAACCGTTCACAATATTTCTAGCAACCACAGCTAAAGAAACTTGAAGGTAACAAGCCGAAACAAGTTGGTTTTAAAGCTACAATCCTCTGTTTGTTTTATAAAAACCTGAGGGATGGGCCTGGAGAAATGTAACCACTCTCAAATTCATAGACAAAGCTATAGATGCAAAGACCGAGCATCCATGATATCGTTTTAACCGTGTGTTGAGGCTATACAGTGTTTGTTTACATTTACATTGTTTGCAAACATTGGAGTAGAACAAGCTTTAATTGTGGGTTTTGATGGGGTACGACAGTTGAACTAAGCTCATGAGGCATTTATAAATGTAAGTCCAAAAATGATTGTAGCAACAAAGGATTCCAGTTTCAATACAAATGAAAAAAGCGTTTCTGATATCTACTTCCATTGTCTTCTAAGTCAAAGAGAGTCTGAATAAGTTCATTTCTGCAGCTTGCTCCTCTATTCATGCACCTTGGATGGAGAGTGAGGTAATGACAGTTGTGTAAAATATGTAGTTTTTTTTGTGTAGCATTCCAATCGATGTAGTGGTATTTGGCAGCGTGAGCACTCTTTCTTTTAATCTTTAGTGACGCAGACTGTCTTAAGATGACCTTGCCACTTGGTGGGAGCATTGGCTTTTCAGAGTTCCAACAGAGAGTTCCACCAGCAGAGTCAGTACAATAAAAGAGAAGTACGACAACTGGAAAGTTCCTTCATATGAAATTACTCTTTATTTACAATATTTTCAGATAATGACCCAATGTCCATTGAATACACAATATTTATACTTACAGGAAACAGGTATTGGAAAATTCAGGAGTGGGTTTAATTAATTAAGGCAGGGGAACTAGGTGAAAGAGGGGATATAGTTGGATTAAGGGTTGTATTGAACCTTTCTAATAGTCATTGGGATACCAATAAAGGATAAGCGTTATGCTATGAGTTATGGTTCACACTTTAAACAAACAACAACTTTTTAGGCTGTATCAAACCTTCATGAAATTTGTCATGACGACTATGCTTATTTTATGCTTATATTCTTGTCATATGTTATCTTATGCTTGTCATAGGTTTTTATAAAGGCCTATCTGTTTCTGAAAACATTCATAATACATGTAATTTAATTCATTTATTTCACCTTTATTTACACACATCAATATAAATACAAAATGCAAACAGAAAGAAAAATCAGTAATAAGGTCCTCAATCAGCTGTCTGAATTACCCAAGAGGCACCAGAACATCCCATTCATCAGTAATAAGGTCCTCAATCAGCTGTCTGAATTACACCTAGAGGCACCAGAACATCACATTCATCAGTAATAAGGTCCTCAATCAGCTGTCTGAATTTCCCAAGAGGCACCAGAACATCACATTCATCAGTAATAAGGTCCTCAATCAGCTGTCTGAATGACCCCTAGAGGCACCAGAACATCACATTCATCAGTAATACGGTCCTCAATCAGCTGTCTGAATGACCCCTAGAGGCACCAGAACATCACATTCATCAGTAATAAGGTCCTCAATCAGCTGTCTGAATTACCCAAGAGGCACCAGAACATCACATTCATCAGTAATAAGGTCCTCAATCAGCTGTCTGAATTACCCAAGAAGCACCAGAACATCACATTCATCAGTAATAAGGTCCTCAATCAGCTGTCTGAATGACCCCTAGAGGCACCAGAACATCACATTCATCAGTAATACTACGGTCCTCAATCAGCTGTCTGAATTACCCCTAGAGGCACCAGAACATCACATTCATCAGTAATAAGGTCCTCTATCAGCTGTCTGAATTACCCAAGAAGCACCAGAACATCACATTCATCAGTAATAAGGTCCTCAATCAGCTGTCTGACTGACACTAGAGGCACCAGAACATCACATTCATCAGTAATAAGGTCATCACATTGAACATCACATTGAAGAACATTTTGAAGATTGTTCCACAAATAAGCTGCAAGACAAGTATAAGCTGATTTACCTAACTCAGTGGAGACCAGAGGAATTTCCAGAGTTATTCATCCCTGAGACCTGGAGTGGTAACTCCTATGTCTAACGTTTAGTAAAGACGTTAGGTTCAGTGGGTCTTTTTTAAAAGGCTTTATAAATGAAAACATAGTAATGTATCAACATACGTGACATCGAAGAGGGCCAACCAACTTTCTGGTAGAGAATGCAGTGATGAGTACTAAAATTGTTGCCCTTTAATGGCTTTAATGAAGTGGCAGCTGCGTTCATATAGATGATGTCGCCATAGTCTAGGACCAACAAGAACATCGACTGAATAATCTGCTTTCTACTATTTAACAAGAGGTATGACCTACTGTATTTCTTTAGAAACCCATTTGTATTCTCAGTTTATGGACAAACTCATAAATATGCTTTTTAAAAGAAAGATTTTCATCTATCCAGATGCCCAGATATTTGTAAGCAGGGACACAATCAATATGGACACCATCCAAAGAACATTATGCTTAAATCATCAGTTATTTGTATGTGCTTTAGAGAACAACACATACTTAGTTTTACCTGCATTCAAAACTAAACTAAACTTGCCACGATGACAGCTTTGCACACTCTTGGCATTCTCTCAGCCAGCTTCATGAGGTAGTCACCTGGAATGCATTTAAATTAATTAATTGGTAAAACACCAAGTCCATATTATGACATATTACACCATCACACCTCCTCCTCCATGCTTCACGTTGGGAGCCACACATGCAGAGATCATCCATTCACCTACTCTGCGTCTCACAAAGACACAGGGGTTGGAACCAATAATCTCACATTTGCACTCATCAGACCAAAGGACAGATTTCCACGGGTCTAATGTCCATTGCTCGTCTTTCTTGGCCCAACCAAGTCTTTTCTTATTAGTGTTCTTTAGTAGTGGTTTCTTTGCAGCAATTCGACCATGAAGGCTTGATTCATGCAGTCTCCTCTGAACAGATGTGTCTGTTACTTGAACTCTGTGAAGTATTTATCTGGGGTGCAATCTGTGGTGATGACGGACTGTCATTTCTATTTGCTTATTTGAGCTCTTCTTGCCGTAATATGGACTTGTTTTTTTTACCAAATAGGGCTGTCTTCTGTATATCACCCCTACCTTGTCACAACACAACTGATTGGCTCAAATGCATTAAGAAGGAAAAAAAAATCTATAAATTAAGGCACACCTGTTATTTGAAATGCATTCCAGGTGACTTCCTCATGAAGCTGGTTGAGAGAATTCCAAGAGTGTGCAAAGCTGTCATCAAGGCAAAGGGTAGCTACTGCCAATATAAAATATATTTTCATATCTTTGACACTTTTTATGTTACTACATGATTCCTTCCATATGTGTTATTTCATGGTGTTGATGCCTTCTCTATTGTTCTACAATGTAGAAAATAGCAAAAATAACCAACTATTTTTTATTTCATTTGTCAAGCTGAATGCATATAATATGGTTGAAAGTGAAAGGGATGGTATTTGTAGCCAGAGGAGTTTTCTTATAACAAAGACATAAAACACTTGGATGTCTGAGTATTGCTATTTAGAGACAGGGGAAGTTAGTGAAGAACCATTGGAGGTTATTGTAATGGGCAGAAAATACATCCTTCTCTCACACACACACACAACCTCAAACATGCATTCACGCACACACACACACACACACACACACACACACACACACACACACACACACACACACACACACACACACACACACACACACACACACACACACACACACACACACACACAGAGAGAGATACACACACACACAGTTTTCCAAGACTCTCAAATGAAAGGCACTATAACATTGCTTTATTTGTTCTTTCCATTTTCAAAAAGCCACAACACCTGTGTCCAGATGGCAGTTTTTTTCCATCTGTGAGGGAAGGTGTAAAGGATGATCGATATCAGCAGCTACAACAGCACCCACCTCCAGATGGCATGATCGTTCAGTTCTGAGATGCCTGTTGTTGGGAGTACAATCATTTCAGCTCCAAAATGAAAAGCATATTGTTTTTCTCTATGTTCGAATAACCTATACAATATTTAGATTGTATCTGCGCAGATACAAGTGATCCCATGATGTCTCTAGTAGACTATACACAAAAACAGTGATGTTTTTGAGATGATGACTAATTAACCTCTAAAAGTCTACTAAGCTAACACATTAAATTGTTTTAAGATGGTCACACCATGGATCATTTAGCTAAATTATTTTGAATTTTCGAACCCCTTTAGGTATCCCCAAAATGTTGCTTTTTAACAACTGGTTATCAATGTGGATTCTAGGAGCTGGAGCTGTCCACCCCTGGTCTAAAAATCGGAGAACGTAGCCTCCAATCTTAGCTAAAGAATCTATGGAACTTTATGAAGTAATCTTTAATAAAGCAAAAAGTTCTCATGAGACATCATAGCAGCGGAATCTTGTCTACTATCTGTGACACCTACATTTCTAATCTTCATAAATTGCACATTACTTTTCCAAATTTTAATTTTTGACTAGTGACAAAGAGAACTGACAAATGGTTTGATGGATAAATTATGTTTCTATTTGTTGATTTTACATGTAGCGAGATGTCATTGTGCTCCGTCTTTCTAGGTCTTCCTCCTGTCAAGCCAAGACAAACTCTCAAAGAGCCCAGTCATAAATTCTTGGAACATGAAGTCAGGGAGAGAGACAGGAAAAGCAACCAGGTGGGACGTTGTCTGAGTCTCAGGGATCTGCTAAATGTTTGCTCCAATTAACAGACACTCAGCCCGTCATCTACTCGACAGTTGTCACTGGCTAGTGCAAAGCAGCTTATGTCTGTGGCACTGTGACTGACAACTCTACATTTCAGTATACACTTTTATCCAGAGAGAGTTTCAGGAGCAATTAGGGTTAAGAGCCCTGCTCAAGTGCACATCAACATATAATTTTTTTAACCTAGATGACTAACCTAGATAACCTTTCAGTTACTAGCATAACACTCTTAACCACCAGACTACCTGTCGCCATTAGCTCGCTAGGTGACAGGGTGGTGTTTCCCCAAAACACTTCTTTGGAGTCTCACTGGATCAGTAAGGAGTAGGTAAATGTTGGTGTCTCAGTTAGGATTGGTAAGGAGTAGGTAAATGTTGGTGTCTCAGTTAGGATTGGTAAGGAGTAGGTAAATGTTGGTGTCTCAGTTAGGATTGGTAAGGAGTAGGTAAATGTTGGTGTCTCAGCTAGGATCAGTAAGGAGTAGGTAAATGTTGGTGTCTCAGTTACGATCAGTAAGGAGTAGGTAAATGTTGGTGTCTCAGTTACAATCACTAAGGAGTAGGTAAATGTTGGTGTCTCAGGATAAGTTAGGAGTAGGTAAATGTTGGTGTC
This sequence comes from Oncorhynchus mykiss, assembly GCF_057628025.1. Taxonomy (NCBI): domain Eukaryota; kingdom Metazoa; phylum Chordata; class Actinopteri; order Salmoniformes; family Salmonidae; genus Oncorhynchus; species Oncorhynchus mykiss. The sequence continues at coordinate 73,077,562 of NC_143028.1, forward strand.
TCAGTTAGGATCGTTAAGGAGTAGGTAAATGTTGGTGTCTCAGTTAGGATCAGTAAAGAGTAGGTAAATGTTGGAGTCTCACTGGATCAGTAAGGAGTAGGTAAATGTTGGTGTCTCAGTTAGGATCAGTAAAGAGTAGGTAAATGTTGGAGTCTCACTGGATCAGTAAGGAGTAGGTAAATGTTGGTGTCAGTGGATCAGTAAGGAGTAGGTAAATGTTGGTGTCTCAGTTAGGATTGGTAAGGAGTAGGTAAATGTTGGTGTCTCAGTTAGGATCAGTAAGGAGTAGGTAAATGTTGCTGTCTCAGTTAGGATCAGTAAAGAGTAGGTAAATGTTGGAGTCTCACTGGATCAGTAAGGAGTAGGTAAATGTTGGTGTCTCAGTTAGGATCGGTAAGGAGTAGGTAAATGTTGGAGTCTCAGTTAGGATCAGTAAGGAGTAGGTAAATGTTGGTGTCTCAGTTAGGATCAGTAAGGAGTAGGTAAATGTTGGTGTCTCAGTTAGGATAAGTTAGGAGTAGGTAAATGTTGGTGTCTCAGTTAGGATCGTTAAGGAGTAGGTAAATGTTGGTGTCTCAGTTAGGATCAGTAAAGAGTAGGTAAATGTTGGAGTCTCACTGGATCAGTAAGGAGTAGGTAAATGTTGGTGTCTCAGTTAGGATCGGTAAGGAGTAGGTAAATGTTGGAGTCTCAGTTAGGATCAGTAAGGAGTAGGTAAATGTTGGTGTCTCAGTTAGGATCAGTAAGGAGTAGGTAAATGTCTCAGTGGATCGGTAAGGAGTAGCTAAATGTTGTCCCCTAATCACTGATAATTGTATCAGACATTATTAATCTTCGTAATAGTTGAGGAAAGAATAGAGGGATGAATAATCTGATCTCAGATCGGTGGTAGTTAAAGGGTGATTTCTACCTCAGCACACATTTTCACCTGCTACTATCTTGCATTTACTTCATGGAAAAATAATCATAATATTTGACCGCGTTTCAGACTGACGGGATCATAATCTGGACTTGAACAGAAGCCTCTTCAACAAAGGAGTATTTCTGCTGAATGGCACCCTGGGCACATACTGGTTAAATCAACGCTGTTTTCAAGTCATTTCAATGAAATGACATTAAACCAACATGGAATAGACGTTGAATTCATGTCTGTTCCCAGTAAGTATGTAGTGCACTACTTTTGAAAAGTGCTTGTGATTATTCCTATTTATTTATTTCCGTCTAGACTTGTCTGGGTTTTGACATTTATCTGCAATCCTAAAAGCTTTGTTTCAGTTGCCTTTAAAAACCGGGCTCCTGTAAATGATATGCGCTGTGACAAAACTGTCAAGCTTTTCTGGAATCAAATCCACAAATGTAACAAGATAATAGCCCTGTTTGATGTTAGATATCTTGTCTGTAACCAGTGAGGTGTCCCAGTCCATAGCCTAACACCTCTGAGAGCCCTACAAAAATAACAACTCTGATTCTCCCTAACTCCCAGGTATAATGTACTTTTTCAACCACAAAATAGGTCTTTGAGAGTGCACCATAGGCCTTATTATATCTCCAATCCACTCAGTGGGAAACGCAAATCCATTGTGTCAAGTCCTTAAGCAAGATGTTTTCCACCGCACAACATAACCCCTAACCAGAGGCAGATCCCACGAGGTTGCCATCGAGGGATCACATTTTAAAGCTTAACAACTGAGAGAGTGAGAGATCTCCCCCCTCAGATTCTATTCAGCGGTTCTTCCTGGGGCACAGAGGAGCTCAGGGAACGGTGCACTCCTTCTTCTGCTATTGTTCTGTGAATGGGCAAAGTGAACTGACATTTGTGATCGACAAACCTGGATTCGGACCTATGTAGGAAAATTAGAAATTGTATTTTTTACATTGGATAAAAGTAAAGACTCAGAGATAGAAAATTATAAATCATACACTGCAGTGGAGGAACAATGGGAAAGTAATTCTGCTTTGAAAGTTAATAAACATGTAACCCCACTTTTGAGAAAAAGTTTTGAGAAAATATTCTGGTACACCTACTGGAGAGATCCTCTTTGTCTACACCCATTCAGCATTGTTCAACCCCTCTTAAGCCTTAGCCCCATCCATCTCTTTAAGGATTCACATGTGAGGACATGTGCTAAACAACCAAAGATTTCAAGACTAAAGGTTGGTTTATACTACATCTATCGACATGTCTGTAGACAGTTGTCACAGTGACATCATGAACATTCTATTGTTGGCTGACATCAAACTTGACATCGTCGTTGTGAAAAAGTATTAACACAAAAACGTACAGGCTGTGTAACATCAGCAGCCTGGTGGTCCAAAAAAGCATAATTTGTGTATTTTAATACCAACAAACCCATCCGTTTAAAAATGTATTTAGGATATGTCAATCTAGAAAACCAGGCAACTAAAAGCAACTTTCTAACCAACGTTTTGGTTTGTTTCTAGCTTGTTAGCTAGCCAACTAACATTAAGTTAGCTGGCTAGCCAGTTCAGATAATGACCAAATCAGAGCTGACAACGTCTTAACTTTCACTAATTTGTATTCATTATTACAGTAAAATAAACTCACCATAAGATCATTATTTACATGTTAATGGCGAGCTAACTACAGAAAATAGGTTACGGTTGTGAGAGTGATGGAATAAAAGCAGGGCATTCTACCATGGAATTTTATAACTTGGACACGGTCTCATTGACCTAACGTTATATCCTAATTTGACTTTGGTGCAGGTCATGTTCTTCACATTACCATCTCTGGTAAACACATACTATATCAAATAACTTACAAGTTTATTTGTCACATGCACAGGATCCAGAAGGTGTAAACAGTACCGTGAAATGGATACTTGCATAGTGGAGTCTTTTGTTTAGCTAGCTAGCTAAACAATGAACCATAATACAAACGCATAACATTACTACCATGAATGAATCTGGAGATCCCTAAAGTTAACCAAATAGTTTCAATGTTAGCTAGCTAGCTAACATTAGGCTATAACTAACAGTGAAAATCACTTTCTGAGATACAAAAAAATATTACTATACAGATCATACATGTAACATTAGCTAGCGAGCCAGCCAGCTAAAGTTCGCTAGCTAGCTTATAGTACACTTGAACTTGAAATGAAAATGACTTTCTAACAAAACTAGAAACCTATCATATCTGAAAATATAGCTAACTAGACTCTCTTACCCACATATATGGACGGACGCTTCTCCCTCTCTGCCACGGATACCATGGTTGCCCTTAGTTTGAAGATGTAATCTGGAGACAGGTGTTTTATACAACAGCTTTCTGTGTTTTCTCTTTTCAACTCCCTCCACATATTTCTGTTAAAATGAGTTTTCTCCATCTCCTTAGCTGTCATTCTCTGTTTTCACCGGTCATTCCACAGATTTTAAAACTCCAAAACTTCTTTGTGATATATTTTTAAAATGCCGCGTTAGAAAGGATTACCTACACATACTGATCAGCTCATGTTATACTGTAGACAGAAGCATACTACACTTACTGTACATGACAGGCCAGTCCGAATTCATCTCTCGACATGTCCGGCCCATCTGTTATCTCAGCCAATCATGGCTAGCGGGAAGGTTCCCCTCTTTTTCCAAGCCTAAACCAACTAGGTTTGCCTAGTTTCCTGAAACAATTCACATTTGTCGATCCTGGTGTGGATTGTTATTTCAAATCTTGGCTAAAAGGAGCATTGAGAAAACCACTGGAAGTCCTTTGTTATGTCACAAGATCATCTCTCTGGATGCTTAGAGGGGTAATTTGACAGGAATAGTGTTTGAAAAGGGTCCTGCACCAACCCGCACCCAGTCCATCGCCTAGTGTGTGTAGTTATTGGATCTGCCTTTCATGGTTTATTACTTTGGCACAGTTTCCCAGATACCACAGGAGACACCCAATGATACTTGCACACGCTAAGATTTCCAGTTTTTGTCCATGAAATAAAGAAAAAATACACAATGCGAGAAAAGTCTCAGTAGAAAAAAAGTCTATGTAAATGGCAAAAATAATGTTTTGACTCAATTGACTGTCAATTTGTGAAGTTAGTCAAGATGATTTTGTCACAATTGTTGTGTTTTAATTAATGTGACCTGCCAAATTCCTGATACTAACCTTTATTCCTGATACTAACATTCATGTCTTTCAATGTATGGTTTGTTGCAAACACTATCTCAAAGCTTGATGCATTAGTGAATGGAACAAATTGATTTGAAAACCCTAACTATGACTCATCTCTATGTAACGAGATGAAATACTCAAATTTCCAAAGAAAACATAATGGGCAGGTTTCCTGGACACAGAAGTCTTGGACTCAAAAGCACTTTCAATGGAGATTCTCCGTTGATAGTCTATGGAGATTGTACTAAACCTGGGTAGAGGAAACCAGTCTTTCCAGACTAGACAGATGGGTTGCCACTGACAATGTACCAATGCTCCAGCTTACACATCTGTAGAAGTTCCGCCATCAGTTGGGACAGAGAGGACGAGTCAAAAATGGGACGTGCGTCACCAGAGACATCACTGCTGTATCTGCTTGTTGCCCAAGCAGCATGAGCACAATTCCTGCCTGGATTTTAAGCCCCGACTACCTAAACTTGTGGTTTGGGTTTCCTAGACAAGGGGGAAACCTGTTGAAACAGTCTGGTACCTGACAGACTTTGTTTCAGTCTTAATGAACATCACACTCTCTGCCTTGCCTCACAGTAATAGGGATCATTTGGAGAAGGATTAGACTACATCTTAGACAGGGACATATTACCAGGAAATGTTAAAAAAAAAAAGATAATCGAAGTGGATACGACCGGTAGCCTCTTTAGGTACTTTGTGAAATATTCACGAGGATGTGGAGAAGGAGAGGGAGGGAGATAGGGGAAGGAGGAGGCACGCTTCAGTGGAATAAAAAGAATATGAAATGTGTCGTGCCATTATTTCTTTAGACTGAGCATGAACAGCAAAATAATAGTCTAATACCTCAAGCAAGTGTATCTTGGACATCAAATCCTTTTCAGTGATAGATACACTACATGACCAAAAGTATAAGGACACCTGCTCATCGAACGTCTCATTCCAAAATCATGGGCATTCATATGGAGTGGGTCACCCCTTTGCTGCTATAACAGCCTCCACTCTACTGGGATAGCTTTCCACTAAATGTTGGAACATTGCTGCGGGGACTTGCTTCCATTCAGCCACAAGAGCGTTAGTGAGGTTGAGCACTGATATTGGGCGATTTGACTGGCCTGCCAAATTCTTCCACACCGATCTCAACAAACCATTTCTGTATGGACCTCGCTTTGTGCACGGGGGCATTGTCATGCTGAAACAGGAAAGGGCTTTCCCCAAACTGTTGCCACAAAGTTGGAAGCACAGAATCGTCTAGAATGTCATTATATGCTGTATCGTTAAGATATCCCTTCACTGGAAGAGGCCTATCCCAAACAGCCCCAGACCATTATTCCTACTCCACCAAACTTTACAGTTGGCACTATGCATTCGGGCAGGTAATGTGCTCCTGGCATCCGCCAAACTCAGATTCGTCTGTCAGACTACCAGATGGTGAAGCGTAATTCATCACTCCAGAGAACACGTTTCCACTGCTCCAGAGAACAATGGCGGCGAGTTTAACACCACTCCCGCAGATGCTTGGCATTGCGCATGGTGATCTTAGGCTTGTTTGCGGCTGCTCGGCCATGAAAAACCATTTCATTAAGCGAACAGTTATTGTACTGATGTTGCTTCCAGAGTTTGGAACTCGGTAGTGAGTGTTGCAACGAAGGACAGACGTTTTTTTATGCGCTAAGCGCTTCAGAACTCTCCAATCCCATTCTGTGAACTTGTTTGGTCTACCTCTTCGCGGCTGAGCTGTTGTTGCTCCGAGACGTTTCTACTTCACAATAACAGCACTTAAAGTTGAACGGGGCAGCTCTAGCAGGGCAGAAATTTGATGAACTGACTTGTTTGAAAGGTGGCCTCCTATAATGGTGCCACGTTGAAAGTCGCTGAGCACTTCAGTAAGGCCATTCTACTGCCAATGTTTGTCTATGGAGATTGCATGTCTGTGTGCTCGATTATATACACCTGTCAGAAACAGGTTTGCCGGAAATGGCCGAAAACACTAATTTGAAGGGGTGTCCACATACTTTTGTATAAACGGTGTATATTAAGGCATAAAAACAGACAATATACTTATCCCCTCATTGACACATACTACTAATAAGTACATTTGTGAAATTCATTGAATCATAGTTATCACTATAAAGTATCAACAACCTCCCCACACCTATTTGTATCTCTCTGTTGAATACATCGAGCTATCACCCAGAACATGAATGAAAAAAAAACTCTATTGTGTATGCATAGGACCTATACACAGCAGAGATCACCTCATATTAATAATTCAGCACACTGTTGAATAATGGAAAATGCATAAGCTCTTGACAAGAGAGATATGTATGAGCCTTCGCCAGGTCTTTCCAAGTAACAGCACGTGTGTTCTATATCACAGGAGCCTTTAGAAAACAACGAATCAGGATGCTGAAGCCCCTAGTGTGTTTGATAGGTGTTTGATATGCAGGCTTTCACTATTTTGCACCTTGACAGATGCACCAAAACAAACACTGTTTTGTGAAAGCTGCTCTTTTTAACCTTCTATGACAGTATAGATCTATTCCTGTGATATGCAAATTTGAGATATGTTTGAGGCTTCGCTTTGAGCGGTTATTGAAATATGGGACAGTGGCGCTATGGCTCACTGCACATGTAAGCAGCGTTAAATCAACCACATTTAAATTGAGTTTCTGAGGAGCATAGGGCAGAATTCTGATCAGTGTACTTCCAAGTACAGTATTGTTAGAGATACAGCTAAGTAAATGTGGTACTAACAGAAAAGGGACTGATTCAATTTAGCATGAAGTACATCTTTAAAGGTGTTAGTGTTGTATTACTCAAGATATTATTTGTTATGGAATGAACTTCAGTTAAGATTTGTCTTACAGCTCACTGTTTTATGTTGACATCTGTCTGACAACTGAGGGACTTCCTAATATGGATGCCGTATCACTGCGGCACAGTAAGACAACACAAATTATGAAACAGAACACAATGTGTTTTGGAGAACAGAAACACGGAAATGCGTCAGTACAAAATTACATTCCTGTTGAGCCACTAGTATAGTGGTCGCCAGTACTTAATTGTGTAAATCAGGAGGTGAGCACGAGGGGGGGGACGGGGACGGGGACGGGGGGGTTACCAGGGCAGCACTAAAAGAAGATCTCCTTTATAATAAAGCATTGCATGCATTTCATTACATTTGCATAGTGGTATAGAGCAGTAAAGGAGAGGCATTTACAGAAGTTGCGTACATGGGAAACAGTTTCTTTGGCCTAGGGTCTGGGAAATGTTTGTTCTTTTATAAACACATTTCATGCAATTCTACATCATTTTACATGACTGGAGACTATGGCATGATCTTTTTTCATGCCGCATTCAAAACAACTGGGAACTCAGAGCTCGGAGCACCATAATACCGTACAAATGATCTAAATGACAGGCTACTTTGACACTGAAAAACTGAGAATCTGAGAGAACTATGAGAATTAATGAAGAGGCAACTCAATGAACTTTGATCGCATTTATTCAAATTTTTACATTACAAATAGTGACAATTTGTTTTCATCCCACGAGAGGTACCGGATCCAGCCAAATAGGTTCCTAAACGAAACAGTACAAAATGGAGAGGCGCTGGATCCTGTTCCGGCTCAAATGAAGCACTGGTGATCGCCATTAAACAGGTATCAACAACTAAGGGGGGGTTGCGTTCAGCCAAACCCTGGGTACCCTCGTGGACGTAGGCATGCAAGCTAAGTGGTCCCAATGGGACCAGAGAAGCCACAGTGTGTTAGTGTCTGTCTAGCTTTACACACAGGCTATAGGGCCATAGCAGAAGGGCTCGATGCAATGTAGCCTTGGGGATCACCAGTCTCCCTTATTGATCAGTTACCAGGTGCCACCACCTGTGTGCTTTACAACTCTACCGCTTCATTGTGTTTTAATGTGTTTCCCCAACATACAATAGTACACAAGGGCTAAACCTAAAGCAGAACCTGGATCAGGTTCCACTGGGTTTGATGCAATATCTATGGCGAGGGAAAGGCCCAGACTTTCTTGCACGTGGTCTTCCTTCCCCATTGGAACCAATTTCTCACTTACTTCCTAAGTAGAGAGCCCAGGGAACCAATTTCCCTTGTTAGACTGTGCACAGTTTCACACCAAAAGGATGGGGGGACAGGGTCATGGTCTCACTTGATGACAGCCACATCACATATTACTTACAGACCTGATTTCATGAGATCTGTTTTACTGTATCGTTGTTCTTGTTTTGCTTTGTTTATTTGCATGAAAGAGTGCAGACAGATATTATTTTCCCAGTTCTGTCCGTGAAACAATGAATGCATATGTATGGACTAGCCCAAACAACACTAAGTGATGAAGACAGTCAATAACAATTGGTGTGGTACTGTATATATATTTTTTAACTAGGTCAGTTAAGAACACATTCTTTCTTACAATGATGGCCTAGGAACAGTGGGTTAACTGGCTTGTTCAGGGGCAGAAGGACAGATTTTTTACCTTGTCAGCTCAGGGATTCAATCTATCAACTTTTCGGTTATTGGCCCAAAGCTCTAACCACTAGGCTTCCTGCCACGCCAAATATGAAGTCATCGTTATTGTATTCGTAGCATGGAGCAACATACAGTAGATATACTATATATATTATTGATATATTACAGAAGCCTGAAAAGATTCCTCAGATAACTTGATAGCATTCTGAAAGTCTACAAAATAAGGGAAGAGAAAGAAAACATCTGCACAGCATATTAATTAACAAAAACAGTCTCTTGTCATCTTTTCCATACGTTTTGTCCTGTGGTCAATGCACAGAAGAAGAAGAAGAAGAAGATGAAGAAGTTCTGTATTTCATGTCGAAATAATAACATTTGCTCACCTCGTTCACGGACCAACTTTATTAAAGAAAGGTCTTCAGCAGAGTGTAATAATATTGAGGTTGTGATAGATATACATTAGAGTGCAGGCTATGGAAGGTTTGGCAAATCAAGTAGGAAGCTTGATATGATATGAGAAACACACTTACCTGCCACCCAATCTCACTCTGGGCTTTTCTCCATTAATATTAGTGAAGTGGTGTGTGCAAAGATTGAGATGCAAATTTGTCTAACCGCTATCTAATTCCCTACATGCTCCTGGATACTAAACTACAAATGAAAAGGATTCCCCCCTGCTGCATACTCTCACATAATAATTACAGATTTGACGTTTTAGCTGGATGGATAACTTACAAAGGCCCTTAGGAAAGGCATGTGTGCACTCCCACATGTAAGGGGAGTCTATTCAGTAGAAGCAGGTATTTACAGTATCCAAAACCATTATGTAATATTATTTCACAGTTGGAAAAATAGTTACCGTGTTACACCATATAACTTCAATGTGGATTTATTTGAATTGAGTTTGATAGGTACAGTAAATTATCAACAATTTTACACTGGTCGTGTGGCATCTTACACAATGTGTTAGGGCATAGCGCTTGCATAGCCAGGGTTGTGGGTTCAATTCCCACGGGGGACCAGTGCCAAAATGTATGCACTCACTACTGTAAGTTGCTCTAGATAAGAGTGTCTTCTAAATGACAAAAATGTCAAATATAGATCCTATCTGAGATACAAAACACCATATTAGGAAACCGTAAACACGGTTCTACTCTTCTATGGATGTCCACTTTCATGGACTGTGCTAATATGGACACCATATACAGTGGTAATGTAACATGTAACAAACAGTTACGTTACCTACGGTATGGTCAATGCTTCCGACTACTAAACAACCATTGATTTAGAACCATGAAGAGTTACCGCAAGTCGAAAAGAAAACAGAGCTGCCTGCACCTCTCCAGCACCATTTCATCTTCAACATCATCAAATCACCTATGCTAAGTTTAATAGTGACAACTAAAAGATACCAAAAACAATTTAGTCCAATCGAATTGTGTGTGTGTGTGTGTGTGTGTGTGTGTGTGTGTGTGTGTGTGTGTGACTCACCCTACTTGTAGAGAAATGCCAATGCCACCCTTCTCTCTTTCATGTTGACGAAACTGTCTATGACACTGTCATACAGTGCACACTTGTATTTTTTGTTTTCCTAGGCTACCTGGATAAAATCCCTATCTCCACCCGAGGACAACAACACAACGAGATGCAACAATTCCATTTTTTTCTGTAAATGATGTTCTGCTTTTGATGTGATGTGATTGGTGTGATGCCACATACAAACTGACTTCCCTTGACACTTATTTTGGTGCGCCAGGAAGATTCACAGATGAGCTCACACAGTTTAGCTCAACGCTGATAGGCTATTATTATTTTTATTTTTTTGTCAAAGGAAGTCAAACGCTCGCTGGCTTCCCTTGCATTTAATGCTACGGGTGACAATAATGTCATACTCTTTTTGACCAGACAGCATCAGATAGATGGGCTACACATATTGAGAAAGAGGGCCATTGATTTGCTCGCTCTGATGCTCTCTTCCGTGAGATACTGTACATTCAGCCTCTAGCGAATTGAAGGAAAATTATGAAACACAAAGAAATGAAAGATAATTTATTTTACACATTTTCTTTATTTCTTGGTAAATATTTTGGTGAAGCCTGGCTTCCCATGGCGTCCATTTTCTTTCCACTGCTAATGTCAGAAAATACCTCTTAACATCCCACTAGAGCACATCTTGAGTTAATTTCAAACATCTCACCATGCCAACCTCTTCTGGCGTTCACACTTATCTCCTCTTCATATCCGGAGAGGGCTGAATTGAAGTGGTTTCACATCATCAAAACAGTGGCATAAGTTTGACACATAACAGGCCATGGCAATTTATGACACTAACTGACAGAAGAAGCCTAAATTCAAAACAGTCACAACTGCTATAATGCAATTAGTAAAACTACTGATAAAATGTGTGCATTATACAGTCCCTCCAGGATTCCCCGATTCTGTAATCACAAACAATTCCCTGCATATTATGCGACATTTACAGCATAATATGGTTAAGTCAAGCCACACATCACCAAACCTTTTACCTCGTCAGTGCATTTTCGCGTCAAATTGGACAAAAACATTGCACGTTGCCGTGCAAATCATCAGAATTAACGCAGCAAAACCAAGCATTTCTACTGCATGACAAAATCCCAGTGAAGTCATGGAGGGACTAATTATAGCAATGTTACATCTGTTTTCATACAGTTGAAATGAGGTTTCTTACGTTTTAGTTGGTGTCGTGAATTGTCAAGGCTTTTTATGTGTGCGACCACGTTTAAGTTGTTCCCTATGTTTGTGTGTGCTTGTGTGTGTGTGTGTTAAGGAGATTTTCATATTTTGAATTCAGACACAGTACTGTAACTGTCTGAGAGGAGGCAAAACAGCCTCATCTTAACAGCGAGGCTGCGAGACCACTTGACTGGAAGGGAAAATGAAAATCGTACTCCAAATGTCAGGAGACTCAAATTTATTTCAGAGGAGGTGAATTATGCATTTAAAATAAGTAACATAACTTATTTATATGTAGATATAGACCTTGGGGAGAAATGAATGGCTCAATGCTATCTCTTAAGTGTTGCTCAAGTGGCTCTTTATGTAATTTAAAAATCACATTCATTTCCTATTGCTTGTGTTTGTCGTGATGGAAACAATGTCATTCTTATGACAGTGTTACGTATGCTATGTATCAGCTAAGTGATACAAACAGTTGTTACTGCACTACGCCAGAGCAATTGCTGGCATGCACTGGCACAAATCAGACGGTAAAATGAATGCTTATCCATACTGGATTAATTGATTGCAGTGTGGGAGTAGTAAGAATTTGTTTGATGATGGTCATATTGGCATTTAATGGTAGTAAGATTGTAACGAACCATACCCTTGAAAAAATGGCTTTCAACTAACTTACTACAAGGAGATCATATTGCTAGTCCTTAAAAATCTAATCAGAGCTTGGCAGTGTCTGCCAATAAAAATGTAAGAGGTAATTCATTAAAGTCACTGACCCAAATAAATTAACCACTGTCCCAGAGTATCCAAGTATGCGTAAACCTTTAAATATTTGCAAGGTGCATACTGCATTAAATGAGATGATAAGGTAGACGACAGCATCACCGTGCTTCAGTTCATTAGATAAAAGGATACTGTTTACCTACTATGACTTTATGATAACGAGGTAAACTTAAAACATGATTTTACAAGATGAAACAAATAAATACTGCCAATAGAGAACAAATAGTATGTAAACGGAACAGTTTGCAACTAGAGCATGTTTCTATTGGACAAATTCAGGTAGGTACCTCCCCGTTTAAGAAATGTTTTACAAGAGAATCGGCGTAATGAATATGCCCCAGAATTGTGCTGACTGTCTAAACACAGTCTTAGAGGCACTTAATCAAACATTGTTATAAATTGTAATGTAACCATATATGAGTCTAGACCGCCGCATAAATCAACTACTACATCAATATATACACAGGAGAAAGTCCTGCTGAGATGTCCTAATGTGGACACCATACAGGAGGGTTCAGAGTAAAACTTTACATCAAGATATATATATCACAGAACACTAACACATTCTCAAATTGTGATCTGATACAAATGAGGAGGTTCAGTATTTGCAAAATAATAGCCTTGGTTTGTCGATCTCCTGAGCCCCGACTGATGTGTGTAATCTGACACATCATTATTAGAGAGATCAGTAGCTCCTCCGTTCCTCTACTACACAATCCATCACACCCAAACTTAATTGCATTGCTAAATGATGTGTAAAAAAACAAGTAATTGCACTGAAAGGCACTTTCTGGTAGATTGGCAAGGAGTTTGGAGTGAGGAGTTAGTCTGGGCACATTCAAACTGACTGGCCTTGTTCCAGACAGACTACTTTGCAGACATTGAATTGCATTAAACAATGGTTGAGTGCCACGTCATCAACAGCGCTTTTGGGACTGATATACACTGCATTCTTAAAGTATTCAGACCCCTCGACTTTTTCCACATTTTGTTACGTTACAGCCTTACTCTAAAATTGATTCATCAATCTACATACAATACCCCATAATGAAAAAGCAAAAACTTTTTTTTTTTTTGCAAATAACATACTAATTAAACAAAACTGAAATACCACATTTATATAAGTATTCAGACCCTTTGCTATGAGACTCGAAATTGAGCTCAGGCGCATCCTGTTTCCATGGATCATTCTTGAGATGTTTCTACAGCGATTGGAGTCCACCAAAGTACACATTTTTCCTCCTGAACTTTAGGCTTGTGTCACGCCCTGACCTTAGAGAGCCTTTTTTTACTCTCTATTTTGTTAGGTCAGGGTGTGACTTGGGTGGGCAAATCTATGTTTCTATTTCTTTGTTGGCCTAGTATGGTTCCCAATCAGAGGCAGCTGTTTATCGTTGTCTCTGATTGGGGATCATACTTAGACAGCCTTTTTTCCCACCTTCAGTTGTGGGATCTTGATTTTGTTAGTTGCTGTATAGCCTGCAGAACTTTACATTCGTTTATCTTTTGTTGTTTTTTTGGTGTTCACAAAAATAAAGAAAGATGTACGCTTAGCACGCTGCGCCTTGGTCTCTTTCCAACAACGGACGTAACAGCTTGCCATAACAAAGAGCTTGAACACTTAATGATTCAATACATTGCAGCTTTTCATTTTTTATACATTTGTAAAGATTTCAAAAAAACATAATTCGACTTCGAAATGATTGGGTATTGTGTGTAGGTCAGTGACACACAATTTCAATTGAACAAATAAAACATTTAAGCTGAAAAACCACAACGTGTAAAATGTCAAAGGAAGTGAATACTTTCTGAAGTCGATGAACATACTATCTATCTGTCATCTCTATGTCCAATTACTTATTAATTTTGCACGCCCAATTTTTCAGTTTTTGATTTGTTAAAAAAGTTTGAAATATCCAATAAATGTCGTTCCACTTCATGATTGTGTCCCACTTGTTGTTGATTCTTCACAAAAAAATACAGTTTTATATCTTTATGTTTGAAGCCTGAAATGTGGCAAAAGGTCGCAAAGTTCAAGGGGGGCGAATACTTTCGCAAGGCACTGTATCTGTCATTTCTGTGTCCAATTACTGACTAGAGGTAGAGATCAGTGGTGTGTATTCATGGTATTCAGGCTTCCCCCCAAAAATGACAAATAAAAAAATCTTTAGTCTTTATCTTTAGTCTTTCTGTGTTTCATAATATTCCTGGAATTCGCAAGAGGCTGAATGTATCTGACCAGAGAAAGCATCTGAGCAAGCAAAACAGCACCCCTCTGTCTCTCTACGTGTAGGACATCTATCTGATGCTGTCTGGTCAAAACGAGTATGAAATTGTTGCCACCTATACATTGCTTCCTTTGTATAAAAAAAATGTGCCAATCAGCATTGAGCAAAATTGAGTGAGCTCAACTGCGAATGGTCCTCCTGGCGCACCAAAAAAAAGATTCAAGGGAAGTCAGGTTGGATTTTGACATCTCTCCAACAGTATCACATCATATTGAGATCATACGTCATTGACAGAAACAACTTAAACTGTTGCATCTTCGTTGTGTTGTTGTCCTCCGGTGACTAGCTAGCTAGCTAAAATTATCCCTTCCTAAATTAGCCATGGATGGAGATAGAGATTTGGACTTGTGGTTTTACTTAATTTTATGTACTGGCCAATGATTATAACGACGATTCTGATCCAACCATTAATTCATACATTATTGTGATACTTGTCTGAGAGTATGGAAGTTCAAAATGTAGCTAGATTTCGAAGGATAATGTTAACAACATCAGCTAATGTTGCCCATGAATGGAAGTTAGGGTAGCGCGCTAGCGTTTTAGCAACGTAGCCAAGGCCCAAAAAAAAAGGGTTTACTGTATGACAGAGTGTTAGACAGTTTGGTCAACATGAAAGAGAGGAGGGTGGCATTGGAATTTCTCTACAAGTAGGGTGTGTCACGTTCTGACCATAGTTCTTTTGTGTTTTCTTTGTTTTAGTGTTGGTCAGGACGTGAGCTGAGTGGGCATTCTATGTTTTGTGTTTCTATGTTGGGTTTGTTGTTTGGCCTGATATGGTTCTCAATCAGAGGCAGGTGTTTGTCATTGTCTCTGATTGGGAACCATATTTAGGTAGCCTGTTTTGTGTTGGGTTTTGTGGGTGGTTGTCTTCTGTCTTTGTGTCTATGCACCAGATAGGACTTTTTCGGTTTTTCCACATTTGGGTTTGTATTTTGTAGTGTTCACGTTTATTGTCTTTATTAAACATGTTGAACACTAATCATGCTGTGCTTTGGTCCTCCTCTCCTTCAACGTAAGAAAACCGTTACAGAACCAGCCACCAACCAAGGACCAAGCGGCGTGGTAACAGGCAGCAGCAGGAGAGGCAGCAGCAGCAGCCGCAGCAGCAGCAGGAGAGGCAGCACTATTTAGAGAAATGGACTTGGGAGGAGATCCTAGACGGGAAAGGACCCTGGGCACAGGCAGGAGATTATCGCCGCTCCAAAGAAGAGCTGGAGGCAGCGAAGGCGGAGAGGCGCTGGTATGAGGAGGCAGCACGGCGGCGCGGATGGAAGCCAGAGAGACAGCCCCAAAAATGTATTGGGGGAGGCACAGGGAGAGTGTGGCAGAGTCAGGAGTTAGACCTGAGCCAACTCCACCTGTTTAACCGTGAGGAGCCAAGGATGGAAACAGAGCAGTTGTCGAAGTTGAGGTGTGCGTCTCAGAATGTGGAGGAGTTATTGGACAAATTGGAGGAGAGTGAATGGAGGGGAGATTATGAGACATTCGAAGAGAGAAGAGCTGTCGGTTTGGCGCAGTATGCACGGCACTCGTCCTGAGGTGTGTGCTAGCCGTCTGGTTAAGACTGTGCCAGCCTCACGCACCAGGCCTCCTGTGCACCTCCCTAGCCCTGCACGTCCTGTGCCAGCTCAGCGCTACAGTGCTCACAGCTGTGCTAACCGCGGCGGGCGTTGTACTGGTCAGGCACCGTGTTATGCGGTGGAACGCATGGTGTTCCCAGTACGCGTGCTTAGCCCGGTGCGCTACATCCCAGCTTCCCACATCTGCCGGGCTAGGTTGAAGATCCAGCCAGGGCGGATGGTGCCAGCCCTGCTCTCAAGATCTCCAGTACGCCTTCATGGTCCGGTCCATCCAGTGCCACCTCCAAGCACCAGCCCTCCGGTGGCAGCCCCCCGCACCAGGCTGTCTCTCCGTCCTTTGGCTACAGGTGCTCCCGCCTGTCCAGCACTGATAGATTCTCCTGCCTGTTCAGAACTGCTAGAGTCTCCTGCCTGTCCAGAGCTGCTAGAGTCTCCCGCCTGTCCAGAGCTGCTAGAGTCTCCCGCCTGTCCGGAACTGCTAGAGTCTCCCGCCTGTCCGGAGCTGCTTGAGTCTCCCGCCTGTCCAGATCTGCTAGAGTCTCCCGTCTGTCCAGAGCTGCTAGAGAGTCTCCCGTCTGTCCAGAGCCGTCAGTCTGCAACGAGCCACCAGAGCCACCAGTCTGCAAGGGGCCGCCAGAGCCGCCAGTCTGCAAGGAGCCGCCAGTCTGCAAGGAGCCGCCAGAGCCGCCAGTCTGCAAGGAGCCGCCAGAGCCGGGAGTCTGCAGGGAGCCGCCAGAGCCGGGAGTCTGCAGGGAGCCGCCAGAGCCGCCAGTCAGCCAGGAGCCGCCAGAGCCGCCAGTCAGCCAGGAGCCGCCAGAGCCGCCAGTCAGCCAGGAGCCGCCAGAGCCGCCAATCAGCCAGGAGCCGCCAGAGCCGCCAGTCAGCCAGGATCCGCCAGAGCCGCCATTCAGCCAGGATCCGCCAGAGCCGCCATTCAGCCAGGATCTGCCATAGCTGTCAGTCAGCCAGGAGCTGCCAGAGCCATCAGTCAGCCAAAAGCTGCCAGAGCGGTCAGCCAGCCTGAGCTACCCCTCAGTCCTGAGCTACCCCTCAGTCCTGAGCTACCCCTCAGTCCTGAGGTGCCCCTCAGTCCTGAGCTACCCCTCAGTCCTGAGCTACCCCTCAGTCCTGAGCTACCCCTCAGTCCTGAGCTACCCCTCAGTCCGGAGGAGTTTGTTTAGTCCAGTGGGGCTCTTTAATAGGTTTGCCAGTCCAAGGTCGGTGGCGAGGGTCGCCGTTCCTAGGAGGACACTAAAGCGGACAAAGACTATGGTGGAGTGGGATCCACGTCCTGGGGGGGTACTGTCACGTTCTGACCAGAGTTCTTTTGTGTTTTCTTTGTTTTAGTGTTGGTCAGGACGTGAGCTGAGTGGGCATTCTATGTTCTATGTTTCTATGTCGGGTTTGTTGTTTGACCTGCTATGGTTCTCAATCAGAGGCAGGTGTTTGTCATTGTCTCTGATTGGGAACCATATTTAGGTAGCCTGTTTTGTGTTGTGTTTTGTGGGTGGTTGTGTTCTATCTTTGTGTCTATGCACCAGATAGGACTGTTTCGGTTTTTCCACATTTGGGTTTGTATTTTGTAGTGTTCACGTTTATTGTCTTTATTAAACATGTTGAACACTAACCACGCTGTGCTTTGGTCCTCCTCTCCTTCAACGGAAGAAAACCGTTACAGGGTGAGTCAGCATATTTTTCTACTTGCACGATTGGGCACGCACACACACACACACATAGAAGTCAGAACCATGAACAGCCACATATTTAGCTTACGTTAATTGGACTAAATAGTTTTTGGTATCTTTTAAATAAATCAATATTTGTTTAGGGAAAGAAAATGTCTGAAACATTAACTTGCTTGACCATGCTGTAGGTCATGAAATTGTTTGTTACATGCAATATGCTTTTGTTGACTAAACCGGACAGAGGTTGCGTTACGTTTTTGTGATAAAATAAAGGTGTGGTTGAATGTATTCTTCCACTGTGTCTTCCTATTGTCTCAGCCTTAGGCCCAATTGGCACAGCGGTCTAATGCACTGCATCTCAGTGCTAGAGGGGTCACTACAGACACCCTGGTTTGATTCCAGGCTGTATCCCAACCGGCCGTGATTGGGCGTCCAGCGTCGTCCGGGTTTGGATGGTGTAGGCCTTCATTGTAAATAAGAATTTGTTTTTAAATGAATTTTCTAGTTAAATAAAGGTTCAATTAAAAAAATATATACAGGTGAAGTCGGCAGTTTACATACACCTGAGCCAAATACATTTAAACTTAGTTTTTCACAATTCCTGACATTTAATCCTAGTAAAAATTCCCTGTCTTAGGTCAGTTAGGATCACCACTTTGTTTTAAGAATGTGAAATGTCAGAATAATAGTAAAAGAGAATTATTTATTTCAGCTTTTATTTCTTTCATCACATTCCCAGTGGGTCAGAAGTTGACATACACTCAATTAGTTTATAAGAGCATTGCCTTTAAATGGTTTAACTTGGGTCAAACGCGTCGGGTAGCCTTCCACAAGCTTCCCACAATAAGTTGGGTGAATTTTGGCCCATTCCTCCTGACAGAGCTGGTGTAACTGAGTCAGATTTGTAGGCCTCCTTGTTTTCACACACATTTTCAGTTCTGCCCACAAATGTTCTATAGATTTGAGGTCAGGGCTTTGTGATGGCCACTCAATAACCTTGACATTGTTGTCCTTAAGCCATTTTGCCACAACTTTGGAAGTATGCTTGGGGTCATTGTCCATTTGGAAGACCCATTTGCGACCAAGCTTGAACTTCCTGACTGATGTCTTGAGATGTAGCTTCAATATATCCAATAATTTTCCTGCCTCATGATGCCATCTATTTTGTGAAGTGCACCAGTCCCTCCTGCAGCAAAGCACCCCCACAACATGATGCTGCCACCCCCGTGCTTCACGGTTGGGATGGTGTTCTTAGGATTGCAAGCCTCCCCGTATTCCCTCCAAACATAACAATGGTCATTATGGCCAAACAGTTCTATTTTTGTTTCATCAGACCAGACGACATTTCTCCAAAAAGTATGATCTTTGTCCCCATGTGCAGTTGCAAATCGTTGCCTTGGGTTTATTTATGGCGGTTTTGGAGCAGTGGCTTCTTCCTTGCTGAGCAGCTTTTCAGGTTATGTTGATATAGGACTCTTGTAACGGGATTCTTCTGTTGAAGGAGTGGCGGACCAAAATTGTGATACATCTTTAATAAAGATGAAAATAGAACAATGTACAAAAAACAAGAAAACGTGAAAAAAACGAAAACAGCCCTATCTGGTGTAACAAACACAAAGACAGGAACAATCACCCACAAACCCCAACACCAAACAGGCTACCTAAATATGGTTCCCAATCAGAGACAATGACTAACACCTGCCTCTGATTGAGAACCATATCAGGCCAAACACAGAAACAGACAAACAAGACATCCAACATAGAATGCCCACTCAGATCACACCCTGACCAAACAAAACATAGAGCATACAAAGCAAACTATGGCCAGGGTGTGACAACTCTTTTACTGTGGATATAGATACTCTCTATCTGTTTTTCCCAGCATCTTCACAAGGTCCTTTGCTGTTGTTCTGGGATTGATTTGCACTTTTAGCACCAAAGTACAATCATCACTAGGAGACAGAACGCGTCTCCTTCCTGAGCGGTATGACGGCTGCGTGGTCCCATGGTGTTTATACTTGCGTACTATTGTTTGTACAGATGAACATGGTACCTTCAGGCGTTTGGAAATTGCTCCTAAGGATGAACCAGACTTGTGGAGGTCTACAATTTTTTTTCTGATGTCTTGGCTGATTTCTTTTGATTCTCCCATGATGCCAAGCAAAGAGGCACTGAATTTGAAGGTAGGCCTTGAAATACATCCACAGGTACACCGCCAATTGACTCAAATGATGTCAGTTTGCCTATCAGAAGCTTCTAAAGCCATGACATAATATTCTGGAATTTTTCAAGCTGTTTAAAGGCACAGTCAATTTAATGTATGTAAACGTCTGACCCACTGAAATTGTGATACAGTGATTATACGTGAAATAATCTGTCTGCAAACAATTGTTGGAAAAATGACTTGTGTCATGCACAAAGTAGATGTCCTAACCGACATTCCAAAACTATAGTTTGTTAACAAGAAATTTGTGGAGTGGTTGAAAAACGAGTTTTAATGACTCCAACCTAAGTGTGTGTAAATTTCCAACTTCAACTGTATATATATCACGGTTGCAAGGCATATGAATTTACATGTTATAGAGCAAACAAATCAATTATCACAACACATAGGTTGTAATGGCTTTTTTTCTGGCTTCTCAGTGATTTTACCCACTCACTGCTACTGTAGAGATGAAGATTAATCACCCTCCTCTTCCTCAGCCACTACAATACATTCCAATCCCCTTCATCATGCTTGGCTGAGTATGGAAAGTGACAGTGTTTGTGAGTGTGTAAGTGCGTATGTGAGAGAGAGCGTGTGAAAGTGTGTGTGAGTGTGTGAATGGGGGGGGGGGGGGGGGGGGTGTGTGTGTGGTTGAGAGTGTGTGTCTCCTCTGTCTCTTTTCACATGCATGTGTGTTTTAGCTTATATACCGTATACTGGGGTATTTTGGAAATTGCCACGGGATGTATTTTCAATTCCGTCAATACCGTTGAAACTATTTATTTGAAGTTTTTCAAAACATTTTTATATTTGTAGCTACTTTAAGTAAATACCTGCAGTCAACTTGTGCAATACCTTTGGAGATAAAGCAGATCACGTTCTTCGTTTCACCTGTCACATTTTTTTACACTATGAAGCTTATCGTAGTTTCCCAGAACAGTTGAGCCAGTCACGTGTTTGTTTGTAAATAACAGGAGAAAGCGGGAGAAAGTGAGTCCAGCAGTGTATTGACACGGATTGCGTTTTATAATGAAAGTCAATCGTTTATTTTTTTGCTTCAGTAGAGTGTTCAGGGAGGTGCAACTATATTTTTTCCTTCACAGAAAATAGATTAGTCCAACTCATTCAGCAGAAAGTACATTAGTCCAACTCATTCAGCAGAAAATACATTAGTCCAACTCATTCAGCAGAAAGTACATTAGTCCAACTCATTCAGCAGAAAATACATTAGTCCAACTCATTCAGCAGAAAATACATTAGTCCAACTCATTCAACAGAAAATACATTAGTCCAACTCATTCAGCAGAAAGTACATTAGTCCAACTCATTCAGCAGAAAATACATTAGTCCAACTCATTCAGCAGAAAGTACATTAGTCCAACTCATTCAGCAGAAAGTACATTAGTCCAACTCATTCAGCAGAAAATACATTAGTCCAACTCATTCAGCAGAAAGTACATTAGTCCAACTCATTCAACAGAAAATACATTAGTCCAACTCATTCAGCAGAAAGTACATTAGTCCAACTCATTCAGCAGAAAGTACATTAGTCCAACTCATTCGACAGAAAGTACATTAGTCCAACTCATTCAGCAGAAAGTACATTAGTCCAACTCATTCGACAGAAAATAGATTCATTTTTATAAGATGACAACAGAAGAACAATGCAATTTGGCGGGTAGCCAAAAGTAAACGAGCTTACAATGAAAAAAAACAAGGTATTTTTAGAAAAAAATTATGCATGGCCATCCTATTTCTAATGTTTATCATAGAAATAGTGTAGTGAGCTACATTTCCAGATGTTTTGTTTAAAGTTTGTCTTGGATTTTACCAGAGAAAAGTAGGTTGGCTACACCGAGAAAAGTCCTGGAGAAAAGTAGCTACACATCAGTCAGAGGGCTGTCTGCTGATAGAATGCCAATTCGTAAATGATCAACCAAGCATAGAAGTAAAACTGAAGCACCACATTTTTCAGAAAATTAAAATAAGAAGGATTAAAGATCTGCATTTATGAAACGCATCAAGATATTTCTTGTGCGTTTTATCTTTGTTTCCAGCGTATAAAATGAAGAATTCTGCGTTAACGCAACCCCTATGTTGAATTTGCTAGTTATTTAAGCAATTTACTGAATTAATAAGGTGACGGAGCATCATATTGTGTAAGCTTTCTGACGAGGTTGAGAATTCAAAGCCCTTTGAACGAGTTATCTATTTAGCTGCCACTGCTATCTTTTCATATCCTTTTATTCTCCTCTCCGTTCTCAGCCTGTCTGCTCCGCCCCCATCTTCTCAGAGTAGAGCAGGCCCTAGCCTGCTTGCCCTAGCGACTCCAGACTCCACACAGACACAGGTTGTATACATGGTGCTCCACAGCCAGTACTTTTCTTTCATTAGACAAGCGTGCATCAAAACTTTGTTCATTTGTCTCATGTTCACATTCGCTTGTAAATGTCCAAACTCACCATTTGGTAGCTCCTACCTATATATGTATAACTTTATGAGCTGGCTTGCTGTTTTTGCGCTTGTTAGCATATTTAAATAGCATTCTCCATGGAAATTCACTATTTCTTGTGCTAATTTTGTTAGCATTCTGGTAACAGATGCCAAATTGTATTTTTTTTGCATTTTTGGCGGCCCCTTGTTTACTAAGCCGGTAATACTGTAAATCTCGGGATGAGAGAAGGATGATATGACCATATGAAAATCTAGAAACTGCCGAATCCTAGTGTTAGTGCTTGACCTCTGTCCCTCTTACTCTTGTTTCTACACCTCATCCCCTTTCTAGCCCTGTCCTACATTCCATCCCTCCATTTCTCCCTGTGGTGTAAACAGTTTTCTTCCAGTCAATCGCTTCCTGAGCCCTCCCTCTCTCTCTTTCTCCACCCCCCTCTCCCTCCATCCCTCCCTCATTAGGAAATGCTTGATACACACACACACACACACACACACACACACACACACACACACACACAC
Organism: Oncorhynchus mykiss; assembly: GCF_057628025.1. Lineage (NCBI taxonomy): Eukaryota > Metazoa > Chordata > Actinopteri > Salmoniformes > Salmonidae > Oncorhynchus > Oncorhynchus mykiss. The sequence continues at coordinate 73,100,417 of NC_143028.1, forward strand.
ACACACACACACACACACACACATACATATTTTAACTTTCTAGTGTGTGCAAAACATTTGATCCTGTGTTATGAAGTTCTTTGCTAAAACTATATTTTACTAAATAGTAATAATACATGTAATATAAACTGAAATGTAAGAATAATATTTCCAGATATTCCTTTACTGGCACCTAAATCAGCTCAGCAGGACAGAATGGTTTTCAGTTAGAATATATATATACACTGCTCAAAAAATTAGCAAGACACCCCCAATAAAGGAATGGTTCTGCAGGTGGTAACCACAGACCACTTCTCAGTTCCTATGCTTCCTGGCTGATGTTTTGGTCACTTTTGAATGCTGGCGGTGCTTTCACTCTCATCCTGGATGGCACATCAATACGAGCTGTGGCAAGAAGGTTTGCTGTGTCTGTCAGCGTAGTGTCCAGAGCATGGAGGCGCTACCAGGTGACGTGGAGGAGGCCGTAGGAGGGCAACAACCCAGCAGCAGGACCGCTAACTCCGCCTTTGTGCAAGGAGGAGCAGGAGGAGCACTGCCAGAGCCCTGCAAAATGACCTCCAGCAGGCCACAAATGTGCATGTGTCTGCTCAAACGGTCAGAAACAGACTCCATGAGGGTGGTATGAGGGCCCGACGTCCACAGGTGGGGGTTGTGCTTACAGCCCAACACCGTGCAGGACATTTGGCATTTGCCAGAGAACACCAATATTGGCAAATTCGCCACTGGCGCCCTGTGCTCTTCACAGATGAAAGCAGGTTCACACTGAGCACATGTGACAGACGTGACAGTCTGGAGACGCCGTGGAGAACATTCTGCTGCCTGCAACATCCTCCAGCATGACCGGTTTGGCGGTGGGTCAGTCATGGTGTGGGGTGGCATTTCTTTGGGGGGCCGCACAGCCCTCCATGTGCTCGCCAGAGGTAGCCTGACTGCCATTAGGTACCGAGATGAGATCATCAGACCCCTTGTGAGACCATATGCTGGTGCGGTTGGCCCTGGGTTCCTCCTAATGCAAGACAATGCTAGACCTCATGTGGCTGGAGTGTGTCAGCTGTTCCTGCAAGAGGAAGGCATTGATGCTATGGACTGGCCCGCCCGTTCCCCAGACCTGAATCCAATTGAGCACATCTGGGACATCATGTCTCGCTCCATCCACCAATTGCACCACAGACTGTCCAGGAGTTGGCGGATGCTTTAGTCCAGGTCTGGGAGGAGATCCCTCAGGAGACCATCCGCCACCTCATCAGGAGCATGCCCGGGCGTCGTAGGGAGGTCATACAGGCATGTGGAGGCCACACACACTACTGAGCCTCATTTTGACTTGTTTTAAGTACATTACATCAAAGTTGGATCAGCCTGTAGTGTGGTTTTCCACTTTAATTTTGAGTTTGACTCCAAATCCAGACCTCCCTGGGTTGATAAATTTGATTTCCATTGATAATTTTTGTGTGATTTTGTTGTCAGCACATTCAACTATGTAAAGAAAAAAGTATTTAATAAAAATATTTCATTCATTCAGATCTAGGATGTATTATTTTAGTGTTACCTTTATTTTTTTGAGCAGTGTATATCACAAATGTTAGAATTTGTAGATCGTTGACCAAAAAAATACAATTTAATCTATTTTAAATCCATTTTAATGTCACTTAACACAACAATGTGGAAAACGTAAAGGGGTGTAAATAGTTTCTGAAGGCCCTCTATGTTGATCGGATTTCAGATTCATGAGATATGATATATTTTTTACAGATACAAATGATCTTTGTGTTTCTCTCCCTTCTACAAGGGCAAAACAAAACATTTTATTTCTTCCCATGGACACATGTTCAAACCAAAGGAATCACATCGGTTAACTGATACACATGCATCCTAAATGACCACAGTTGATCCACATATCCGTATCGAGCCACAATGAGATTGCATTCAAATTGGAACAAAAGGATCCTTGATGTGGCAGATAAAACAAAATCTAATCTTAATTACAGAGTTCCCAACATTAGCACAATTACTGTGTTCTCACGTCCCCTGTGGAAGTCCCGTCGGACTGATTTGTTTCTCTTTAAATGGTGAATGATTTTCAGTCAAAAAAACAAGCGACAAATCGTTTTCAAAAGGAACTGAAAAGACAGGTAGTGATCACTGATTATTTATGTTCAATATATTTTTCAGCTGACATGTCATCGTGTACCAGGGGAGGCTGCTGCGGGGAGAGCGGCTCATGATTGTGGCTGGAACGGAGCGAATGGAATGGCATAAAACACATGGAAACCATGTGCTTGATGTATTTGATACTATTCCACTCCAGCTATTCCAACGAGCCAGTCCTCCCCAATTAAGGTGAAACCAACCTCCTGTGTCGTGCACAGTAGAAGTAAACCGACTTGTAAATGCAGCTGCGTTCCTGTGGGACACATTTGTGTTTCTTCAGCCTTCATGACGCTTTCACAAACACATGAAATTAAGATTCTCATTTTCTGGCTCTCGTGACTGGCTGGGGCTCTGTATACAATCTTATCACAAAAAGGCAGTTGGTTTGTTAAGATATCAACGCTTAATGTGACATTATGCATGCTTGTTGTCACAGGCTACGCAAAGGCTTCGTAAATCAGCAATGTCACGCTTATGAAGGAACCCTGTGACATATTTGGCTCCTCAACGTGCACCACCTGTCGTTAACTAGAACCGAGAAACTGAAAAACAGCTTCTAGTTCAAGACCATCAGACTGTTAAATAGGCCCCACTAACTAGCCTCCTTCCAGTACTCTGCCCTGAACTTTAGTCACTGTCACTAGCCGGCTTCCACCCAGTACTCAACCCTGAACTTTAGTCACTGTCACTAGCCGGCTACCACCCAGTACTCAACCCTGCACCGTAGAGACTGTCACTAGCTGGCTACCACCCAGTACTCAACCCTGCACCTTAGAGACTGTCACTAGCCGGCTACCACCCAGTACTCAACCCTGCACCTTAGAGACTGTCACTAGCCGGCTACCACCCAGTACTCAACCCTGAACTTTAGTCACTGTCACTAGCCGGCTACCACCCAGTACTCAACCCTGCACCTTAGAGACTGTCACTAGCCGGCTACCACCCAGTACTCAACCCTGAACTTTAGTCACTGTCACTAGCCGGCTACCACCCAGTACTCAACCCTGCACTTTAGTCACTGTCACTAGCCGGCTACCACCCAGTACTCAACCCTGCACCGTAGAGACTGTCACTAGCTGGCTACCACCCAGTACTCAACCCTGCACCTTAGAGACTGTCACTAGCCGGCTACCACCCAGTACTCAACCCTGAACTTTAGTCACTGTCACTAGCCGGCTACCACCCAGTACTCAACCCTGCACCTTAGAGACTGTCACTAGCCGGCTACCACCCAGTACTCAACCCTGCACCTTAGAGACTGTCACTAGCCGGCTACCACCCAGTACTCAACTCTGCACCTTAGAGACTGTCACTAGCCGGCTACCACCCAGTACTCAACCCTGCACCTTAGAGACTGCTGTTCTATGTACATAGACACTGGTCACCTTAATAACGTTTACATACTGTTCTACCCCATTTCATATTTACACTATACTGTATTCTAGTCAAGGCCTATCCTATTTATCTACTGCTGTACATATACTATTCTATCCTACATATTCTGCAGAAATATTCTATATTATATCCATATACTGTCCATAATGTCTATAAATCCCATCATATATATGCTGTAAATATATTTACTCTGACACTGCTCATCATTGCTTATCCTAATATTTCTTAATTCCATTCTTTCACTTTTTAGGTTTGTGTGCATTGTTTTATATTGTTAGATATTACTGCACAGTTGGAGCTAGGAAAACAAGCATTTTGCTACACCCGCAATAACATCTGCTAAATATGTGTGTGCGACCATTGATTTAATTCAATTTTAACTGACTAGATACACACACCCTTGTCTATCCAGCCTATTCCTGAGGGAGGAATATTTGAGAAATGATCACAGAGTTAGTCGGATTAGGCATTAATGCGTGGGTGAGAGAGGGTGGATGTTGTGTAAAATGTCAACAGTGTGCGCATTCTCCAATCCACTGAAAATCATATAATCAAATATTTGCTGTAGCAGTGGATTTTTCCTCCTGTGTCAGTTCTAGCCATTCGCTTCTAGTCAATGTCACTGTTAACAGCCTCGGTGAAACTGCACAAATCGCAGAGCCTGTCAGGTGCAGCATACTGACACCTCATGCGGCAAAAAGCCAATCCGAGGCGACAAACGCTCTCCACTATACGAGTTTGCCTCTGCATGACCAAGAATCTATCACCGTGTTTGACAACGAGGGCAAAGCAACAAGTACCTGAGCTCGTAAACTTGAAAGTCCCTTGGAAATGAATATATAATGTGTACTGTAGGGCTGTGTTCACTTTAAGATACATAATAGAGGATAAAATATTTATGAGTGAGGAGGTGAGCATTATTGTTTCATGTAGGTGCATTAGAAAGACCCAAAGGCCAATAGCTCGGTGCATAGGGACGATAAACCATAACATGCCTCATATTTAGCTAGCTGGTTTCTCTAGATAATAGGTACATATTAGGGCAGCCTCAGTCTCAGCATGGACATATTATGCTAACCCATACTGAGAGAGATTTCATTTGATGTATTTTTAGCTGGGGTTGGAACCAAAATGATGATCCTTAAATAGCATTGAAAAAGTGAATCCATTCTTCTGTAATAAAAAAATCTCCATCTAATTACTGTATCACGATTGTAACGTCAGTAGGCTACAATAGCCTGTACTTCAGAGGGGGAGGGGCTACAGTAGCCTATGCTTCAGAGGGGGAGGGCAGGTAGCCTACACATGCACACACACAGGCAAAGATTTTCAACTGTCAGGCAGACACTGGAAAAGTTTCAGTGACAGAGTGAGAGAACACGAAAGGCGCTTTGTTGCATTTTTTCATGGGACCCCAAGCAATTTGCCGAAACGTATAAGAACGTTATTAACAAGTTCACACGTTTTTTAAATAACGGTTCTGGTTCCAGGACAGTATAGATCACTTTCGTTCCCAATTCTGATTGTCTATCTCAATTATTTTTATTATTTTCCCGGGTTTTCGTTTGTGTTCCCTGAGCTGGTTTCAACCCATGATTTTGAGAGTCAAGTGATCTTTGTTCATTGTTTCTGGTTTGAATGCAAAAGAAGGCCAAATAATTTACATGTTTTCCCAGCTAGCCTGGATTCAGGTCTATATCTCTGTTTAAGTAGTTGGTCTTTGTTTAGTATTGGCAGGAGGGGGTGAGGAGAATGGCTAATCAGGCAGCCATTCCCAAGGATGCATTTTCTCTCTATATCTCTCCCCTGTTCCTCTCGTGCCAAGCTAATTTGAGTCTGGCAGACAATGGTTTGTGAACATTAACAGGTTCCAACCCCCTAGTTAAAGAGAAGGTAGTCAGGGTCTTTGATCGCCGTCGCTGCGTTCTGCACGCCCCCGACATTCCTTTGAAGGGAGCGGCGACCGCAAAGCTCCTTTCAACTACCCAGGATCCCCCTGGCTCTCTCGGCACGCGTTCGGGCTTAGCAGCACATCAGGCTTCTGAGAGAAAAGTGGAAAGTGCTACCTCTGCCATAGCGCACAGGGGGAAAGAGATGTGACGGTTATCGAGCTCCTCAGTTGGTGTTCGAAATTGTGTCGATTGGTGTCAGAAGTTGGTTCGTTGGTGTTGTGTGAACATTATGACCCTCTTGTTGTGACACTGTTGGACTGCAGTTCCTCCTCGGACCTCATGGTGTTCTACTTTACCTCCTGATGTCCCATGTCACCACAGCAACTATCGTACCCATGATTAATACCTTATTGTCGGCCATGGGGGACTTCATTTTGATAAGGCTAAATCAATTCATGAGTTGGTAAATAATAAATGAACTCACAACCCCACAAAAAACAGGTCCACCTAAGAAAGATATACTTCTGAAGAATATATTTCTTAGCATTATACAATAGATAGATGTGGCAATGAGACTTATGCAACTTACAACAAAACACGTCTTTGAATATCTTGGATACGTCTGCAGGTCTCCGAACCCCGGGAAAATATTGAATTCTCTTTCAACATTCCTCTTATCATGCGAACACTGTGGCTTTCCCTAGGTATAGCCAGTGCCATGTGGCTGGATAAAAGAGAATGGAACTTTTACCCTCTATTTTGCAAAGGCATATTGTGAGCATGAGTAGTGAACTGTGCCATTAACAATGCAGTTACAACCTGAGGGAAATAAACTGGTGAATGACATTGAACTTAAAAGTGTACAGTGAGTTGGCCATCTGCCTATAAATCTAATATCAGAACTGAACTCCCTCCTCTTACATAGATTTGAATAAAAAGCTATTGTTGGCGCGGCGGCGTCGCTGGCTGTTGTCTGATAGACTATAACATAATTTCATTATGATACAGGAGTCAGACACAGGGAAATGTAAACAAAAGCCGCGCCGGTTGGAATTGGTGGTTGTGGTTGTGCATCGATAGTCTAAAACTGTGCTTTCTCTCTCACTTGAATAGTAAATCTGCCCGGTAAACTCTTTCGAGATGATGGCATCCACAAAAGGCCTTTCGTGTTCTCTCTGCTATAAAATCTAAGGAGATTAAGCTCAGTGCCGATGCTGACACAAGTGAAATAATATGTGTGCGTGCGTGCGTGCGTGAGTGTGTGTGTCTGTGTGTGTGTGTAGAGTAGCAGTCGGTGTCAAAACCACTCATTGTCCCCCAATAATTCCTTGGGTGTGTAGCTACTTTTGATTCAATATGTAGCTGTTGGTATTGTCTTGTAGGGCAATTACATTTTTAAGTGCTGTCTTTTACCAAGTAGCCTACTGAATCATTGCTGTTTGAACTGTCTGATTAGTGGGGACTTGTGACGGTCGTTGTGGACTTCAGGCCAATTTGTGTAATAACCCCTGGTAACTGTTGGGTGTTTTAAGAGAGCCTTACCTGGCTCCTTCACTATTTAACAGTAGGCCTACAAGTGTATCACATAAAATCATCAAATAAATTGCATACATTTTAGTCAAAGAACCAGACGAAACAGAACAGATGACCAGAGGATGGAGGGGTTGGGTAGAGGATACAATCCCGGTTTAGGGTTAAAGTGTGGGTGTGGGTTGAGGGGACACATAGGGATGCACAGAGGGAGGGGTAAGACAGAGTCAATCATAGAACACAGGCTATAGATAACAGGCATCCTTGAAGAGGTGTGATGATTTTTAGGAAGACTGTGTCTGCATCTTGTATGTGTGGAGGGAGTGCATTCCAGAGCCTGGGTGCAGAGCAGCTGAGAGCCCGGGCACCTCTGGTGGAGAGGTGGAATGGGGGGAGACAAGGAGACCAACACAGGGGTGGACATAGACTGGGAGAAAGTCCGAGAGGTAAGTGGGTTCCAGATTGTGGAGGGCTTTGTAGGTGAGGAGGAGTGTTTTAAAGTTAATTAAGGATTGCATAAGGGAGCCAGTGTAGATTGATGAGGATTGGTGTGATCTGTTCAGTTGATCTGGTACAGGTGAGGATTCTGGCAGCAGAATTCTGGACCAGTTGATTGATGTCTGTTGGTGAGTTTGGTGGGGATACCAGGGATCAGAGTGTTGCAATAGTCCAAACTGAAAATGACCAGGGCATGAATGAGGGTTTATGTGCTGGTGTGTGACAGTGAGGGGCGGAGCCTGGAGATATTGCAGAGGTGAAAGAATGCTGTCCTGGTGATGGTTTTTATGTGGGGTTCGAGTGAGACGGAACTGTCCAGGGTGACACCCAGGCTTTTGACTGTGTTGACAGAGGGACTGGGGAACCACCTGTGGTGATGCTGAGGTTGTGCTGTTTGGAGAGTGGTTTTGGAGCCGAAGAGCATGACCTCTTTTCCACCTGCGGCAGGGGATGAGGAGCGCACAGGAGTTCGCCGGAGCGGGATGGAACAACAGGGCCTTGATCGACCACTATCACTGCAGTTTGCACAAGGACGTCCGTCGAGAGTTGGCCTGCAGGGACACCACCCTCACTTTCGACCAGCTGGTGGACCTGTCCATTCAGCTGGATAACCTGCTGGCTACCCGCGGACATCCAGATCGGGGTCTGTTGGTTCCATCCCCAGCACCACCGCTCCGATGCCCATGGAGCTGGGAGGTGCTGCGCTCAGGGAGACCGGAGGAGGTTCCGTCTCGTGCACCATCTGTGGCAGCAGAGGTCACACTGCCGGTCGGTGCCGGGTTGGTTCGTCTGGGGGTCGAGGCAGCAGGCCGGGCACTCTGGCGTCACCCCAGGTGAGAAGACACCATTCTCACCCAGATCCCTCTGTTGCACATATGTTTTTGTTCGTTACATTTCCTGAATTTTCCCTCTCATTCCCAGCATAAGGACTTTTCGATTCAGGCGTGTCTGGGAACTTTATTGACACATATTTTGCCCATAGTTTAGGGACCCCCATCGTTCCTGTGGCTATGCCTTTCCCAGTTCACGCCCTAGATAGTCGACCATTAGGGTCAGGGTTGATTAGGGGGAGGCCACCGCTCCTCTGGGCATGGTGACGCAGGGGGGTCACACGGAGAGAATCAGTCTCTTTCTCATTGACTCTCCTGTGTTTCCCGTGGTGCTAGGCCTATCCTGGTTAGCTTGTCATGACCCCACTGTTTCATGGCAACAGAGGGCTCTCACGGGGTGGTCGCGAGAGTGCTCGGAGAGGTGTTTAGGGGTTTCCATAGGTGCTACTACGGTGGAAAGTCCAGACCAGGTCTCCACCGTGCGCATTCCCCCCGAATATGCCGATTTGGCTCTCGCCTTCTCAAAAAAGAAGGCGACTCAATTACCACCCCATCGACGGGGGGATTGTGCGATAAATCTCCTGGTAGACGTTGTACTCCCAGGAGTCACGTGTATCCTCTGTCACAGGCGGGGATGGTGGCTATGGAAACATATGTCTCTGAATCCCTGCATCAGGGGTACATTCGGTCCTCCACTTCACCCGCCTCCTCGAGTTTCTTTTTTTTTAAGAAGGGAGGTCTGCGCCCGTGTATTGACTATCGACGCCTTAATCAGATAATTGTGAGGTACAGTTACCCGCTACCTCTTATCGCCATGGCGATTGAGTCAATGCACGGGGTGTGCTTCTTCACCAAACTTGATCTCAGGAGTGCTTACAACCTGGTGCGTATCCGGGAGGGAGACGAGTGGAAGACAGCATTCAGTACGACCTCAGGGCATTATTAGCACCTCATCATGCTGTACAGGTTGATGAATGCTCCATCAGTCTTCCAAGCCTTTGTAGATTAGATTTTCAGGGACCTGGTGTAGTGGTGTATATTGACGACATTCTGATATACTCCGCTACATGCGCCGAGCATGTGTCCCTGGTGCGCAAGGTGCTTGGTCAACTGTTGGAGCATGACCTGTATGCCAAGGCTGAGAAATGCCTGTTCTTCCAACAGTCCGTCTCCTTCCTAGGGTACAGTATTTCCACCTCAAGGGTGGAGATGGAGAGTGACCGCATCTCAGCCATGCCTAATTGGACAACTCCCACCACGGTAAAGGAGGTGCAGCGGTCTCTAGTGTTTGCCAATTACTACCGGAGGTTTATCTGGGGTATTGGTCAGGTAGCGGCTCCCATTACCTCACTGCTGAATGGAGGACCGGTGCGTTTGCAGTGGTCAGCTGAGGGCTCTGTTTACCTCGGCTCCCGTGCTGGCCCATCCGGATCCCTCTTTGGCATTCATAGTGGAGGTGGACGCGTCCGAGGCTGGGATAGGAGCTGTGCTCTCTCAGTGCTCGGGTACGCCACTGAAGCTCCGCCCCTGTGCCTTCTTCTCGAGGAAGCTCAGAGCTTATTTTCTATATTGCTGGTTTGTATGGTTCCCAATTAGAGGCAGCTGTAGTCGTTGCCTCTAATTAGGGATCATATTTAGGAAGACCTTTCTCCCACCTGCTTTGTGGGATATTGTTTGTGTTTGTTGCACCACGTAAGTCGTTGCTTGTTTATTGTTTTGTTGATTGCTGATGTGCGCTCTCTTACTTCACGGTCATTGTTTGTTTATTGTTTTGTTTAAATTTCACTAATAAAAGATGTGGAACTCGAATCATGCTGCGCCTTGGTACGTCTATCATAACAACCGTGACAGAATATGCCACCAACGCAGGACAAAGCACCATGTTATGGAGGTTAAGGAGTTTTGGACATGGGAGGAAATCATGGGAGGATGTGAGACCCTTCCTTGGAAGGAGACACCAAGGAAGGTGGAAGGATAGTGATGACGCCGGGGACCGCGGCCACAGAAACCCCAAGATTTTTTTTGGGGGGTGGCACAAGGGGTGGTCGGCGGAGCAGCGGAGAGTGCAAGAGCCCGAATGGCAGATGGTGGAGGAATTCAATGAGGGATACCGGAGAGAGGTGGAGGTGAGGAGTAGGCTGCAGCGCAGGTGTGCTGAGGAGCTTGTCATCAGTCCGGTGCCATTTGTGCCGGCTCCACGCACCAGGCCACCAGTGCGTCTCCCCAGCCCGGTATGTCCTGTGCCGGTTCCTCGCACTCGCCATGAAGAGCGTGTCTTCAGTCCACTGCCACAGAAACCCTAAGATTATTTTGGGGAGGGCACATGGAGCTGGCGGCTGAGCAGAGGGAAGAGGCAGAGACTGTCAGGGAGGCGATGGAGAAGTTGGGGGAGGGAGAGAGGAGAGAGATGCTGGTCAGGTGTGTTCTGCACCACATTAGCCCTGAAGTGCGTGTCACCAGTCCGGTGCCACCTGTGCCGGCTCCATGCACCAGGCCTCCAGTGCGCCTCCCCAGTCCGGTACGTCCTTTGCCGGCTCCCCGCACCCGCCCTGAAGTGGGTGTCATCAGTCCGGTGCAACCTCCGCCGATGCCAAGTCCAGGCACGGTGTCCAGTCCCGCTCCATGGCAGGAGCCTTCCTCTGCACCGATGCCAAGTCCAGGCACGGTGTCCAGTCCCTCTCCATGGCAGGAACCTTCCTCTGCACCGATGCCTAGTCCAGGCACGGTGTCCAGTCCCTCTCCATGGCAGGAACCTCCCTCTGCACCGATGCCTAGTCCAGGCACGGTGTCCAGTCCAGCTTCATGGCAGGAGCCTTCCTTTATGCCAGTGCCAGTCCAGGCACAGTGTTCAGTCCCGCTCCAGGGCAGGAGCCTTCCTCTGCACCCGTGCCCAGTCCAGCTCCAAGGCCGGAGCCTTCCTCGGCGCCGGTGCCCAGTACGGGCACGGCATCCAACCCAGCTCTATGGCCGGAGCCTTCCTCTGCGCCGGTGCCCAGTCCAGGCACAGCAGCCAAACCAGCTCCATGGCCGGAGCCTTCATCTGCGCCGGTGCCCAGTCCAGGCACAGCGTCCAACCCAGCTCCATGGCCGGAGCTCTCCTCTGTGCCGGTGCTCAGTCCGGGCGCGGTATCCAACCCAGCTCCATGGCCGGAGTCTTCCTCAGCGCCGGTGCTCAGTCCGGGCGCGGCGTCCAACTCAGCTCCATGGCCAGATACGTGTTCAGGGCGGGGTCTACAACCTGTACCGGAGCCGACACCGACACTAGTCACCCCCCCTACCCTTCCCATTTGGTTTCAGGTTTTGTGGCTGGAGTTCACACCTTTGGGGGGGTGGGGTACTGTCACGCCCTGACCATAGAGAGCCCTCGGTTCTCTATGGTGTTTAGGTCAGAGCGTGACTAGGGGGGAGTTCTAGTCATTTATTTTCTATGTTGCTGGTTTGTATGGTTCCCAATTAGAGGAAGCTGGTAATCGTTGCCTCTAATTGGGGATCATATTTAGGAAGTCCTTTCTCCCACCTGCTTTGTGGGATATTGTTTGTGTTTGTTGCTTGTTTATTGTTTTGTTGATTGCTGATGTGCGCTCTCTTACTTCACGGTCGTTGTTTGTTTATTGTTTTGTTTAAATTTCACTAATAAAAGATGTGGAACTCGAATCACGCAGCGCCTTGGTCCGTCTATCATAACAACCGTGACAGCACATGTAGACTGGTACACGTCGGGTTTTGTACCCATGTTGTATAGTTTTCTTGATGTAGTTGGTTTTGGTATTAAACTGCTCCGGCTATTACCTAGTTCTGCTCTCCTGCATCTGACTTCCCTGCCACCAGTTAAGCACCCTTTACAAAAACAGAATATGAGTTGGCCTACTGTATGTTATCTGGCTAGGCTCCATGCCATAGGCTGTATGCTTGTTCATTTAGCAGACAAGATATGCTTATAAGTCCCATGCCATTATTTTATATTGTATGATTTTATAGTAACGAGAATGTAATTGAACTTAGCTTAATAAAATATAAAGGATATTCTTCACATTCAGGAGCGAGAGTGAGCGCATATGAAGTGGCTATGTTGAGCATAAAAGTGATCAATTGAAGCAGGTCCCATATGCCAAATTTAGAGTTATTTGTCAATGTTAGTTTTGTATGATACAAACCTTAGAATGCCTTAGAAAACAAAAGATATATGGGCTGCATGATGCGACTACAGGCTATTGATGATTTGAGAAAGTGGCCAAAAAAAGACTGCACTCTGTTCCTTGCCTCAGGCTGCACACACTGTTCTCTCATCAAGTGATCATATTTTCACCCATCGAGACTATTCTCAATTTAATCTTGTCTATACTAATATGTCAAATTTGTTTCGATTTAGAATGAACCATTATGAAATGGTCAGGAACAGGGAAAATGCATGTAATCTGCACTGGGACAGGGAATGGAGACCACTTTCCATCAGTAGATTTTTCACTCATGTCAGTTAGGTTACTTCAGTAATTTCATTGAGCGACAGATGATATTCTGCACAAACTCTGTATGCTATAGGCTCTCCAACCCTGTTCCTGCAGCTGCACAGTGCTTAATTTGGGAAACCAAGTGAAATCTGTTCGGTAACATCGATAGTAACCTGTTTTCAAAACAAAACATATTTAATTAAACTGTTGACAGCCCGTCATTCTGCACATTGGAGAAAGAAATTAAGGAGAAAGGGGAGGAGATAATCTGTAGATGAAGGTAATGTGTCAGAGATATTCTGTAGATGAAGGTAATGTGTCAGAGATATTCTGTAGATGAAGGTAATGTGTCAGAGATATTCTGTAGATGAAGGTAATGTGTCAGAGATATTCTGTAGATGAAGGTAATGTGTCAGAGATATTCTGTAGAAGAAGGTAATGTGTCAGAGATATTCTGTAGATGAAGGTAATGTGTCAGATATCCTGTAGATGAAGGTAATTTGTCAGAGATATCCTGTAGCTAAAGGTAATGTGTCAGAGATATTCTGTAGCTAAAGGTAATGTGTCAGAGATATTCTGTAGATGAAGGTAATGTGTCAGAGATATTCTGTAGCTAAAGGTAATGTGTCAGAGATATTCTGTAGCTAAAGGTAATGTGTCAGAGATATTCTGTAGATGAAGGTAATGTGTCAGAGATATTCTGTAGATGAAGGTAATGTGTCAGAGATATTCTGTAGATGAAGGTAATGTATCAGAGATATTCTGTAGATGAAGGTGATGTGTCAGAGATATTATGTAGCTAAAGGTAATGTGTCAGAGATATTATATAGCTAAAGGTAATGTGTCAGAGATATTCTGTAGATGAAGGTAATGTGTCAGAGATATTCTGTAGATGAAGGTAATGTGTCAGAGATATTCTGTAGATGAAGGTAATGTGTCAGAGATATTCTGTAGATGAAGGTAATGTGTCAGAGATATTCTGTAGATGAAGGTAATGTGTCAGAGATATTCTGTAGATGAAGGTGATGTGTCAGAGATATTATGTAGCTAAAGGTAATGTGTCAGAGATATTCTATAGCTAAAGGTAATGTGTCAGAGATATTCTGTAGATGAAGGTAATGTGTCAGAGATATTCTGTAGATGAAGGTAATGTGTCAGAGATATTCTGTAGCTAAAGGTAATGTGTCAGAGATATTCTGTAGATGAAGGTGATGTGTCAGAGATATTCTGTAGCTAAAGGTAATGTGTCAGAGATATTCTATAGATGAAGGTAATGTGTCAGAGATATTCTGTAGATGAAGGTAATGTGTCAGAGATATTCTGTAGCTAAAGGTAATGTGTCAGAGATATTATGTAGCTAAAGGTAATGTGTCAGAGATATTATGTAGCTAAAGGTAATGTGTCAGATATATTCTGTAGCTAAAGGTAATGTGTCAGAGATATTCTGTAGATGAAGGTAATGTGTCAGCCTATTAATTATGAAAATATGAAAAATGCCCTATAACTAGCCTAGTCAAAACATAAATGTATTATAAGATTAGGCAAAATCTGAATTTGTTTCATATAGACTAGACCATTTATGTTCCAAAGATATCTTAAATCAGTATTTAAAAAAATAAATTCTGCCATGTGTAATATCCAGTAGGCTATGTATTGTATTGTACGGCACAAGCATTATTTTAATTCAGGTTTTATTTTCGGACTTGTCCCCATATAGTGGATTCATTTGTAAAAAATAATATGTATATATTAAAAATAAAACACTAGAATTCACTATATGCAGTGCATTCGAAAAGTATTCAGACCCCTTGACCTTTTACACATTTTATTACGTTACAGCCTTGTTCTAAAATATTTTTTTCCCCTCATCAATCTACACACATTGTCCCAAAATTACTACATGAAAATTTATTCAAAATTAAGAACAGAAATACTTTATTTACAAAAGTATTCAGACCCTTTGCTATGAGACTTTGCTATGAGACTCGAAATTGAGCATCTTGTTTCCATTGATCACCCTTCAGAAGGTTTTACAACTTGATTGGAGTCCACCTTGGGTACATTCAATTGATTGGATATGATTTGGAAAGGCACACACCTGTCTATATAAGGTCCCACAGTTGACATTGCATGTCAGAGTAAAAACCAAGCCATGATGCCGAAGGAATTGTCCGTAGAGCTCAGAGAAAGGATAGTGTCGAGGCATAGATCTGGGGAAGGGTACCAAAAAAATCTGCAGCATTGAAGGTCCCCAAGAAGACAGTGACCTCCATCATTCTTAAATGGAAGAAGTTTGGAAACACCAAGACTCTTCCTAGAGCTGGCCGCCTCACCAAATTGAGAAATCGGGGGAGAAGGGCCTTGGTCAGGGAGGTGACCAAGAACCCGATGGTCACTCTGTAAGAGCTCCAGAATTCCTCTGTGGAGACGGGAGAACCTTCCAGAAGGACAACCATCTCTACAGCTCTCCACCAATCAGGCCTTTATGCTAGTGGCCAGACGGAAGCCACTCCTCAGTAAAAGGCACATAACAGCCCACTTGGAGTTTGCCAAAAAGCACCTAAAGGACTCTCAGACCATGAGAAAGAAGATTCTCTGGTCTGATGAAACCAAAATTGAACTCCTTGGTCTGAATGCCAAGCGTCACGTCTTGATGAAACCTGTCACCATCCATACGGTGAAGCATGGTGGAGGCAGCATCATGCGTTGAGGATGTTTTTCAGCTGCAGGGACTGGGAGACTAGTCAGGAAGGAAAGATGCTCCAGAGCACTCAGGACCTTAGACTGGGGCAAAGGTTCACCTTCCAACAGGACAATAACTCTAAGCGAACATCTCTGGAGAGACCTGAAAATAGCTGTGCAGCGATGCTCCCCATCCAACCTGACAGAACTTGAGAGGATCTGTATAGAAGAATTGTTGAAACTCCCCAAATACAAATGTGCCAAGCTTGCAGCATCGTACCCAAGAAGACTCGAGGATGTAACTGCTGCCAAAGGTGCTTCCACAAAGTACTGAGTAAAGGGTCTGAATAATTGTGATAGTTCCCTTTTTTTAAATTTTATACATTTGCTAACATTTCTAAAAAACATATTTTTCTTCATCATTATGGGGTATTGTGTGTAGATTAATGAGGGGGAAAAAAACAATTGAATCAATTTGACAAAAAGGCTGTAACGTAACAAAATGTGGAAAAAGTCAAGGGGTCTGAATACTTTCCAAATGCACTGTACATAGGCCTATGCTTATGCATAAGCTCTAATATGCCTATAAGTGTTTTGAATTAATCATCACCTGCGAAAGCGGCATCCATTTCATTGTGTTAGGCTTTGAAACAACATCCACAACAACCATGTTTTCCACTCAGTTTGAACCTGTTGTTGAATATCTTTCTTCAAATTGATCAATCAACGTGAGGTGGGTTTAAAAGCACATAATGTTTTGATGATAAGTGTTTGATGTGATTTTCGATTGCATTTGCATTGATGTCATTGTCGTTAAAGGGACAATAGAGCCCCGAGTACCAGGCCATTAGCGACCTGATTGAGGGACAATAGAGCCCACAGTACCAGACCATTAGGACCTGATGGAGGAACAATAGAGCCCTGAGTACCAGGCCATTAGCGACCTGATGGAGAGACAATAGAGCCCTCAGTTCCAGACCATTAGTGACCTGATGGAGGGGCAATAAGAGCCCTGAGTACCAGACCATTAGAACCTGATGGAGGGACAATAGAGCCCTGAGTACCAGACCATTAGGACCTGATGGAGGGACAATAGAGCCCTGAGTTCCAGACCATTAGGACCTGAGTACCTGATGATCGTTAGTGAGTTGGGTACTACCAACGTATATCCAGAGTGCATAAGAGGAGATTACCGTGACTCAATGATCACCGCAACCCAACCCACTTTGCCAAAGCACAGCCCCCACACCACTAGAGGGATATCTTCAACCACCAACTTACCATCCTGAGACAAGGCCGAGTATAGCCCACAAAGACCTCCGCCACGGCACAACCCAAGGGGTTCCTTCCTGTCTGGGCGCCAACCCAGACAGGAAGATCACATCAGTGACTCAACCCACTCAGGTGACGCACCCCTCCCAGGGACGGTGTGAAAGAGCCTTAGTAAGCCAGTGACTCAGCCCCTGTAATAGGGTTAGAGGCAGAGAATCCCAGTGGAAGAGGGGAACCGGCCAGGCAGAGACAGCAAGGGCGGTTAGTTGCTCCAAAGCCTTTCCGTTCACCTTCCCACTCCTGGGCCAGACTACACTCAATCATATGACCCACTGAAGAGATGAGTCTTCAGTTAAGACTTAAAGGTTGAGACCGAGTTTGCGTCTCTTACATGGGTAGGCAGACCGTTCCGTAAAAATGGAGCTCTATAGGAGAAAGCCCTACCTCCAGCTGTTTGCTTAGAAATTCTAGGGACAATTAGGAGGCCTGCATCTTGCGTACATGTAGGTATGTACGGCAGGACCAAATCAGAGAGATACGTAGGAGCAAGCCCATGTAATGCTTTGTAGGTTAGCAGTAAAACCTTGAAATCAGCCCTTGCCTTGACAGGAAGCCAGTGTAGGGAGGCTAGCACTGGAGTAATATGATCAAATGTTTTGGTTCTAGTCAGGATTCTAGCAGCCTTATTTAGCACTAACTGAAGTTTATTTAGTGCTTTATCCGGGTAGCCGGGTGGGACCGCCTGATTAAGTTGATAAGTCATTTGGCTGTTGCCAGCTCTCGGTTAGGCACATGATGTGCAGCTTTCTGTCCGTGTAAAACTCATTCACTAGTAGGGCTTTGTTAGTGATAGATCAAATATTATAAACTGGGTGGTTAGAGCCCTGAATGCTGATGGACTGACAGCCGTAGTATGTCAGACCGTATAGCACAGGTATGACAAAACATTTATTTTTACTGCTCTAATTACATTGATAACCAGTTTATAATAGCGATAAGGCACCTCAAGTGTTTGTGGTTTACGGCCAATATACCATGGCTAAGGACTGTGTCCGGGCACTCCGTGATGCGTCATGCCTAAGAACAGCTCTTAGCCGTGGTATATTAGCCATATACCACAAACCCTCGTGCGAGAACAACCAGGCAGACAGAAATCTGGAGTTTGAGATTGAGAAGGTAGCTGTGAGGCAGTCTGTCATGACTCTCCTGACAGTCAATCAAAGGACCCATCAGGTAAATGTCTGAAGATAGTCAGACCTCCTCTCTCCCAAAGAATTGGGGAAGGGGGGCTGTGCTGGTCTTGACACCTTCACACTGGATCGTACATTTAAGCAGGAGGGAACTTTCCCTCTCGGCCTTTCAGTATCCACCAAAGGAATTTTTATAAATGTTTTAACTTTAATTTAACTAGGCAAGTAAGTTAAGAACAAATTCTTAATTTCAATGATGGCCTAGGAACAGTGGGTTAACTGCCTTGTTCAGGGGCAGAACGACAGATTTTCACCTTGTCAGCTCAACATTTTGGTTATTAGTCCAACGCTCTAACCACTAGGCTACCTGCCGCTTTGTCTAGAGAGAGTGTGGCCAGCCTAGAAACTCTAATGTCAAATGAAGGGGCATTGGAACATTCATTTCTGACGTTCAAATGGGAAATGGTCGGTTGGGACTTAAAGAATAATCCTGATACATTGTTTATTTATATTGTGATGTCATTGAGGATGGTATATCAAGGTAATGGTAATGCTGGAAGTGTATGCGTCCTATGTATCAGGTTTTAAATCTAAATGTTAAAAAAATTATATGAATAAATATGAGACTACATTTGTGAAAATAGCAATCTGATTTTAGCCTTCTAAATGCCTTCTAAATGACAATAGTTTTTCATCTAAACTTGTGCCCAGTCAGTAGCCACGCCCCAGTGAGCTCAGAGTTCATGCCAGGATGACAGAATGCCCCCTATGGCCAGAGTGCTTAAAAGGACTCTGTAAGAATTAACATACAGACCAGCATGACAGACAGTGTGATCTGAACGTTATGGAATGGTTAGAATCCCTGAAATTCTCAATCTCTAAAGAAGACGATCACCTAGGAGACCAGAAACGTTTACAGTCTGCAGCTGTGCATGTAAAAGTGGTCCTAGAACTTTGACTAAAGACACGAAGTTGGAAGGAAGAAACCCCATCTCAGACTATCACTGGTACGTCTGAAGTATCTATCTAACGAACACTCCAAGACCAGAGAAGCTCTACAACTAAGAAGGACATTATGACCTCTGGTGGACAACCAGAGCCTTACATCGAACTACTGCCCATAGACAGATTGTTTGGTTTGGTTTCAACAGAGATACAAGAGAGAAACACATCCACTCGTAAATATATATTGCATTTCCAATCTGAATGAACAGTGGTTAGGCTGCTAAGGATTCGTATTTCCGTGAGCGTAGCTTCCAAATGTATGTACCATAAATTGACTTTGTTTGTCTCTCTTTATCTTTCCCCACCCCCTTTCCATGTGCTGTAAGTGTATATGTGTATTCTGTTATTTTTTAGTTAGCAAACCAATAATTAAGACAATATGTGTATTGTTGATTAATCAATGAGTTTAGGGTTCTTGTAGATATCAAGGAGTATGCAACGTTCAAAATGAGACTCGTATGAGGTAATAATAATTAATAATTGACTGTTATTGATGTAAGAGACATCTATATATCTTTAGAGTTTAAGTCGGGAGATAATAACCCGTTTAACAATTTTCCCCGTGGTGCCCCAAATTCCTAATGAGTTAATTGTTACCTGATTAATTTAATAAAGTAACAATTAAACATAGCTAATTGATAATATAAATAACGTCACGACAAGTCTGTGTATCCATGCATCACTGCAGGCAGTGAGGTAGGCGCGCCAGCAGGCCGCACAGTGTGTGGGAGTCCGTCTTACAGTTGAGCCAGCAGTAAGCAAACCCTCCAGGGAAAGAACACCTCAGGAGACATGAACAGCAGCATAGAGTCGCTCCCCAGCACCAGGCCGTGTAGGATGAAGACCAGGGTCGATCGGTTGATTCAGGAAGAAATAGAATGGTGAAAATAGCCACCTTTCCGAGACAGATCACAGACAGTCAGGTAAATCCAGGTGATCGTAAATCAAAGAGGAATGGTGAAAACAAAAAGTAAACCCAGGAGAAAGAATAGAGAAAATTGTCTATTTTCCAAGTCAGCAGGTAGAAGACAGATAGCAGACATCTAAGAGACAGGTAGCAGGCAGAGAATAGACATGTAGAATGTAGGTAGAAGACAGGTAGAAGCAAGTAGCAGGCAGGTAGCAGACGGCCAAAACGGATGTTTATTGATCCATATAAAAGGCTGTGGTTGTAACAAAAGCATTAGGCTAATACGGATACTTTGTAAAACACTGTGTATTTAACTTGTAAAATAAAATGCAAGGTCAAATCAACACACAAACATTAGCAAAACATTTTAAACATTCCCGGTAGGAGAAGTGGCAGCCAACTGTGCCAGAATGCTCTCACTAATGTGAATACCATCTATTGATATACATAGCGGTTGGTATTGTCTTGCAGGGGAATTTAATTTAAGCGCTGTCTTTTATCTAGTAGCCTACTTAATCATTGCTGTTTGAAATATCTGATTTGTTAGTACTTGGGACTGTCGTTGTGGATTTAGATTAGTTTCAGGCCTATTTGTGTAACTGTCTTGCTAATTTGTAGGGGTTGTTTTCTTCACCTCAGCCAGGCAATCAGCAATGAGTGCTTGGCAATTAGTACTAGTAACCCCCATGTTTTTTACACATGACTTCATCTTCACTAGAGGTTGTTCGCCAGCTAATCTCACTGCAATCCCCATCCATGTCTCTGATCACTACTTTCTTTCCTTTTCTCTCCATCTCTTCTCAATCCCTACCCACTCCTATCCAGATGGTTATGCTCCGCCTTAATCTTCGCAGTCTCTCTCTCTCCCGCTACCCTCTTCTGCTTCTGTACTATACACTCTTCCTTCTGCTAAATGTCTCCTGAATTTGCCTCTTTGATTCTACTCTTCAACCTTTCTGCATGCCTTGACTCTCGCTGTCCCCATTTGTCCCTGCCGGCCCAAACTTCCCCTCCTGCTTCGGGGCTGAGTGACTCACTGCGTGCTAACAGAACAGGGCTGCAGGCAGCTGAGTGGAAATGTAGGAAAACTAAACTCCCGGAGGACCTATCATCCTTCCATTCCCTCCTCTCTATCTTCTATTCCTCTTTATCCGCGGCTAAAGCCACTTTCCGTCACTCTAAATTTCTAGCTTTTTCCTCCAACCCTGGGAAACTCTTCTCCACATTCTCCTTCCTACTTAACCCTCCACCTCTTCCCCTTCCTCCCTCTCTCTGCAGATGACTTTATCATCCACCTTGGGAAAAAAGGTTACTCAGCCTACTGAGTCCACTGGTCCCACTCACACATAACTACTCTACGCCTTGACCTCTTTCTCCCTTCTCCACCTGCGATTAGTGATGTCCGGACGTTTGACAACCTGCCCTCTTGACCCCATCCCTCCCTCCTTTTCCAGACCATCTCTGGAGACCTTCTCCCATTCCTCACTTCCCTTAATAACTGGCTGCATCCCCTCTGACTTTCAGATGGTCAGTCTCTCCCCTCCTCAAGAAACCAACACTCGACACCTCTGACGTCAAACTACAGACGGGTATCCTTTTTTAAATGTTCTTTCCAAAACACTTGAGCGTGCTGTCTCTTACCAATTATGTCATTATCTCTCTCAGAACAATCTTCTTGACCCTAACCAGTCAGGCTAAGGTGGCTCACTCAACTGAGACCGCTCTCCTTTGTCACAGAAGCTCTCCTCTCTGCCAAAGCTGACGCTCTCTTCTCTGTTCTCATTCTCCTAGATCTATTAGCTGCCTTCAACAACATGAACCACCAGATCCTCCTCTTGGCAGGTTGCACCTATCAGGTGGCGTGGAGAGGATCTGTGTTTGCACCACGTGCTCTCACACTACTAGTGTCACCCAGGACTAGGTTCTACACACACTCATCTTTACACCAAGTCACTCGGCTCTGTCATATCCTCACAAAGTCTCTCCTATCATTACTATGCGGATGACACTCGACTACTCATATCCTACCTCCCTTTCTGATGCCCAGGTGGCGATATGCATCTCTGAGTGTGTGGCAAACATCTCAGCTGGATGTCGACCCACCACCTCAAATTGAAACTCGACAAAACGGAGCTGCTCTTCCTCCGGGGGAGAGGCCTGCCCGCTCCAAGACCTCTCCATCACGGTTGACAATTCCACGGTGTCCCACTCCCAGCATACAAAGAACCTTGACTCGACCCTGGACAACACCCTGTCAATCTCTGCAAAATTCAAAGCAGTAACTTGTTCCTGCAGGTTCATGCTCTACAACATCCGTAGAGTACGACCTTTCCTCAAGTGGCGCAGGTACTAATCTAGGCACTTGTCATCTCCTGTATAGACTTCTGCAACTCTCTGTTGGCTGGCCTCCACACTTGTGCCATTAAACCCCTGAAACTTATCCAGAATTCCGCAGCCCGCATGGTGTTGAAGCTTTCTAAGTTCTCCAATGTCACTCCTCCGCACACTCCACTGGCTTCCAGTCACAGCTCACATTATCTTCAAGACCCCGGGTGCTTGCCTATGGAGCAGCAAGGGGAACTGCCCACCTTCAGGCTATACTCAAACCCTACATCCCAAATCGAGCAATCAGTTCTGATCTCTTAGTCCTCCCACCCAAGATCCCGGGATCTCTGTCCTGCCACCCCAATGGTGGAACAAGCTTCCCCCTAACGTCAGGAGAGTGGATCGGGGTAAATCTGGGTAAAAGATTGAATGGAATATGAGTCCTATTCAATATATTTAGTAATTGCTAGCTTTTCTAAAGTCTAGCAACCTTGCCAGCACGCATGCTAAGTTATTTAGACAAGCTACTCTAACTTGATTGATAGCCTGAAATGGCTTGTTGTGAGGCTGGGAGATTGGGAACCTATCTAGCTGGGTAGCTAAATCAAACTTCATGAAATGTCTAGGTTGTTAGTATTACAGACACACAAAAAAAAAAACATTTTAATTTGATTTATTCATCAAGAAGGAATCAATAGGCTACATAGCTTGAGCAAATACATTTCCAACATACCTCCTGCGAGTCCTATCCATCACTGGCAGCTAAAATCAAATCAAACACTGTGTGTGTCACTCTACACTCTCTCCCTTGCTTTGTGGTGCACCTTGGAAGGAGTCACATACTAGGGAGAATGGGTGTTGGGAGGAGGGGGGGGGGGGGGGGGTGTACTCTTTGCCTGGTCCAGTTAGTGTTCCCCCTCAGAAAAATACCGCTGACAGATATTTTCCTAAATAATGATGATAAAACGTGGGCTTAAAAATGAAGTTTGGTAATTCATTTAACATCTAAAAAATGTATGTTTGAGGGGGCATGTTCACTGTGCCATGATGCCTCTGCTGTAGGCCTAGTGACTCTACTGTACTGCAGTTGTTCTGTTTACTGTAACAGTAGCTATCTTAATAATGATAATACATTATAAAGGCTTTAGTTCGGTGTAATTGCAGTCACACCACAAAGTGTAATTTGCATTTTTTTTCTCAACAGGAGAGAAACTCATTAATTGTAGTCAATGAGGATTAGGGTTATGTAATGCTAGCTGTAATCTGGCAGCAAAAATGTAATTGGATTTCTACTGTTAGACTACTAACATCCTCATCACAACCACCTCATGGATATTACTGAGAAGACTCGTGCTGTTTGATATAAATAGTTCTTACTCCGCCACATTTGTTCCATATTATTATTTTTAAACCATTGTTTTACATAAACAGTTTATTAATTAAGATGAGCCAGAAGAATTGTTCATACTATTTTCTTGATTTGAACCTTGAACCTTGCATTTCACACATATTTAGCAGGGAAGCCAGCACATACATTTTTTCTTATTTTCTTAATAGGTGTGACCTACGTTCTATCTCCATTTCACTCGACAGAGGACATACAGTACAGTCTGCTCTATTATACACATGTATGCACCTAAACGTGTAACCAGATTTGTTTGGCACAAAGGGGTTGCTCAAAAAACTAATGTCGCCTGTACCCAACATGTTCCAAAGGGAAACCCATTAATTATCCAGCGTTTTACTTTCAGATCGTTCCTCAAATTAAATAAGTGGGTGCCGTGTTACTGGATGTATAGTGAAATGGGTGAAAGATTAATCATGGAAAACTCTATTACTGTGATGGAAATTAATGTAACAGGAAAGGCCAGACATGATGAATGGTGAAATGAAATATATAGACAAAAAAAAATGGGGTGAAACAAGTCAGCAATCCCGACGAGTATCCCCAGCTTCCCTTTGGGAGTTACTTCTTCTTCATTTACTTTCAGCTGTCGAAGGGAGCGGGAGAACATAAACAACTGCTGCTCTCCTGCGAGCACTAGGAGTAGGCCTAGTGCTAATGATTATGAAATACATGATCAAGCGTCGCATAGAGATGTAGGATCTTAATTCGACCAGTACTGTCTCAGAAAAATAATCCTGCAGCAACAGGATTTTAACATTTAAAGCCCATAATGTTGCTTGATCAGTGGTTAAGCTGTCCAAAATAAGGCCACATGAAAGGTTGTATATTGTTAATATCATTGCGTGTGTCATTGTGTGTCATCATGTGTCATTGCGTTTTCAGTGAATTTGTGTAAATCATGAAGCAATCATGAAGCTCCTCTGGTGCTGGAAAATTCTCAGCAACAAAAGATCAAATTAAGATACTACATCTGTATTAGTAGCGCTTTGCTAGTCTAACGTCTTTAATTTCCCACACAGACACATCTGCACACTCAGCCTTACCCTGCACAGATGGAAGTCGCTCTCGCTTCTTTCCATAATACTACCAGCAACATCTGTCATAAATAAACCTGTTCATGTTTTTACTATCCTTTTTTCTAATCAAATAAAATTGTATTTGTCACATGCTTCGTAAAGAACAGATGTAGACTAACAATGAAATGCTTTACTTACAGTCCCTTTTTCAACAATGCAGAGTAAAAGATAAAACGAACAAAATACGAACAAAACATAAATAGTGACACAAGGACTAAATACACAGTGAATAACAAATAACAATAATGAGTAAAAATAACATGCATATATACAGGGAGTACAGAGTCGATGTGCAGCGGTACGAGGTAATTAAGGTAGATATGTACATATTGGTAGGGGTAAAGTGACTAGGCAACCAGATAGATAATAGACAGAAGCAGCAGCTTATGTGGTGAGTGTGAAAGTGTTTGTTTGTGCGTGTGTGTTGGGGTGTCAGGAGGAGAAGCTCGCCATAATCTAATCTTGGACTGGTTACTTTGAAAAATAAATTAGGTTCAAACAAAGCCCTAAGAGCGATCTGTTTATCAGATTATCGCTTGTAGTTTAAAGAAAAAAGTTAGAAAAAGTTAGTATGACTTTTTGAAAACTTTGAGATGACTTCTGGTCTTCGATACAAGGACACGGCAGCATGACTGTGTTAAATATAATATTCAAACGTTCCTTTGAAAGTGACTTGTAAGACACATCCTGTAACCTTGGTACATCTGTCGGGCTGCGTCCTTGCACCCATACATTACTGATTCATCCAGTGAGAAAGGAAAAAGGCTTCAAACAGACATTTGTTTCCCGCCTGGGGGCTGAGGACACTGCTCCCAAACAATGGCATTGTTTCCCTACGGACCACTTCCAGAGTGGCTGCGCATTCCAAATATATAATTGATATTCCGAGTATCAAGTGAACAGCCATGGAACTATGTACTATTCCATCCCATGTTATTAATATAGAACCCAATTTAGGCATGCATGAAATATACAAGTTGAAAAGGTGGCTGTGGATTGTTCAAACATATGGGAATTGGTAGTGTCAACATTATGTCATTTCATTCTTCAATTACTATGATAAACATCTGACAACAGCAAAGCATGTTAAATGTAGTCAACTGATATAAGAGCTTGAGATTAAGGCTTGTACCACTCATACATTTTCAGAGCTATCCAGTCAATGTCAAAAATGTTATTTTCCTTCAAGCTATTAAGTGGTTCCCAGTCGACTTTGAACTATCTTCCCAGAGGGCTAACAGCAAGTAATGTATACAGGCAACTTTGATGGGGTGGGGGCCACAAAGAATCTGAGCTATCATGAGGGGCCGCAGTTGCTCCACCCTCTGGCTTCTAGACTAACCTACCAATCTAAAAAATATTAGCTGACATGGGCTAATTGTGTGACCGTCAGTGACTGACATAGCAAGAGAAACTGTTGATGCACAGCTAGGGTTGCAAAGTGTCAGAAACTTTCCAGTACAGTTTTTGATTTTTTTCCAGACATTTTCCATGGGAAGTTAAGCCTGGGGATTTTGGAAATTTTGCAAAAACAGTGAACCTTTTTTGTGGGATACATTTAAGGCAATTCTAGGTCTTGTGGCATATTGTGGTTAAACTATCCCCAATTCAACGGAATTGCAACTCTCTGCATGCGCAGTGCATTCTTACATCACATGTACAGCTGATTCTCAAGATTTTGCATACCAATGAGATGCTATTGAGCCCACACAACTACACTGTCTGAGCCAAGGACAACATGATTTCTGGTAAGTTTTGATTACAATACTAGGTGGGGTGAATATATTTTATATGACATACATGATTTTTTGTTAACTAGTAAATAGTAGCCTACAGCAAATTGTGTTTAAATAATTTCTAACTTGTTAACAATTTTTGCTGGTTTGTTTTTGCTAATATGTGGGTTTTAGCTTGGGCAAGCTAACTGAGGAGTGTTAATTCACCTGTTTCCATACATGTTTCATTAAAAAATATATATATTTTAAAGGAGTTGTTTAATCTAACTGCTAAACAATTTATTTATATAAAAAATAAAAATCTAATCTTTACAGGAAAATGCCACAGGCACTCTGATGTGTGGAGACATTTCACTGCAGCTAATGTAGAAGGAAAAGTTGTGTTCACTTTCAAATACTGTGCCAAATCATTTGTGAAGAATGAAACAAAGATGCAAAATCACCTGGCCAAGTGCATAAAGTTCCCTCTGTGCTAACAACAAGCAACCTCTGACAAAAGTCCCTCTACTTCTATTTGAGGTGAAAATGATGAATCAGACTGTCACGGTTTTCTTTATGTGAACGAGAGTCGGACCAAAATGCGGCGTGGTAAGTGTCCATGGTAAATCTTTAATAAAGAAAGTACTGACACTGCATACAAAACAATAAACAAATGACGACCGTGAAGCTACAAATTAGACCTGTGCTGACACAAGCCACTAACATAGACATGTAACATAGAATGCCCACCCAGCTCACACCCTGACCAACCAAAACATAGAAACATACAAAGCAAACTATGGTCAGGGTGTGACACAGACACCTTATTGATAGCAACAGCTCATGATCCTCCTGGAATCAAAAGTTTTTGTTTGACTCAATGGAGGAACGTAGTCAGAGAAATGCTGATGAATGTCTTGCTCAAGCTGTGTATGCAACTGGTTCACCTCTGATACTCACAGGCAATGTGTATTGGAAGAGATTTCTGAATGTTCTTCGCGCAGCATACACTCTACAAGAGAGTCAAGGAAAAGTTAGCTATGTGAAGGGTCATCAAGTTACAGCAGCAGTCTACCTAACGAAGCAAAGTGAGAAGAATAAAAGCACCACATTGAAGCTGCCCAGCAACACCCGTTGGGG
Source organism: Oncorhynchus mykiss (assembly GCF_057628025.1). Lineage (NCBI taxonomy): Eukaryota > Metazoa > Chordata > Actinopteri > Salmoniformes > Salmonidae > Oncorhynchus > Oncorhynchus mykiss. Next base: position 73,127,881 of record NC_143028.1, read on the forward strand.
TGGTGTTGTCATGATGTTTGACAGTCTCCTGGAGGGGAAGGAGTCTCTTCAAGAAATGGCCATATCTCAGTCTGCCGACATGGACAGCCACATCAAGAGGATCCTCCTGGATGATGTATTTTGGGAGAGAGTGGTAAGCAGCCTGAAACTCCTGAAACCTATAGCAGTAGCCATTGCTCAAATTGAGGGGGACAATGCCATCCTGTCTGACGTTCAGACACTGCTTACAGATGTAAGAGAAGAAATCTGTACTGCCCTGCCCACTTCACTGTTACTCCAAGCAGAGGAAACTGCAGTTCTGAAATACATCAAAAGTGTGAAGACTTCTGCCTGAAGCCCATACAAGCCACAGCGTACATTTTGGACACCAAGTATGCTGGCACCTTGGCAGTCTGGCAAAGTACACTTCCAAGCAAGAGCTTTGGGATGGAGATGCAATATGGCAGTCGTGTCAACGTATCTCATCAGCCATCTGGTGGAAGGGACTTTATGGATCTGAGGCTCTTTCCCCTATTGCCTCCATCATCCTCCAAATCCCACCAACATCAGCCGCTTTAGAGCGCAACAGGTCCTTGTTTGGGAACACACACAACGAAGCACTCAACAGGCTGACCAATACAAGGGTTGAAATATTTGTGGCCTTCCGGGCAAATTTGAGGCTATTTGAGCTTGACAACGAGCCATCCTCAACAAGGTTGGAAAGTGACGATGAAGATGAGGCCTCAGAGCCTGATGTTCAAGAGGTCCAGGGAGAACACATGGAAGCCTGAGAGGAAGACAACCAAAGCTTTAGTTTCTACACTATAATTTCACAGATGTATGTTGAAAACATTTTTGGGAGATGCGATGGATCATCGGATCATTCAATATTCCCTTTCTTTTGTTGTTCAGTGAAATCTTCCCATGTGAAGAGTCAACTCATTTAATTAAAGTTCAATTTGTAACAATTTATTATTTTTTTCTTTTGGAAGGATTAAATCATTTGCAATTATGTCTACTTATCATAAGGTAAAATGTTTATGTCTCTTTCTCCATATGATATGGTAAATATATCCAATGCAAAAAACATCTACATTTAAAGGGTATTAATATTAATTTGCATACTTTCCGTTTATTCCCATATATTCCCGTTAATTCCCACAGAAAGTTTCCACCTCTGAATATTGGCCAAAATGTGCAACCCTATGTTTTAATTGCAACTTCAGGGGCCCATCCCTGCATTAGATGTAAGCATACATGAATGTAACGATGGCTTAGCTGTGATACAGGTGACCACTGCATGTATAGTATACTTTGTGTCCTCTTGTCAATTAAGTCAATTGAGCACTGAAGTTGGTAGCGCTTTATATTATGCTAACTTCCAGTTCGAATGCCTAGTTAAATAAAGGTTATATATATATAGAGAGAGAGAGATATCAGGTAAACAACAGTGGAAATAGAACCGTGTGTCATCTTTGATTTGTAGTCATGGTTACAGAAAGTATAATCTCAGAGTAGCACTTAATTTTCTGTTCATTTCCCAAATCAGGTAAATACAACTAGAAATTGTACTGTAAAATAAAGTTATGCTCTGAAGTGTTTACAGCAAACTCTGAGATGATACTCTCAGTAACCCTGAACAAGGTGGGACAAATCAAGATGACATTCTCTCACGCTCATAGAGGAATTTGCCAAAATAACGGGGTGATGAAGGGATATTAGGGCTGGAGCACCAGTTTATCAAAAGGAAGAAAAATCGTTGACACGGAAAGAGGAGAAACCTATTCAGCTGCTGCGAGACAAAAACACGTGGGACACGAATGAACACAACAATGAAGGTAGAAGAGAGAAATAAGGAGTGGTGGAGAGAAAGTCAGATATGACGACATTTCACTTCTGTCAGACCGAAAACATTTCACCTTTCAACTTTCTTTACCTTTCCCCCATTGCAAGCCATCCCATCTCTGAGCTGCAGGAAGAGACAGTTGTGAGGTGAAGCAGTTAAAGAGGGGCATATCGATCATCCCTGCCCATGGTCGAGGCCTAGTGAGCTGAAAACATCCAATGTGTAGTGGATGAGTGCCTCTTGACTGAATAGCACAGGTCACAAGGCAACAGATGTCCAATTCCAAACGCCAGATACCATACATGCCTTTCACTTCCAGTTTGCACAAACTATTTCCCTTTTCGTGTCTGTATTTCTGTTCTGGAATGGGTTCACTGGTCTAGCATAAGGCCTGATCAAGAAGAAAAGTTATACAGGCTCCTGGTTTGATGTAAGCGCTTTTGCTGTGTCATTTTTATAATGATTCTGAGTGGAATCTAAGATCTTAGAGGATCTGGTAAAAGACAACAATCATACCAGTAATTATTGAATGTGGACATTGGTACCCTCCACTATGCTTGAAGCAGTCTTATCATTGGTCCTCTCCACTATGCTTGAAGCAGTCTTATCAATGGTCCTCTCCACTATGTTTGAAGAAGTGTTATCATTGGTCCTCTCCTCTATGCTTGAAGCAGTCTTATCATTGGTCCACAGGAACAACTCTCCACAGCCTTAAGGTTAAGGACCCATCAGCACCAACATGTGAAGTTCATAGCAGCATTTCAACTTGGGGGTTGAATGAAAGCTAAGAGTCTATATTTTGGGGAAATGAAGGCATGGACACATTTTTCAACCATTTTCCATCTTAAAAAAACAGGATAGGTAAAGGATTTGATATATGGATAAAAAATATTAAAAGGATAAAAAGTATTGAAATCAGAAATACATGGCCAGTCCACCCTGGCCTTGATGTTAATGTCCACAGACAGACTGGACCGAAACAAATCTGGACTTATCATAAACGTACAGTATGCTTCACAAGTTTGGATAGCACAGTATAGTACAGCACAGTACAGCACAGCACAGTACAGTGAGTACAGTACAGTACAGTGCATTGGATTGTACAGAACTCTACTCTGCTGTATTGTACTGCAGTGTACTCTACTGTGCTCTGCTGAACTCTACTCTACTGTGCTCTGCTGTGCTGCAATGTGATGTCCAACCTTGTGAAACATGAGGAGAATGACATTCATATCCATAATTACAATCCATTTCCCTTACTGTAGGTCAATAACCAAACTATTTAACCATAACAGTGACAGACAGAAGCCTATGAATACTGCACAAACCTTCACAAAACCCTTGCACACACCCCGCCTAGAAAAAGTCAGTTTGTAAAATGGAACATGCTTAAAGGATTCATACCCAAAGAAGTATGACGTTACTGCTATAAACGTCAATCCAAAAGGAAAAGTAGCTACACGTACAGTACATGCCAGTTAATGCTCAGTATTACACATTTACCCCTATTGTAAGGTCTTACTGAAAGTCGTCCGCCAGATCGAATACTTGCCCAGGCTGTGAAGCGCCTCTAAATTGTTCATTCACAGCACATCTGCCAAGTGCGTTTTGACAGCTGACAGTAACAGATTGTCTGATATCCAGCCTGATTTTCACTGTAGCAATTGGCAGTGCAGTAGTGTTGTGGAACCATTACTCTGTGTATCGAAGTGTAACTAGTTACTACAGGGAGAGCGCACAAATTGATCAATCTCTTACTCTGTGTTTGACAAGGTCAAGTCCAATAATTGGAATACTCAGACAAAACCTCCATACAGATCCAGAAGCTAACAATATAAATGATTTGACCCTATAGCCCGGCCGTTTCTGAGCAGTGAGCTTCATGAACATGTAAGGAAGCACCAAGGTCATCACCGACCAAAATAAACGTTACACAATGCTCCACATTTTTTATTTATTTTAACTTTATTTAACTAGGCAAATCAGTTAAGAGCAAATTCTTATTTGGCCTACCCCGGCCAAACCCGGACGACGCTGGGTCAATTGTACGCCACCCTATGGGACTCCCAATCACGGCCAGATGTGATACAGCCTGGATTCGAACCAGAGACTGTAGTGATGCCTCTTGCACTGAGATGGAGTGCCTTAGACAGCTGCAACACTCGTGAGCCCTGTACATTTGAATGATTCAACATGTTCAGAGGCTGGGCATTACAATAGATTTGAATATGCCAATTTCCAGTCTAAATTTACTGACTCCCAGTAATAAATTGTGCAATGATAACTTTCTGCATTGGTTTTGCAGTGGTTTTGCTGATAAGTATTACATATTGCTACTACTGTAGACTCTACAAGCTCCATGTTTACCTAGCCTTTCTGCTAGGATACAGTCCAGAAAGGGGTCCAGACAGTATGAACACAGCATAAGCTAGGAGTGACAGGAGTAGAAACAAACACATTGCTTAATTGTCTGTTACTTTGTTTTCTCTCAGGCTCTGTTGGTTGTCTGTATGACCAGAGTATACTTTCATGGCTGACTTCCTACATGGCATCACCTCGTGACATTTCTCCTGTCTGGAAAGGTTTTCCTCTATTGTAGAGGGTGGCAGGATTGGCTGTCTGCTTTAGCTGTCTCTATGTCTCTTCAGTGAGTAGCCAGCTAGCACCTTTGGTTCCTTGGAAGTTGTGGGAATGTACGTTTTTGGTTTCCCATTGGTTCTGGGAACGAAGCAATACTTTTCCGGACCGGTGAAACAGAAAGGTTTTTTAACATTCTGAGAACGGAAGTGAACATTTTGGGAGATTCTGAGTCCATTTACTAATGTTTCCCTGAAATTTTTCCTGGGGGGGTTTATTAATGCTCTGAGAACAGAAATATAGGTTTTTGAATAACTTCCTTAAAACTTTCACTTAGTGTTTCAATAGGACATTTAATAATAACACCAGCTTATTTTGGGTTAACATACAGTGCCTTGCGAAAGTATTCGGCCCCCTTGAACTTTGCGACCTTTTGCCACATTTCAGGCTTCAAACATAAAGATATAAAACTGTATTTTTTTGTGAAGAATCAACAACAAGTGGGACACAATCATGAAGTGGAACGAAAAATTGGGCGTGCAAAATTATTCAGCCCCCTTAAGTTAATACTTTGTAGCGCCACCTTTTGCTGCGATTACAGCTGTAAGTCGCTTGGGGTATGTCTCTATCAGTTTTGCACATCGAGAGACTGAAATTTTTTCCCATTCCTCCTTGCAAAACAGCTCAAGCTCAGTGAGGTTGGATGGAGAGCATTTGTGAACAGCAGTTTTCAGTTCTTTCCACAGATTCTCGATTGGATTCAGGTCTGGACTTTGACTTGGCCATTCTAACACCTGGATATGTTTATTTTTGAACCATTCCATTGTAGATTTTGCTTCATGTTTTGGATCATTGTCTTGTTGGAAGACAAATCTCCGTCCCAGTCTCAGGTCTTTTGCAGACTCCATCAGGTTTTCTTCCAGAATGGTCCTGTATTTGGCTCCATCCATTTTCCCATCAATTTTAACCATCTTCCCTGTCCCTGCTGAAGAAAAGCAGGCCCAAACCATGATGCTGCCACCACCATGTTTGACAGTGTTCAGGGTGATGAGCTGTGTTGCTTTTACGCCAAACATAACGTTTTGCATTGTTGCCAAAAAGTTCAATTTTGGTTTCATCTGACCAGAGCACCTTCTTCCACATGTTTGGTGTGTCTCCCAGGTGGCTTGTGGCAAACTTTAAACAACACTTTTTATGGATATCTTTAAGAAATGGCTTTCTTCTTGCCACTCTTCCATAAAGGCCAGATTTGTGCAATATACGACTGATTGTTGTCCTATGGACTGAGTCTCCCACCTCAGCTGTAGATCTCTGCAGTTCATCCAGAGTGATCATGGGCCTCTTGGCTGCATCTCTGATCAGTCTTCTCCTTGTATGAGCTGAAAGTTTAGAGGGATGGCCAGGTCTTGGTAGATTTGCAGTGGTCTGATACTCCTTCCATTTCAATATTATCGCTTGCACAGTGCTCCTTGGGATGTTTAAAGCTTGGGAAATCTTTTTGTATCCAAATCCGGCTTTAAACTTCTTCACAACAGTATCTCGGACCTGCCTGGTGTGTTCCTTGTTCTTCATGATGCTCTCTGCGCTTTTGACGGACCTCTGAGACTATCACAGTGCAGGTGCATTTATACGGAGACTTGATTACACACAGGTGGATTGTATTTATCATCATTAGTCATTTAGGTCAACATTGGATCAATCAGAGATCCTCACTGAACTTCTGGAGAGAGTTTGCTGCACTGAAAGTAAAGGGGCTGAATAATTTTGCACGCCCAATTTTTCAGTTTTTGATTTGTTAAAAAAGTTTGAAATATCCAATAAATGTCGTTCCACTTCATGATTGTGTCCCACTTGTTGTTGATTCTTCACAAAAAAATACAGTTTTATATCTTTATGTTTGAAGCCTGAAATTTGGCAAAAGGTCGCAAAGTTCAAGGGGGCGAATACTTTCGCAAGGCACTGTATGTGACACATGGAAATGAACTAATTTAGCCATTAATCATGCAAACACATGGATTCTTTATTGTGACACAGCATCAGTGAAATTTGAACCTATAATCCTCTGTTGTCCATCCAAGGAATGAGTTTACTGTTCCACCAGGATGAAGCTAGCATACCACAAAGCTGTTCATTTTTGTCTATTCAAACAGACCCCATTTGAAAGTAAACAAGCACTCATTAAGATTGGGTGTGGCCAATTACTGGGCGCAACCAACACAACTGAACACACTTAACAAGATAGAAGATAGAGAGATTGTTTATGTGTTTAAATAACATTCTTAGAACATTCTCTGAACATTACTGAAGTTTTCTTGTGGTTTTTATGGAAAGTTTTCTTAATGTTCTGAGAACCATTTTAGAACATGCCTTTACATAGAACAATGAAGAAACTGTTAAAACAATGTTATGCTGAAGTACTGAAATTCCCACAGAAGAACATTCTTTCCTAACGTTCTTGGAACAATTTGAGAACATTCATTTAAATACAACAATGAGGAAACCATGAGCAAATGTTTTGCTGAAGTACCGAAATTCCCAAAGAAGAACGGTTTCTTAACATTCTCTGAACAATTTGAGAACATTCTCAATATCAAACCAGTTGTAGAACGTTTCTAGAACATTGCCAAAATGTAAATGAAATGTAACCATGTTTGAACTTTTAGGAAACATTCTGTTAAAGTAATGAAATACCAAGAAAATTAAGTTATTTGTCAAGTTCCATAAATGTGCTGAGCATGTTCCACGGCCAAACAACTATCTTGTACCATTCCCAGAAATGTGTGGGAAGGTTGTATGTAAAATAACCATTAGACAACCACACTCTCACCAAGCTCTAAGAAACGTTCTCAGAACATTATGTGCTAGCTGGGTAAAGTCTTCTAAACTACTGCAGAGGCAAACAGTTACTTCCTTAATCAGATTATACATGCTTTAATCCTTTTATTTATTCTCTAAGGCAGATGCAATTTTGTGCTGGTGAGGATCGATCCTCAAGGCATTGCGACTTAGTACTGATATCTGGCTCGCAAGTTCCAAATGTACTTTTCTTATTGATTTATTTTTTACTAGGTCAAAACTTTTTGAGATAATTAATCATTTATTCTTTCCCTGCTCTCTCTCCTCCTTCATCTTTCACACGGATTTCTATTTCACTTTTGAATAGACATGAAACACATTGTGTTCAAAAATTAAATAGAATTGTTTGCGAGAGACAAATTATTTTTTACATTTTATGTTGAGCTGCTTTTCAAACTCGGCCATAATAGACAATTGACTTGATCTGAATTTACTATATATATGACCAACCTTTCTGGGCCCCACTTCAGAAAGATGTTAATGCATTAAGACAATCATATGTAACTGTTACAGTATATATTATGAAAGAGGCATTGAGTCGGACAACGCTAGTGCCACTACTGTTGTCAAGGCCATTGTTTCTTGTACAGTGGAAACAATGGAAGAGTCACTAATGTGGAAACTCTGCAATGGGACACTAACACTAATTGTTCTTGACTGATTGATTGGCACTTATACAAATCAAATTTTAAACATCCATAACATTGGGAAACTAACACTTTCAAGTGTTTTTGAATGACACTTATAAATGGTCCCATATGTACTATGAAATTGTGAACAATGTGAGTGTTCAAAACGTGATTGGAAATGTGCTGTGTTGTCACGCCCTGATCTGTTTCACCTGTCCTTGTGCTTGTCTCCACCCCCCTCCAGGTGTCACCCATCTTCCCATTATCCCCTGTGTATTTATACCTGTGTTTTCTGTCTGTTGGTTGCCAGTTTGTCTTGTTTGTCCAAGCCTACCAGTGGTTTGGCTCAGCACCTGGGTTTCCCTTGGCGCTCTTTTTCATCGTCCTCCTGGTTTTTGGCCTTTGCCTGTCCTGACCCTGTACCCGCCTGCCTGACTTCTGCTTGTCTCTGAGCCTGCCTGCCATCCTGTACCTTTGCGCCATCTCTGGATTTCCAACCTCTGCCTGACCTGACCCTGAGCCTGCCTGCCATCCTGTACCTTGGCCTCTGCTCGGGCTTATCAACCTCTGCCTGACCTGACCCCGAGCCTGCCTGCAGTCCTGTACCTTGGCCTCTGCTCAGGCTTATCAACCTCTGCCTGACCTGACCCCGAGCCTACCTGCAGTTCTGTACCTTGGCCTCTGCTCGGGCTTATCAACCTCTGCCTGACCTGACCCCGAGCCTGCCTGCCATCCTGTACCTTGGCCTCTGCTCTGGCTTATCAACCTCTGCCTGACCTGACCCTGAGCCTGCCTGCAGTCCTGTACCGTGTCCTCTGCTCTGGCTTATCAACCCCTGCCTGACCTGACCCTGAGCCTGCCTGCCGTCCTGTACCGTGTCCTCTGCTCTGGGTTATCAACCTATGCCTGACCTGAGCCTGCCTGCCGTCCTGTACCTTGGCCTCTGCTCTGGCTTATCAACCTCTGCCTGACCTGAGCCTGCCTGCCGTCCTGTACCTTAGCCGCTGCTCTGGCTTATCAACCTCTGCCTGACCTGACCCTGAGCCTGCCTGCCGTCCTGTACCTTGGCCTCTGCTCGGGCTTATCAACCTCTGCCTGACCTGACCCTGAGCCTGCCTGCCGTCCTGTACCGTGTCCTCTGCTCTGGATTATCAACCCCTGCCTGACCTGACCCTGAGCCTGCCTGCCGTCCTGTACCGTGTCCTCTGCTCTGGATTATCAACCCCTGCCTGACCTGACCCCGAGCCTGCCTGCAGTCCTGTACCTTGGCCTCTGCTCAGGCTTATCAACCTCTGCCTGACCTGACCCCGAGCCTGCCTGCCATCCTGTACCTTGGCCTCTGCTCTGGCTTATCAACCTCTGCCTGACCTGACCCTGAGCCTGCCTGCAGTCCTGTACCGTGTCCTCTGCTCTGGCTTATCAACCCCTGCCTGACCTGACCCTGAGCCTGCCTGCCGTCCTGTACCGTGTCCTCTGCTCTGGGTTATCAACCTATGCCTGACCTGACCCTGAGCCTGCCTGCAGTCCTGTACCGTGTCCTCTGCTCTGGATTATCAACCTCTGCCTGACCTGACCCTGAGCCTGCCTGCCGTCCTGTACCTTAGCCTCTGCTCTGGCTTATCAACCTCTGCCTGACCTGACCCTGAGCCTGCCTGCCGTCCTGTACCTTGGCCTCTGCTCGGGCTTATCAACCTCTGCCTGACCTGACCCTGAGCCTGCCTGCAGTCCTGTACCGTGTCCTCTGCTCTGGCTTATCAACCCCTGCCTGACCTGACCCTGAGCCTGCCTGCCGTCCTGTACCGTGTCCTCTGCTCTGGGTTATCAACCTATGCCTGACCTGAGCCTGCCTGCCGTCCTGTACCTTGGCCTCTGCTCTGGCTTATCAACCTCTGCCTGACCTGAGCCTGCCTGCAGTCCTGTACCGTGTCCTCTGCTCTGGCTTATCAACCTCTGCCTGACCTGACCCTGCCTGCCGTCCTGTACCTTAGCCTCTGCTCTGGCTTATCAACCTCTGCCTGACCTGACCCTGAGCCTGCCTGTCGTCCTGTACCTTGGCCTCTGCTCGGGCTTATCAACCTCTGCCTGACCTGACCCTGAGCCTGCCTGCCGTCCTGTACCGTGTCCTCTGCTCTGGATTATCAACCCCTGCCTGACCTGACCCTGAGCCTGCCTGCCGTCCTGTACCTTGACCTCTGCTCTGGATTATCAACCCCTGCCTGATCTGAACCTGAGCCTGCCTGCCGTCTTGTACCTTGGCCTCTGCTCGGGCTTATCAACCTCTGCCTGACCTGACCCTGAGCCTGCCTGCCGTCCTGTACCTTGACCTCTGCTCTGGATTATCAACCCCTGCCTGCCTTAACATGTCGTTTGCCTGCTCCTGTGGTTACAATGATTATTGTTCTTCACACAGTCTGCACTTGGGTCTTACCTTGACTCCTGATATGTGTAGCCAGCAAATGGAAGAAAACAGACTGAAACAGGGAGGGACTACTTGGACTGGCCCAAAAGGAAAAATATTTTTTTATAATAAAAATGATTGCAGTGATGTGCCCTTTTGAACAGGACCCAGACAAAAGAGAATTATGTGCTGTGTAGGGACCAATTATTTAATATGAACTTAAAATGCTGAGACTCCAAGACCATTGAGTGCTTTTGAAGTGACAGGTTGGCACAAAATCTGTACACCATCTCTGCTGTATCAGCACAATGGACAACAAGCAAGGTTTATTTGGCAATGAACATAGGCTACAAGATATTAAGGGCAATTCACCTATTGCCAACAGCCTATGTGAATGCAGCCATACACACAGCTGTCTTACCAAGTAATGCAAACTGAATGCTGTTGTGAATCTGATGCAGCCAAAGAGCTACTGCTCCCTTACCTGGGAAAGCACCGAACAACAAGGATGTTGGACAGTCGAAGAGGCGCAAATATGATGAGAACTACATTGATTTGGGGTTCACTTATATTGGGAGTAGTGCCTTTCCTCAGCCACAGTGTGTTATACAGTGCCCTGCGAAAGTATTCGGCCCCCTTGAACTTTGCGACCTTTAGCCACATTTCAGGCTTCAAACATAAAGATATAAAACTGTATTTTTTTGTGAAGAATCAACAAGTGGGACACAATCATGAAGTGGAACGACATTTATTGGATATTTCAAACTTTTTTAACAAATCAAAAACTGAAAAATTGGGCGTGCAAAATTATTCAGCCCCCTTAAGTTAATACTTTGTAGCGCCACCTTTTGCTGCGATTACAGCTGTAAGTCGCTTGGGGTATGTCTCTATCAGTTTTGCACACCGAGAGACTGACATTTTTTCCCATTCCTCCTTGCAAAACAGCTCGAGCTCAGTGAGGTTGGATGGAGAGCATTTGTGAACAGCAGTTTTCAGTTCTTTCCACAGATTCTCGATTGGATTCAGGTCTGGACTTTGACTTGGCCATTCTAACACCTGGATATGTTTATTTTTGAACCATTCCATTGTAGATTTTGCTTTATGTTTTGGATCATTGTCTTGTTGGAAGACAAATCTCCGTCCCAGTCTCAGGTCTTTTGCAGACTCCATCAGGTTTTCTTCCAGAATGGTGCTGTATTTGGCTCCATCCATCTTCCCATCAATTTTAACCATCTTCCCTGTCCCTGCTGAAGAAAAGCAGGCCCAAACCATGATGCTGCCACCACCATGTTTGACAGTGGGGATGGCGTGTTCAGTGTGATGAGCTGTGTTGCTTTTACGCCAAACATAACGTTTTGCATTGTTGCCAAAAAGTTCAATTTTGGTTTCATCTGACCAGAGCACCTTCTTCCACATGTTTGGTGTGTCTCCCAGGTGGCTTGTGGCAAACTTTAAACAACACTTTTTATGGATATCTTAAAGAAATGGCTTTCTTCTTGCCACTCTTCCATAAAGGCCAGATTTGTGCAATATACGAGTGATTGTTGTCCTATGGACAGAGTCTCCCACCTCAGCTGTAGATCTCTGCAGTTCATCCAGAGTGATCATGGGCCTCTTGGCTGCATCTCTGATCAGTCTTCTCCTTGTATGAGCTGAAAGTTTAGAGGGACGGCCAGGTCTTGGTAGATTTGCAGTGGTCTGATACTCCTTCCATTTCAATATTATTGCTTGCACAGTGCTCCTTGGGATGTTTAAAGCTTGGGAAATCTTTTTGTATCCAAATCCGGCTTTAAACTTCTTCACAACAGTATCTCGGACCTGCCTGGTGTGTTCCTTGTTCTTCATGATGCTCTCTGCGCTTTTGACGGACCTCTGAGACTATCACAGTGCAGGTGCATTTATACGGAGACTTGATTACACACAGGTGGATTGTATTTATCATCATTAGTCATTTAGGTCAACATTGGATCATTCAGAGATCCTCACTGAACTTCTGGAGAGAGTTTGCTGCACTGAAAGTAAAGGGGCTGAATAATTTTGCACGCCCAATTTTTCAGCTTTTGATTTGTTAAAAAAGTTTGAAATATCCAATAAATGTCGTTCCACTTCATGATTGTGTCCCACTTGTTGTTGATTCTTCACAAAAAAATACAGTTTTATATCTTTATGTTTGAAGCCTGAAATGTGGCAAAAGGTCGCAAAGTTCAAGGGGCCGAATACTTTCGTATGTGCAAAAGTACTATCTAACAACTGGATGAAACGTTCACTCTTATGCAGACATTTAAAAACAAAACATGCCAATTTGAAAAATAAGCCATGGGAGCTGTTTTTTTCTGAATGATCTGAATCTAGGATTACAGGGACGCTCCGCAACTATTTTCAATGTGAGGGACAAAATTGAGGCTATGAATAAGAAGTTGGAGGTTTTCTCTGTCTGCATTAACAAGGACAACACACAAATTAACTCAAGCTTGCAGACAATGTCAAATGTGTTATAGTGAAGCATCTGAGTGAGTTGGGTGCGCAGTTACGCAGGTACTTTCCCAAAACGGATCACACAAACAACTGGATTCGGTTATTCCTTTCATGCCCTGCCTCTAGCCCACTTACTGATATCTGAACAAGAGAGCCTCATCGAAATTGCAACAAGCGGTTCTGGATTTGGCTGCGCTCAGAGTATCCTGCCTTGGCAAATCTCTCTGTTAAGACACTGATGCCCTTTGCAACCATGTACCTATGTGAGAGTGGATTCTCAGCCCTCACTAGCATGACAACTAAATACAGGCACAGACTGTGTGTGGTAAATGATTTTAGACTGAGACTCTTTCCAATGCAACCCAACATTGCAGATCTATGTGCATCCTTTCATGCATACCCTTCTCACTAACCTGTGGTGAGTTATTCACAATTTTCGATGAACAAATAAGGTTTTATATGTAAGATGGTTAAATAAAGAGTAAAATGATTGATTATGGTTAAATTATTATTTGTACCCTGGTCCTATAAGAGCGGTTTGTCACTTCCCACGAGCCGGGTTGTGACAAAAACTCACTTATTCTTATGTTTATCGTATAGTGTGTGTGTGACAGGCTTACAATGATGGCAAAAAAACCAACATTTGAGAGAGCGCTGACCCTGGTGCGAGAGGGGGTACGCAGCTGGAGGTTGAACGTTGGAAGGGGTAAGGGACTATAAAAAGTTTGGGAACCTCTGAATTTAGCAATGCCGGCCTACCATAAACACGTTTCCAATACGTACAGGTTCATTTACAACCAGGAAAAGCAAAAGTCTACCAGGAAAAGCATAGAATTGAATCTATTTCTTAGATGAAACATACCGACATGTAGCGATACCCAGGGGCGTCATTTGGTTCTTGCTTTGGAAATATATGGTATTCTGCTTATATCAATCTATACCACAATAAACATTAAAGTTCAAATGGCAAAACCATTGAGTGTGTTTGACAAGGAAGTTACAGATTGGTGCAAAATGTCCACTGCGCTCTATCAGCACCATAGACACCTGACACACTAATCAAGACATTTTTGGTAATGAAAATATAGACTGGCTAAAAAAGTCATTTGATCTGTAAATGAGGTATGGATCACTTGTCATACAGGTAGCAAGGCCAAATATCCACTTTCTCTATTCTGCTATAACAGCTTCCACTCTTCTGGGAAGGCTTTCCACTAGATGTTGGAACATTGCTGCGGAGACTTGCTTCCATTCAGCCACAAGTGCATTAGTGAGGTAGGGAACTGATATTGGGCAATTAGGCCTGGCTCACAGTCCGCATTCCAATTCATCCCAAGGGTGTTCGATGGGCTTGAGATCAGGGCTCTGTGCAGGCCAGTCAAGTTCTTCCCCACCGATCTCGACAAACCATTTCTATATGGACCTCATTTTGTACACGGGGGCATTGTCATGGTGAAACAGGAAAAGGCCTTCCCCAAACTGTTGCCACAAAGTTGGAAGTACAGAATCGTGTAAAATGTCATTGTATGCTGTAGCTTTAAGATTTCCCTTCATTGGAACTAAGGAGCCTAGACCGAACCATGAAAAACAGCCCCAGACCATTATTCTTCCTCCACCAAACTTGGCACTATGCATTCGGGCAGGTAGCGTTCTCCTGTCATCCGCCAAACCCAAATTCATCCGTCGGACTGCCAGATGGTGAAGAGTGATTCATCACTCTAGAGAACGCATTTCCACTGTTCCAGAGTCCAATGGTGATGAGCTTTACACCACTCCAGCTGACGCTTGGCATTGCGCATAGTGATCTTAGGCTTTCGTGCAGCTCTAGCAGGGCAGAAATTTGACACACTGACTCCTATGACGGTGCCACGTTGGAAGTCACTGAGCTCTTCAGTAAGGCCATACTATGGAGATCGCATGGCTGAGTGCTCGATTTTATACACCTGTCAGCAACGAGTGTGGCTGAAATAATTTGAAGGGGTGTCCACATATTTTTGTGTATATATAGTATTTGACCGGCCCCGCTCTGAAGAAGGAGGGATTAAGTATAATAATACAACCCACTTGACACTCGGATAATTGTCTCCAGCATAATGTGGAAATCATCACTCTCTCTCATTCTCAACGAACCTAAAGTTCAATTAAAAGTATAAAACTTTGATTAATTACCGTTCCTTAATATCGGGCCGGGGTGGAGTGGCCTGCTCGGAGCTTAGCAGGGCCATCAACTCGGCCTTGGGTGTACGTTTTTAATTTGGATTATTTTCTTTCATGATGTCGCCAAGGAGTGTTTGATCGTTACTCGTTCAGTCTGAGCTCTCTGTGTCATTTCCTCCTGAAGGGTCCACACCGGCAGCACATAATGGCCCTTGTCTCCGCTCCTCAGCCTCCGATCCAGATGATTATGCCCTGCATCGCACCAGACAAATGCCAGTCTGCTTTCTCTGCCTCACAATTAACTAAATGCCCTTATTTAAGAATGGGCATCTCATTCCGAGCACTGAGCTGGCATGAATGCAAAAAGACAAGTGTTGGGGCAATTGATCACCCCTCCTTATGAAGTGGAATGTCATTCCCACAATAGAGAGTAGAGACTGGCTTCTTTCCAGGGAAAGGACAGGCTGGCTTATTCTGATAGGAGCGCCCTTTTTAGTCCCATCACTGGTAATCCTAACTGCAGGCAAGTTTAAATAGTCCATTAAATGTACTCACCAATTGATGCAGTGAAAAGGGCATACCTGGGTGTGTGACGGCCAGTCAGACTCACAGAGAAAAGGGCATACCTGGGTGTGTGACGGCCAGTCAGACTCACAGAGAAAAGGGCATACCTGGGTGTGTGACGGCCAGTCAGACGCACATAGAAAAGGGCATACCTGGGTGTGTGACGGCCAGTCAGACTCACCGAGAAAAGGGCATACCTGGGTGTGTGATGGCCAGTCAGGCTCACAGAGAAAAGGGCATACCTGGGTGTGTGACGGCCAGAGAAAAGGGCATACCTGGGTGTGTGTGACGGCCAGAGAAAAGGGCATACCTGGGTGTGTGACGGCCAGAGAAAAGGGCATACCTGGGTATGTGACGGCCAGCCAGGCTCACAGAGGAAAGGGCATACCTGGGTGTGTGATGGCCAGTCAGGCTCACAGAGAAAAGGGCATACCTGCGTGTGTGACGGTCAGTCAGGCTCAAAGAGAAAAGGGCATACCTGGGTGTGTGATGGCCAGTCAGGCTCACAGAGAAAAGGGCATACCTGGGTATGTGACAGCCAGCCAGGCTCACAGAGAAAAGGGCATACCTGGGTGTGTGATGGCCAGTCAGGCTCACAGAGAAAAGGGCATACCTGGGTATGTGACAGCCAGCCAGGCTCACAGAGAAAAGGGCATACCTGCGTGTGTGACGGCCAGTCAAGTTCACAGAGAATATGAGATGGCACTGGCTCCTTTTTGCTTTAGTTTTAATATTTCACCATGAACATTATATCATTATGTGCAACAAAATACTCCTAAAATCACGTCATACACACCAAACTCAGAAATAGCTAAAGATAAAGTTTGACCCCCCACCCCCCGTGAGGCAAATTGGAAAGCGTATACCATAACCCCTTAGCTTCAGAAGATATCAACCATCTGTCCTCTAGTGTTGTCAATTAGAGAGAGAAATGTTATGATTAATTCAACAACCCTAACAAGGGTAATATATAGTTTGTTGGCAGGTTTAGTTGCATAGCTTTCCTTATAATTACTGCACGTGTTTCTTGAATAATTTAATAACACTTCTTAACAGTCCGCTGCTTTGAGCACAATATGGATTTCCCATTAGAATTCAGGCATTCTGGATTACCCTCATAGTTAGGGGATACTTGAAAGAAAGATAAACTGTGTTCAAACTGTGTTCTATTCTGATTTAACTGCAATAATGATACCAACAATTGAGCTCTTGATGGTCAACTCGAATTCTAATACAGATGTAGGATCCTGATGCAATATAACTTTCTTGTATCAACCCCTACAAAAATGTCCATGAATTATAATCCACATCATTTGCATTTCCTGATGCTACAGTATTCCTGCTGTAGCAAACTGGCTCAAATTAAGATCCTACATCTGTAGCACCTTGGTACAATCCATTTCACTTCAGGCACCAATAATAAACAACGGTCTGTCGTAAAAGACTAAACCCTGCAGTAAACTCAAGATGTTGTGGCTGAGACACCAAGGGATGGTGTAAATATATTTAAAAAAAATATAAAAAAAAAAAAAAGGTCCAGCACTCACTAGAATATGATTTGCAATTGAAGCTTTGTGCAAACCACACATTTACGTTTCAGCTTGTGCCTTTCTCAGAGCCTGTGTGGATGCCGATCTGAGGAAGGCAGACACGTGTGGTTTAGTAAGATGTTGCGATTTATGAATTAACCATTGGTTCATAATAAATATAAATCATTGTTTAGTGTTTCTGTATCAATATAGATGTTTAAAAAAAGTTCATTCCTTTGGGATCATTTTGACCCTCAGCCAAAAACACCTGCCAATAGTCATTTGATATTTAGGACCTTTATTTGTAACTAGGTTTCTGTGGAGACATAATATCAAGTCATCCATACCACCAGAGGGTGGAGGTGGACCTGAATCTGTGATTTTTACTTGATAGACAGATAATCTGCCAAGATAAAGATCCTAAGAGTGTACTTTGCTATACCACATATTGTGTGACAGTGTAAAAAAACAAAATGACCTTATTTTTGTCCATATACAAATCAGTCAATGGTATGAAAAGTCTATCAATGGTATACATACCTGATATAACTGCAATACAGGATTCAGATACACTCTGAATCTACAGAGAGATCTGTATTGGTGTGTATTCTCAGAAAAGTGGTCATTCTAGGTCTCCCTGAATCCAGGTCTCCCTGGAGATATAATATTAAGTTATACATATCATCAGAGGGGGAGGGGGACCTGTATCGTTGATTTTGACCAGATACACAGATCACCTGCAGAAATGAAGCATCTTATGTACTCACCTATGATGATAACTAGGTATGACCATGTACAAAAACTAAATGACCTTACATATAACTCAAAACCATACAAAAATAGCTTGGTTGTAAAATAGTTGCTATTGAACTGAATATTTAGAATTGAAAAATAAAATGTGTACCTACAGAAAGCTGAAACCCTCCTCTCTTCGAGAGGGACACAAGGACGAAGCTTCTAAAGCTGTGTTTTTCCCGCAATTGCATTTTGAAATGGAATACGCTCAGAAAGCATTTTTCTCTCAGGGACATGGGGGGGGGGGGGAGGGGGGGAGTGGCTCGCTCATCACAGCAGTAGGAAATGAGCATAATGCACTTCGCTGTTTGACCAAATCATGGTTTTAGCCGCCCAAAAAATACAACTCGCTCGATAAGAAAAGGCACCCTGGGAAATATGCAAAATAGGCATTACACCACACGGTGTTAAAATAACACCCACATTTATTTTACTGTAACACTACAGGTAATAATTTTGTTCACTGAGAACGTGTAACAGCATCAGCACTAAGCAAAGTGAGTCCAGTTTAGGCCAGCCAGTCAGTTGTCTTGAGACAAGGTAAGAGTGGAATACAGAAGATTAACCTATTTGGTAAAAGACCAAGTCCATATTATGGTAAGAACAGCTCAAATATGCAAATAGAATTGGCAGTCCATCATTACTTTAAGACATGAAGGTCAGTCAAATTTCAGGAAATGTGAAAGTTTCTTCAAGCGCAGTCGCAAAAACCATTAAGCGCTAAGATTAAACTGGCTTTCATGAGGACTGCCACAAGAATGGAAGACCCAGAGTTACCTCTGCTGCAGAGGATAAGTTCACTAGACTCACCAGCCTCAGAAATTGCAGCCCAAATAAATGCTTCACAGAGTTCAAGTAAAAGACACATCTCAACATCAACTGTTCAGAGGATACTACGTGAAACAGGCCTTCATGGTCGAAATTGATGTAATGAAACCACTACTAAAGGACACCAATAAGAAGAAGAGACTTGCTTGGGCCAAGAAACAATGGTCCTTAGACTGGTGGAAATATGTCCTTTAGTCTGATGAGTCCAAATTTGAGACTTTAAGTACCAACCCCTCTGTCATTGTGAGACGCAGAGTAGGTGAATGGATGATCTCTGCATGTGTGGTTCCAACCATGAAGCATGGAGGAGGTGTGGTGTTGTGTGGGTGCTTTGCTGGTGACACTGTTGGTGATTTATTTAGAATTCAAGGCATACTTAACCAGCATGGCTAACACAGCATTCTGCAGCGATACACCATCCCATCTGGTTTGCGCTTAGTGGGACTATCATTTGTTTTTCTTTTCAACAGGACAATGACCCAACACTCCTCCGGGCTATTTGACCAAGAAGGAGAGTGATGGAGTGCTGCATCAGCTGACCTGGCCTCCACAGTCACTCAACGTCAACCCAATTGAGATGGTTTGGGATGAGTTGGACAGGAGAGTGAAGGAAAAGCAGCCAACAAGTGCTTGCAATATGTGCGAACTCCTTCAAGAATGTGGGTAAAGCCTTCTAATTGAAGCTGGTTGAGAGAATGTCAAGAGTGTACAAAGCTGTCATCAAGACAAAGGGTGGCACTTTGAAAAATCTCAAATCTAAAATATATTTTGATTTGTTTAACACTTTTTTGGTTACTACATGATTCCATATGTGTTATTTCATAGTTTTGATGTCTTGACTATTATTCTACAATGTAGAAAATAGTAAAAAAAAAAACTTGAATGAGAAGGTGTGTCCAAACTTTTGACTGGTACTGTACATTTAACACTTTTGATTTTGCTGTGTATATAAGGATTTATTATTTGGGAAACTAATTAAGTTAGTTATTCTATAGTATACACAGCACTACACATAATTAAACGTAAATCAAACATGCAAATACATTAATTGTTTTAGTGCTGAACATTTTCTGTCTCAAATGAGTTCCTTTGCAAGAGTAGTTAGTATGTAGTTAGTGTTAACACCAAAGTAAAAACATAAAAATCAAGATTCAAATGCATGGTTTGGCCATGAAATCATTTTGTTTAGATTAAAAGTTGTGCTCAAATCTATTGCTAGTATAATGACAACCACTTCAGAAAGTCATACAGCTTTCCGATTGTGTTGCAGAACTAAATAATCAGATTTATCTCGGCCTTCTCTTGCATCGGAGTGATAACCAACCACCAATGTATACCAGACATATTACGGCACGTCTGGGCAGGTTTCCCAAAAACATCTTAAGGCTAAGTTCAACGTTAGAACAGTAGGATGGTTCTAAGATGGACTTAGCCTTAAGACGATTTTGGGAAACCGGGCCCTGAATCATTCAAAATCCACATTTGACTTCAAATTACCTGGACATCCAGATACTACAGATACAGGAAATCGACATAATTAATTCTGTCAACTGTCACACATTATAGAACATTTAATGAGAAGCTCTTAGCCGATAGCCACATAGAGTATCTCCCCTTGCTTATTTGAGTAAGACTTTGGGCCTATAAAATACATGGCAAATCCATCTGGCCTCTCAGAACATACAGTATATTTTCCCACATTACACATACTGTAAGATTATTTGTCTTTGCAGAGATGGGGTCTACAAGAGGGAAAGCGTGGAAAAATAGTGTTGTGGAATATATTTAATGCCAAGGCAAGTGGAATCAATGGGTCTCATTGTCACACCCTGATCTGTTTCACCTGTCTTTGTGCTTGTATCCACCCCCCACCAGGTGTTGCCCATCTTCCCCATTATCCCCAGTGTATTTATACCTGTGTGCTCTGTTTGTCTGTTGCTAGTTTGTCTTGTCGGGTCTTACCAGCGTGTTTTCCCATCTCTCTGCTGTCTCAAGTTATGTTCCCTAGTTTCCCCGGTTCTGACCATTCTGCCTGCCCTAACCCCAAGCCTGCCTGACGTTCTGTACTTGCCTGACTCTAACCCATTTACAAACCTCTGCCTGTCCTGACCACGAGCCTGACTGCTGGTCTGTACCTTGTTGACTCTGCCATGGATTACGGACCTCTGCCTGCTGTCATGACGTGGCCCTTTCTGGGTGTAGATCGTGGCTCCCCCCCTTCTCTCACTCTCTCTCCTAAACCCAGTTTTTGTTATCTCAGGTCATAACTTCCTGGCAGAGTCTCTCTCCCCCTGGTCATGCAGAAAGAGAGGGTGAGAGCACAGAGAGGGAACAAAGGACTTCACTTGGCCAATATCCCCAAAATGGGAGAATTAAACATTCTTTCTGCTTTTGAGAAGGTGGGAATGATCTGTGGACACTTCAGGGACAGTTATGTTGAGTGTGTTTCATTAATCTCATGAAGGAAACACACATATCTCTTAAAGTGTACATTTTCCATCTGTCAGGTTTCCATCTAAATATTGTGAAACGTATGTGATTAAACATGAAACTATTTGTGAAAAGATGTAATGTGATGTTAACCTTTTAAATGAGAGTATGGATTTTCTTATAAAGATGAACGAGTCAGTGGCCATGCCCCCGTGAGCACAGACATGACACGGCATCATGGAATCACCTTTTCCCAGAAGAGTATAAAACCACTCATGACTACATTTACATTCATGCCAAAGAGACCCACTGTAAGCCGGACATCTCGAATGGTTACCACGCAAACCATAAGACTAGAAAACCATCCCACGTGGAGCATTGGCTACACGGCTGGAAATGGTTACACTGAGACTATCGATTCACTGCAGAATGAGCAAATTCTAGACAATACAAATTACTAGTCTGCAGCTAGAAATGACGTAAACCTAGAACAAGAATACCGACAACCACCGAAGCATCTTTATTATAAAAACATTTTTGAATGGTACTCTGAAGTATCCATTCTAACCACCTACAACCACAAAAGACAGACTGACTTTTGGGGAACGCAACCAGCGACTTTTCTGTCGACTCTCTCGAGCAGACTGACTGGATTCCAAAAGAGAAGACAACAACGACATACGGGTGTAAATATGCATTGCAATTTCTTTTCGAATGAGTGGTCATTCAAGTAAAGTATTAGCAATTCCTATGAGTGTAGTAATCCTCTATGTATGTCCCGCTCTTTCTCGGTCCCACCCCCTTCCCTTTGTCTACCATGCTGTCATATGGGCTTAGCCCACTAGGGACTTTTCCATCATTGTTAGTAAGCAATATCTACTGTTGGTTTGTATTGTACTTCTATGGTTTATTTAGTTAGTTTGTACGTTGCTGATTCATAATTTATGCTAGGGTTCGTGCAGATAACCAAGAGTTTTACAACGTTCAGATGAGACTGATAGACTGATAGAAGGTGAAGATGGCGCCGGAGAAGAAGGCAGATGTTTTGTTATTATATCAGATTATCAGATTGTTATTTTGTTTGTTTATTTGTGTTGTTTGTAACTTATTTTTTTAGTACATAATGTTGCTGCTACTTATGACTGAAAATAACTTTCTGACATCAGGACTGCGATTACTCATCACGGACTGGCAGACGCGAACGATATATTGCTTTCTCGGGAACAGGCCCAGATCCCCATGATTTGCGTGAAGAGGAGGCGGAGACAAAGGGGCCGGAGGGCGTGCTGTCTTCTGAGAATTTGTAGGCAATCGAAATAAACCCCCACTGTATTCCATTCTGTATTCCAGTCGGTCCCTCTCCTTGTTCGGGCGGCGTTCGGCGATCGACGTCACATGCCTTCTAGCCATCGCCGATCCACTTTTCATTTTCCATTTGTTTTGTCTTTGTCTTACACACCTGGTTTAAATCCCCCAATTACCTGTTCATTATTTAACCCTGGGTTCCCGAATGTTTGTTTGTGAGTGATTGTTTCTATGTAGGAAGGTCCGTTATTGTGGGCTCTGTTTTTGTATTGCATTTAATATATGTTGAGTATGTCATGACGTTGGCCTGGGGCTAGGTTTATGACAGTCATAAATACCTCTTCCCCCCTTTTTCCTCTCTCTACCCTACTGATGTTACATTTGCAAACCCCTTTGGTTAACATAGAGATTCTGGGAACATCAGAAGTTGGGGGAAAAGGAACTATATTCTGGTAATCCGACCAATTGAACATATGCGGTGGTACTTAATGAATATGATGTCAGTTCGGTTGTCATCTGAGACATTCTCATCAATGATAAGATGACATAAACTCTACAGTGGAAAGTCTACCCATCAGAGTTATAGGATTCACATGGAATTGTTGTTCAATTTAAATGTTTGAATATTAAATTATTTGTGATGGGATGAAATGTGATTTTAGCTTCTAAAATGTGAGATTAGGGTTTTCATAAGGGTTCTCAATCAGTGGCCCGCCCCTGTGAAGGGACATGGGCTATAGAATTTTTCAAACATGCCCTCCTCTCCCTTCCTATATAAAGCAATGACGACAATATAACCTCCTGTTCAGAGGATGTGAGGACGACGGTCCGATGTCAGAATGGTTCAGATAATAACTACAGAACGAAGCCAACATCAGCGTGAGCTTTGGTTGCGAATGGTATGAACTTTGAACTCTTATTCATTACAGGAGTGATACCTCCTATCCGTAGCAACAGCAGCTTCAAACGCACGTTGGGAAGGAACAGCCAGAGTATTCTGTCTACCACACAACGACGTTACTACAACGTATCCAATTTACCAGCAGAGACATTCTTCAAAGGACAAAGGACTCGGTTGGGCAACACGGCCTTCCATCTACCACCAACCTACCGAAGCGCAGCTCAGAGTAAATATTTATTGCATTTTCCTTTTCCAAATGGGCGGTAATTTAGAATGCATAAGATACTGTATTTACGATAGCACAGCTTCTCCCTGTGTCCCTCAGTCTTCCCGCTCTTTCACTCAAACCCAGCCCCTTTTCTTTTGTGTAACCAGCTGTCATATCTGTTCCGCCCGCTAGGGACGTTTTCTTTTATGACGTAATTTGTAATCAAGTTATGATTAATTATGTGTATGTGTAATTCTGTGTGATTAGTTAGGTATTTAGCAAATAAATAATTAAACCCAATTTGTATTCCTGATTCAACTTGTTAGCCAGGTGTACATAGTGCACATAACCAAGAATGTACAACTTTCAGATGAGACTGAATTAAGGTGAGGATTAATATTGACTGCTAATGATGTAAAATATTACTAGGTCTTTAAGAGTTTATTCGGAAGATAACAGCTCTATAAATATTATTTTGTGGTGCCCCGACTCTCTAGTTAATTACATTTACATGATTAGCTCAATCAGGTAATATTAATTACGGAGATATTGTTTTATAGAATAGCATGTCATATCACTTAATCCGGCATAGCCAAAGACACAACAAGTAAAATACGTTTATTTACTCATATCTGCTGTCCTGCGTCTGACTCCTGTACACCAGCTACACACAGACTTCCTTACACCCTGTTTGGGTCAATAAACATCTGTGACTCTAGCTGTCTGCATCTGGGTCTTATCCTGAGTTATGATACTCATGAAGTGTGCAGGAGGAAAGATGTGAAAGTCACAGGAGTATATGTAAAATAATGTTAAAAGAAAAGGTTGCTTATTTTATCCAGGGAAAATTCTTCAAGATCTGGCAAAGTGGCAATCAAAGGGAATCAATCAAATGAACAGGTCTCAACAAAATTATATTTAGGTAAGATACAGTCGTTTTCAATCCATGAAGAAAAAGCTATTTATTTATCTATTGGTGAAGACCTCTCCATAAGGGTAGCATCACTGTTACATTTCCATAAACCTCAAGACAGGCTTTGTGTGAAGACACAAAGGTTGATTGATTGCCTTTATATTTTCTTCGTCATTATGCTACAAGTATTCCACATAATATATCAGGTAACCTTCAGTCGACTACGGGCAACAATAAACACTTGTCAAACGAGACAGAAATAATGTAGTGCCCTTTGCAGGAAGAAACACAAATTAGCAATTTCTCGCAAAATACATGGTATGTCAATTCAAATTCGGACGGGCCCCACATTTTCAATTATTGTCTGAATTATTTCATACATCTTGTTTTGTTCATCTTACCTTAACTTGATTGTCTTACCTTAACTTAATTGTCTTAACTTAATTAACTTGCCTTCTTAACTTAATTGTCTTAACTTAATTATCTTACCTTAAATCCATTCATCTGGGAGAATTTTCATGATCCTCCTTCTTATCGGATAATTAATGGTTTCCCTGTGTGTGTGTGTGTATGCGCAAGAGAGAGCGATAACAAGAACATTATGAGACTAGTATCACTGTCTAGAAGCAACCAACAATGATATTCTCTAAGGGGTAAGCGAGAGCCATTAGCAACACATTGGTAGTGTGTTAAAGTCATGAACTAGATAATATTTCTGGAAAAAAGTCTGACAAATGTGAAAATCCAAGAGAGACGTGTTATGTCGGTAGATTCAGTTTACATGGTCCTGGGCTTCAGTTTGAGAAAACTTCGAGATCATCATTAACATCATTAAATATTTCACAGAAACGATCCGTTTCGAAGGAACAAAACTTGTCTATCACACTAAGTCAGGTGAATGAGTAATGAAACGTTGGCTCTTTAAAAAGCTCCAATCAGATCCACCCGTCTCTACAGACTTAATTACCTTCTCCCCTCTCTCACTTTAGCAAAGGGTGGCATGTTTGTGCCAAATCCATATTATATAATCTCTGAGGTCATTCACGAAACCCCGGCCAGAAAGTGAATTGTCTGTGAACCTCCCACCTAGACAGGGTTTCCTCCTCCTTCCTTTCTGCCTTCCTCACACTCACTGAGTTCTAACAGTCAAGGTCTTATGGGTAAGAAAAGGTGAAGCGGGGGCGGCTGTTTGAAGCGCTGCTTTTTTTTGTTGGAGGTGTCCAATTAGTTTGGTTTTCTCAGTCCCATAACGTTGAGTGATGGTGGGCCCGAATGTGCAAAATGAAAGCCCAGGCATATGATGTAATGATGCATTTCCAAAATTGCATGTGACCCCAGCAAAAGACCCTGGACCTCGTTAAATGCGAATGGAAAAGCATGTCTAATTATTTCATTTAGACTTATAATTCTATACTGGAGAAAAAAATATTTGAACTGGAAATGATTAGAGCTCGTTTCTGTTACGGGTAAGATAAGAAGTGTCACACGAGGTAGTGACAGTCACCATAGTATAGCACTGTTGGCCAATCGTGGCAAAAGTTCAGAAAGAATTCTAAATCAACACGTGACAGAAGCAGAAGCTTTCCAATTTCAGTGAAAAACAATACAGTGAAAAGAGGGGCCCTTTGTGGAGAAATTTCAATCATTTTCAGCCCAGCCACTACCTGTGACACTGGCTTTCCTCTTGAGCCCAGAGGCATGTTACCAATCCCTGGAGGACATTTCTGGGTGCAAATGATATTCTCTCCTATCCTCAAGGCTACTGACATACTATGGAGTCGCTGGTTGATGGATATCACCCTATTTTTTATCTTCATCTGACTGTTTGATCTGAAACATCAAATTGTTTTCTCTGCTTGCTGACCTCAAGAATACCTCAAACTGGTGATAACGCCCCTAACATGTATGCCAGGATAACATTCATTAAAGACACCTTTACTAAATCTATCAAATTTGTCATCATATTGAGTAAATTCCACAATACGTTTTAGAATTGCTCTTCTTTTTCCATCTTCATCTGTTCTATGGGTGTACAGCAGAAGGAGAATGGGCAGAAGAGAATATAAACTTTCTCCATTACAAACAAACAGAATAGGCCGTGGTCCACCGGCTAACGTTTACTCAAGAGAAGTGCCCAGCGCTCAGAGGCCTCATAGAGAAAAGCAAACACCAGCCTTTATCCCCCTATCATCCTTGCCTAGAGGAGGGAATACAATTGTTGCTTCGAGTTCCGAAGGCCTGGTGGATGCTTAGAGATCACAGGTCATGTTAGCACCATCCCGAGGTTTGAGCTGACATTTAAAATGGGGATTTGGCCAGCATATCTCTACGGTGTCTGTGGCTACCGGAAATCGGCTTAGATGAAAAGCTACTTTCCGATTCACACTCGCCAGAGCTTGGAAATGAGGTGAGCTATGAGCCTTGAAGACTATGCCAATGTTGGGGCCCTTAGGGGCCTTGTCTCGGAATGTGGCCGAGCAAATGTGAAGGTAGGATGCCAGGCGCTACGGTGCTGTATCTACACGGTAGAGTGTATACTCTGTGGAGTATCTGCTGTATCGCTACACGGTAGAGTGTGTACTCTGTGGAGTATCTGCTGTATCTCTACACGGTAGAGTGTATACTCTGTGGAGTATTACACAGTAGAGTGTATACTCTGTGGAGTATCTGCTGTATCTCTACACGGTAGAGTGTATACTCTGTGAAGTATCTGAGCACTCCACACTGCACATACAGTCCTCCCAGGATATACTGGCACAATCAAAATCCAAGGGTAGAAGTCAAAAAAGGGCAAAAGCATATGAGATTTTTATTTTATTTATTTAACTAGGCAAGTCAGTTAAGAACAAATTCTTATTTTACAACGACGGCCTACCCCGGCCAAACCCTCCCCGAACCTGGACGACGCTGGGCCAATTGTGATAAAGCCCAAGATCGAACCAGGGTCTGTAAAATAAGCCATGGATTCAAAAATGTACCTAATTACACAACAAAAGGAATGACTTAACTCCTAGGTTTGGTTATTACAGCATGCTTGAGCAGAGGGTTTTAGATGGGAGCCAAATACAATCTATGGGAGGATGTTGGTACAAACCGAATTGTCAGTTAGTGAATTTGGGTTATCACAGGGGCAGTGCAGTGCAGGAGTACCACTACAACTTTTACATAAATCAGGATACCAAAATAGCTTCTGAGAGATCTGATTAACGATTGACAAAATAATGAAATCTGAGATAATATCACAGAAGAACATAGAGAGAGTAAAGGAGCTCTCGAACAGTAGACGTCTATGTGTCCTCTCTGGCTCATTATTCCCAAACTGTACCAGGGGCGTAATGGCCAAGCCAAAGAGGCATTGGCAGCACACCCAGAGAGAGGCAGCCTTCTGGACCATTCTCAGACTGCAGAGAAAATAGATCTGAGATGCCTTTTTCAAACTTCAACATCCCGGGATGCCATAGTCCCTGGGTGAAAGAAGTACATCCTCATAGAAGAAGTTACATGGCCACGTAGCAGCAATTGCAAGCTTTTCCTTTTTGGGAGACGACGGGAGACGAGACAAGACGAGCAAAGACGAGACGAGAGGAGAGGAGAGCAAAGGCCATCTAGCTATAGTTACACACCACTCTATGCTTATTGTGAAATAGAGAGAAGGTAGTGGACCACTCTGTGCTTATTGTGAAACAGAGAGAAGGTAGTGGACCACTCTATGCTTATTGTGAAACAGAGAGAAGGTAGTGGACCACTCTATGCTTATTGTGAAACAGAGAGAAGGTAGTGGACCACTGTGAGCTTATTGTGAAACAGAGAGTAGGTAGTGGACCACTCTATGCTTATTGTGAAACAGAGAGTAGGTAGTGGACCACTCTATGCTTATTGTGAAACAGAGTAGGTAGTGGACCACTCTATGCTTATTGTGAAACAGAGAGTAGGTAGTGGACCACTCTATGCTTATTGTGAAACAGAGAGTAGGTAGTGGACCACTCTATGCTTATTGTGAAACAGAGAGTAGGTAGTGGACCACTCTATGCTTATTGTGAAACAGAGTAGGTAGTGGACCACTCTATGCTTATTGTGAAACAGAGAGTAGGTAGTGGACCACTCTATGCTTATTGTGAAACAGAGAGAAGGTAGTGGACCACTCTATGCTTATTGTGAAACAGAGAGTAGGTAGTGGACCACTCTATGCTTATTGTGAAACAGAGAGTAGGTAGTGGACCACTCTATGCTTATTGTGAAACAGAGAGAAGGCAGTGGACCACTGTGAGCTTATTGTGAAACTTAGAGAAGGTAGTGGACCACTCTATGCTTATTGTGAAACAGAGAGAAGGTAGTGGACCACTGTGAGCTTATTGTGAAACACTGAGAAGGTAGTGGACCACTCTATGCTTATTGGGAAACAGAGAGTAGATAGTGGACCACTCTGAGCTTTTTGTGAAACAGACAGAAGGTAGTGGACCACTCTATGCTTATTGTGAAACAGAGAGAAGGGAGTGGACCACTCTATGCTTATTTGGAAACAGAGAGTAGATAGTGGACCACTCTGAGCTTTTTGTGAAACAGAGAGAAGGGAGTGGACCACTCTATGCTTATTGTGAAACAGAGAGTAGGTAGTGGACCACTCTATGCTTATTGTGAAACAGAGAGAAGGTAGTGGACCACTGTGAGCTTATTGTGAAACTTAGAGAAGGTAGTGGACCACTCTATGCTTATTGTGAAACAGAGAGTAGGTAGTGGACCACTCTATGCTTATTGTGAAACAGAGAGAAGGTAGTGGATCACTGTGAGCTTATTGTGAAACACTGAGAAGGTAGTGGACCACTCTATGCTTATTGGGAAACAGAGAGTAGATAGTGGACCACTCTGAGCTTTTTGTGAAACAGACAGAAGGTAGTGGACCACTCTATGCTTATTGTGAAACAGAGAGAAGGGAGTGGACCACTCTATGCTTATTTGGAAACAGAGAGTAGATAGTGGACCACTGTGAGCTTATTGTGAAACAGAGAGAAGGGAGTGGACCACTCTATGCTCATTGTGAAACAGAGAGAAGGGAGTGGACCACTCTATGCTTATTTGGAAACAGAGAGTAGATAGTGGACCACTCTGAGCTTTTTGTGAAACAGAGAGAAGGGAGTGGACCACTCTATGCTTATTGTGAAACAGAGAGTAGGTAGTGGACCACTCTATGCTTATTGTGAAACAGAGAGAAGGTAGTGGACCACTGTGAGCTTATTGTGAAACTTAGAGAAGGTAGTGGACCACTCTATGCTTATTGTGAAACAGAGAGTAGGTAGTGGATCACTGTGAGCTTATTGTGAAACACTGAGAAGGTAGTGGACCACTCTATGCTTATTTGGAAACAGAGAGTAGATAGTGGACCACTCTGAGC
This sequence comes from Oncorhynchus mykiss, assembly GCF_057628025.1. NCBI lineage: Eukaryota > Metazoa > Chordata > Actinopteri > Salmoniformes > Salmonidae > Oncorhynchus > Oncorhynchus mykiss. Next base: position 73,157,660 of record NC_143028.1, read on the forward strand.
TTTTTGTGAAACAGAGAGAAGGGAGTGGACCACTCTATGCTTATTGTGAAACAGAGAGTAGGTAGTGGACCACTGTGAGCTTATTGTGAAACAGAGAGTAGGTAGTGGACCACTGTGAGCTTATTGTGAAACAGAGAGTAGATAGTGGACCACTCTATGCTTATTGTTAAACAGAGAGAAGGTAGTGGACCACTCTGAGCTTATTGTGAAACAGAGAGTAGGTAGTGGACCACTCTATGCTTATTGTGAAACAGAGAGAAGGTAGTGGGGAGGTGTTGAGGATTAATTGCTTTTGGGCAAACTCTGAACAACTCAATGACATTCCACATATTTGTCTTCAAGGCTTTTTGAAAGAATAGCACTTTACCCTTCTCCCTACTCCAACCTTACTGCAATACATTTGTAATAACAAAAGCTTACCTTGACTTGGAGGAGTTCCAGTGTTGTGTTGGAAAGTCAGAGCCAGCTAACTAATATAGCATCTCTCTGTTTGAGCAGGGTGTTTCAGTAGGTTAAACTTGCTAGCTGCATTTGCTAGCTAAGTATATTAAACTGAAAGTGAAAACATTTTTGGAAATATTTCTCTCTCTCTACTTCTCTCTTGCTTCTACTTCATTTTGGAAGAAATGAATTTGTTCAAAACTGCTCAACTATTGTCTTTCACTCTCTTTGAGTCAACTACTCGCCATATTGTATACACTGCAGTTATAGCTAGATGTTGCTTATGCTTTCAGTACTAGATTAATTATCTGATCATTTGATTGGGTGGACAACATGTCAGTTCATGCTGCAAGAACTCTGATAGGCTGGAGGACGTCCTCCGGAAGTTGTCATAATTACTGTGTAAGTTTATGGAAGTGGGTGAGAACCATGAGCCTCCTAGGTTTTGTATTGAAGTCAAAGTACCCAGAGGAGGACGGAAGCTAGCTGTCCTCCGGCTACACCATGGTGCTACCCTACAGAATACTGTTGAGGATAACTTTTTACATTTTATACTATTTTCATTTGAATGAAAATCACTGAGGAGGATGGTCCTCCACTTCCTCCTCTGAGGAGCCTCCACTAAACTTGCCGTACCATCAGGCAGCAGACGCCATTACAGAGTTCCACTTCGTTCAGCAAAACAATAAGAAACTGCCTTTGCAGTGGGGTAAGGAACGAAAACACTGGACACTGGAGAATTGCCTGGTCTGATGAGTCCTGGTTCCTGCTGTTTCACACTGATGGAAGGACTAGGGTATGTAGAAAACCACATGAGTACATGCATCCATCTAGTGTGTCAACATTACAGGCAATTGGTGGTGTGATGATGTGGGATGTGTTTTCATGGCACACACTGGGCCCCTTGATCAAAGTGAAGCAATGTTTGAATGCCACAGGATATCTGAGCATCATTGCCAATCAGGTGCATCCCTTCATGGCAGCAGTGTATCCATCTCCAAATATATATTTTTTTGCAGGATAATGCTCCATGCCACAAGGATAGGATAGTCCAGGAATGGCTCCACGAACATGACAGTGAATTCAGCTTACTGCAGTGGCCTGCCCAGTCACCAGATGGCAATTCAATTGAGCATCTGCGGGATGAGATGGAACAAGCTATTCGGAGTAGAGACCCACTACCAGCCAACTTGACACAACCGTGGGAAGCATTGTAGTCAACATGGGCCAGCATCCCTGTGGAACGCTATTGAAACCTTGTATTGTCCATGCCCCGACAAATTGAGGCTGTTCCGAGGACAAAAAGGGGCGCAACTCAATATTAGGTAGGTGTTCCTAATGGTTTGTACACTCAGTGTATATTTCCACAATATGAGGTTGAAATAATACTGTAAAAAAATAATGTGATAATGCTCTTTAAGTGTACATTTTCTGCCTATTTTAAGAGCGTTTTGGCCTGCCTGGTGACATCACCAGGTGGTAAATTAGTTAGTAGACCAATAAGAAATAGAGAAACTGACCTCTTCTGTTAATTTTCAGTTTCCGCCTCCCCACTCAGACCACTCAAAGACAGTCCTTGCAAAATTCTTGTTTGAGAAATTGCTCTCATGCTAAGAAAGTATTTTTGTTTATTTTCTGACCATTTTAATTGAAAACAATCACAGTAAGGTAAATTGATTTGATTTAATATAAAAATGATTTAATATTGAGATGAAAACGGCTGCATTTGACCCTTTAGTAAATACTATAGTACTAGTCTCCAACCTTCCTCCATCTTGTTTTCCAGGTGATGATGTTGTGGTGTTGGACTGGAGTGCTGTGTTGTATGCTCCACCAAGTGGGATTGTATGATGATCACTCACGATGAACAATATAGTTTGTAGCATCTAAAAAAAACTTTATTTACACTGAAAGGGATAGTTACATGGGAAAAAAAACACAGGGCATTTCTTCCTAGGTTTTGACCTTTCTAGGGAGTTTTTCCTAGCCACTGTGCTTCTACACCTGCACTGCTTGCTGTTTGGGGTTTTAGGCTGGGTTCATGTACAGCACTGAGATATCAGCTGATGTAAGAAGGGCTATATAAATACATTTGGTTTGATTTGATTTGAAGGCATGTATCCTCAAAAGGATTGAAATGGGCAGTCGACAATCAACTCAAAGTGCATAGCAGGATCATTGAAGTTTGCATTCTCTTTGCCTGTTTTGAACTTTTTCACAAGTGGATTTTGTTTAGGAATGTGGATATACTGAATCTCTGCTCGGACAAGGATTCTGGGAAAATGTTTCTTGTAGACAACCTCCATCTCTGAGAGTTAGCCGACATGATCTGAAGTAGGTACCCCTGTAACACAGAGATGTGTATAGATGCATGAATGGCCTTATTGATCTCCCTGTGTGTGCTTCCTCTTCACTCATTGGTGTCTTCTATGTTTCCTGCTGGAGTGTGCGGTTGCCATGACGGCAGGACCGAGAGACGTAGCATTCGAAACACGGTTGGTGCAGTGTTGGGAAAGACATGCCTCAGAAGAGAAGCCTTGGGTTGTTATTCCCCGTTGGTATTTCATCCTCCTCTTCTTACATCTTTGTTAAAGTGAAAGAATAATTCTGCTAAGTGTTTACACAGACACAAACATTAAGTTATATTTAATACCATTGTGAAAATAAAAAAATAAAAATGTATTGCTGTTTATATCATGACACTAGGCGAGACCCAAATGCAGACACAGGAGGTAGATGGTTGAATTTTAAGATGTTTAATAAATGCTAAGGGAATATGCCAGAGAATGGTTGTGGACAGGCAAAAGATCATGACCAGATCAGAGTCCAGTGGCAGGCAGGCTCGGGGTCAGGGCAGGCAGAATGGTCAAGCAGGACTAGAAAATGGAGAAAAGGCAAAGCAGGAAAACGGGAAAAAAACGCTGGTAGGCTTGGACATACAAGACGAACTAGCCCGGAGAGACAGGAAACACAGGGATAAATACACTGGCCTAGCGAGACAGGAAACACTGATAAATTCACTGGCCCAGCGAGACAGGAAACACAGGGATAAATACACTGGCCCAGAGAGACAGGAAACACAGGGATAAATACACTGGCCCAGAGAGACAGGAAACACTGGGATAAATACACTGGCCTAGCGAGACAGGAAACACGGATAAATTCACTGGCCCAGCGAGACAGGAAACACAGGGATAAATACACTGGCCCAGAGAGACAGGAAACACAGGGATAAATACACTGGCCCAGAGAGACAGGAAACACAGGGATAAATACACTGGGGAAAACAAGCGACACCTGGAGGGGGTGGAGACAATAACGAGGACAGGTGAAACAGATCAGGGGGTGACAGTTTACTGTGATCAGTAAATGTTATCAAGTTACAAACAGATTATATAATAAGGTGTGATTGATTGATGGACATATCAAATTATATGTAATGGCTAACAACATTATTAGTTGTTTTGCCGGTGTAGGCCGTCATTGTAAATAAGAATTTGTTCTTAACTGACTTGCCTAGATAAATAAAAGTATTATTATATATTATTAAGTAAAGTCAACAGTAGCTAGGTTTCCATTAACCTGTACTGGGATTTTTTTTTGGCAACATTTAGACAGTAGATGCGACCGTGCTTGCTACAATGTGTTTCCATTCAACTGTCTTGTGTCGATAAAAACACATTTTAGCAAAAACCTAGAATGCTGAATAAACGTGAAGTGGTTGAATTGTTTCCATTATCCATTTAGGAAAATTGGGCTTTAATAAAGTGGCGAAAGGCTGTGTTCCCTCCCACTTATCTGTTTCATATCTCAGGTATCCTGCAAAAGCCAGCATGGATAGAATGCAAGAATGTACTAATATTTGCCATATTCTAATAATTCTCATGTGCCTACTAATTTTCACTGTCCTCGTCATGGTGTAACTTGTACTCATGTAGGCCTAGAAACAATTTGATGGTGACACTTAAAATTGCAATGTAAAACAATTAAGGCATTTTTGAAAGTGAAAACAATCCTTGTCTTTAAGAACATTCACAGATTATGCTTGTTCTGCAGAAGCCGGGAAAACATTTATTTATTAACCAGGCTTGTCAGTTAAGAACAATTTCAGATTTTCAATGACGGCCTAGGAACAGTGGGTTAACTGCCTTGTTCAGTGGCAGAATGACAGATTTTTACCTTGTCAGCTTGGCGATTTGATCTTGCAACCTTTCGGTTACTAGTCCAACACGCTAACCACTAGGCTACCTGCCAAACAGATGCTTAACTACTATCCAAAGGAGTTACTGTTTTTTCATGCTCTTCAGCACTCCTTTCCACTCACAGCTTTTGATAAGGTGTGCAAATAGCTCTTCTTTTATCTTAGTTGGGTAACACTTTACTGTACAGTAGGTGTCCTTATGCATGCATTCATAAAGCCTTTACAGCACTACTATAATGTGTAATTTGTCCTTCAAATATATAGATCCTAAGTACATCTGTGCTTTGCTGTTGAGTCTTGGATCCTCAACTCATCCTGCGGTGTAAGCACATTCACAACTGTTTTATAACATCCCAAATGAATGTTTCTTTACTTAAGGTGTCTGTGCACAATGTATCTGACATGGTTATGACATCCATCAATCCATTCAATGTAATAATGTGACAAAGAGGTTGGTAAATGACATAACACCCTGTTATAACATCTGGTATATAGACTCTTATGTAGCATGTAATAAGATATGACATAAGTTGTCATGCAGACTGTGTAATAGCAGTTGTTAATAATAGTTGACATTAGAGCATACTGTATGAAAACAGGATGAACAGACATTTTTAGCACCCATATAACTGGTTTTATAACATCTCATTCCCTGACTCATAACTATTTAAAACAACTTATGACAGCTTATGACAAATGATATAATGTGTTATATAGCTTTTATAAATGCTTTATGAATGCATGCATAAGGACACCTACAGTAAAGTGTTACCTTCACAGAGGCATCCAGTCAGTTTGGTTTTCCCAGTCCCATAACGTTGAGTGATGGTGGGCACGAATGTGCAAAATGAAAGCCCAGGTATATGATGTAATGATGCATTTCCAAAATTGCATGTGACCCCAGCAAAAGACCCTGGCCACCTCGTTAAATGCAAATAGAAAAGCATGTCTAATTCTTCCACTCCATTTAGACTTATAATTTTACACATATGTAGTTATCATGTTATTACAAATGTAAAGTGAACTTGAATTCTAAAGAAAAGTGTTAACACAGTGAGAGAAAAAAACAGGTTGGAACAAAACAAGAGTATTATCCTCCGAGATAGAATGTGTCACCTCTTCCGTTTTCACACCTTCCGAGAACGAGGTGACAAAAAAAGTGAGTGCCATTTTGGAGCCAGTATTCTGACAGGATTCTTGTCAGGAAAGATGAAAGAACGGTCAGCCTGAAAGAGAGCAACACTCAAACTGCCGGGGTCAAAGGTTCAACCATGCATACAGCACAATTAAGTGCAATTTACTCTAAACTGTGGGAGGTTACCGTGATGTTTATTCTATCCAGCTCTAACCTCATCACTTCTAGCTAGGCTACATCAGTCTGTAGAGATGTGTAGAAGACATTACTGTTTTAATGTGAAAAAAAGGTTCATATTAACACTTTATTCATGCAAATGACTAGTAGGTTAAGGGGAATTTTCTTCCTTTGTGTATTACAACACCTACCAATACAATATCCTGTGATATGATTGGCTAACCAGACTATGGGATAACGTTTTGCTTCTCTTACCCATCATACATTATCATTTAACCAACACCCTGATATGGTCTCATAGTTATCTTCATCCTATTTCCGCCAATCTGTCAAAGTTGAATCCCCTGAGGTAGATCAGGATTAAGGCCGGCCCCTCGTCTCTGTGACCCACCCAGGAAACTGTACACACTGTGCACGTTACGGATAGGCAGTTGATGCCGTGCTGGAATACGGATAGGCAGCTGATGCTGCGCTGGACTACAGATAGGCAGCTGATACTGTGCTGGACTACAGATAGGCAGCTGATACTGTGCTGGACTACGGATAGGCAGCTGATGCTGTGCTGGACTACGGATAGGCAGCTGATACTGTGCTGGACTACAGATAGGCAGCTGATGCTGTGCTGGACTACGGATAGGCAGCTGATACTGTGCTGGACTAGAGATAGGCAGCTGATACTGTGCTGGACTACAGATATGCAGCTGATACTGTGCTGGACTACAGATAGGAAGCTGATACTGTGCTGGACTACAGATAGGCAGCTGATACTGTGCTGGACTACAGATAGGCAGCTGATACTGCGCTGGAGTACAGATAGGCAGCTGACGCTGCGCTGGACTACGGATAGGCAGCTGATACTGTGCTGGACTACGGATAGGCAGCTGATGCCGTGCTGGACTACAGATAGGCAGCTGATGCCATGCTGGACTACAGATAGGCAGCTGATACTGTGCTGGACTACGGATAGGCAGCTGATGCTGTGCTGGACTACGGATAGGCAGCTGATGCTACGCTGGACTACAGATAGGCAGCTGATGCTACGCTGGACTACAGATAGGCAGCTGATACTGCGCTGGAGTACGGATAGGCAGCTGATGCTACGCTGGAGTACAGAGAGGCAGCTGATGCTGCGCTGGACTACAGATAGGCAGCTGGAAAAGGTCCACATGAGTCAACTGGCAAGTCCCCTCCACAAACTGATATATTTTAACGGGAGCCCCAGGCAATGCCAGTTAATACATATTCAACTTGACAGGCTAGCCAGGAGGAAACAAGACCAATGACCCGGATTGATATGCTCTGATGCAGGACTAGAGAGCAAGCTAGAGCAACCAAGTGTTTTTCCACACTCTTTTTCACCCATATTTTTATCCAATTTTTTAGGGTTGATGGTCCTCTTTCTTTTCCATTCTCTAAATAAACTCTTGCAGTAGAGAGACTCTTGCAGGAGGGGCACTCTGAGGTAGGGAGACTCTGAGGATGGGAGACTTTGAGGTAGGGACACCTTGAGGTAGGGAGACTCAGAGGTAGGGAGACACTTGCAGTAGGGAGACTCTGAGGTAGGGAGACTCTGAGGTATGGAGACTCTGAGGTAGGGAGACTCTTGCATTAGGGAGAATTTGAGGTAGGGAGACCCTGAGGTAGGGAGACTTTGAGGTAGGGAGACTTTGAGGTAGGGAGAATCTGAGGTAGGGAGACTCTGAGGTAGGGAGACTTTGAGGTCAGGGGAATCTGAGGTAGGGAGACTCTGAGGTAGGGAGACACTTGCAGTAGGGAGACTCTGAGGTAGGGAGAATTTGAGGTAGGGAGACCATGAGGTAGGGAGACACTGAGGTAAGGAGACTTTGAGGTAGGGAGACTTTGAGGTTGGGGGAATCTGAGGTAGGGAGACACTGAGGTAAGGAGACTTTGAGGTAGGGAGACTTTGAGGTTGGGGGACTCTGAGGAAGGGAGACTGAGGTAGGGAGACTGAGGTAGGGAGACTTTGAGGTTGGGGGACTCTGAGGAAGGGAGACTGAGGTAGGGAGACTGAGGTAGGGAGACTCTGAGGTAGGGAGGCTCTGAGGTAAGGAGACTTTGAGTTAGGGAGCCTCTTGCAGTAGGGAGAATTTGAGGTAGTGAGACTTTGAGGTAGAGAGACTCTGAGGTAGGGATACTCTGAGGTAGACAAGGTCAGGGCAGTCACAGAGTGGCCTGTGCCCTCGAATCTGAAGCAGCTACAGAGTTTCCTAGGATTTGACCATTTTTACAAACATTTCATCCGTGACTACAGCCGTTTGGCAGCCCCTCTCACCACTCTCACCTGCCCCTCCACGCCGTTCCACTGGTCCCCTGAGGCAGAGGCAGCGTTCCGGGAACTCAAGCGCCCCTTCACTTCCGCTCCGATCTTCACCCAGCCAGACCCAGAACTCCAGTTCGTCGTCGAGGTGGACGGCTCCGACACCGAGGTAGGTGCTGTTCTGTCTCAACATTCCCCTTCTGATCAGAAGCTGCACCCATGTGCTTTCTTGTCCCGCAAGCTCTCACCTGCAGAAAGAAATTTCGACATAGGTAACCTGGAACTTCTGGCTGTGAAGCTTGCTCTTGAGGAGTGGCATCACTGGTTGGAGGGCTTGGTTCTCTTCTTCATTGTGTGGATGGACCACAAAAACCTGCCCTACATCCAGACCGCCAAACGTCTGAACTCCCAGCAGGCCAGGTGGGCATTGTTCTTTGGAAGATTCAACTTCACACTCACTTATCACCCCGGATCTAAGAATACTAAGCCTGATGCCCTCTCCCGACAGTTCACCGCCGACAACATAGGTTCCGAGCCAGAGACCATTATGCCATCCAACTGCATCATTGCCGCTGTCTCCTGGGAGATCGAGTCCTGTATTCGCCAGGCTCAGCAGAACCAGCCTGACCCAGGTAACGGTCCTAGAAAGGCTCGGTTTGTTCCATATTCAGTTTGCTCTGAAGTTCTTCAATGGGCCCATTCTACTCACCTCACCTGTCACCCTGGCATGAACCGGACTGTCTCCCTCCTGCGTCAGCGGGTGGCCCACCATAGAGAGAGACGTCTGGGAGATCGTCTCAGCTTGCTCAGTCTGTGCCTGGAACACAACCTCCACCAAACCCACTTCCAGTCTGCTTCGACCTCTTCCCATACCCAATCCAATCTTCCCATACCCAATCCTGTTTCTGAAAGTTAGTCTTTCTTCTGGATATCACCCTCAGACCAACGGCCAGACCGAACGGGCCAACCAGGAGCTGGAGACTGCCCTACGCTGTGTGACTTCGGCTGACCCTTCCTCCTGGATTGCTCAGCTACCCTGGTTGGAATATGCCCACAGCACACTCATCAACACCTTGTCAGGTATGTCACCATTTGAGTGTGCTCTGGGCTATCAACCCCCCTTGTTCCCTGCCCAAGAAGTTGCAATGCCCTCCAGGTCCATGACCCCATGTGCCGTTGTCATTGCACCTGGAGGAGGACCCAGGCTGCCCTTCACCGTGTTTTCACCAGGACCCAATCTCAAACAAACAGTTGCCGTGACACAGCTCCAGTCTACACTCCAGGCCAAAGGGTATGGCTCTCGTCGAAGGACTTGCCCTTGAAAGTGGCTTCCAGGAAACTTTCCCCCCGATTCATTGGTCCCTTAACCCCCCTGCTGTGCACCTGAAACTCCCAGACTCTCTTAAGAGCCACCCAACTTTCCATGTGTCCCTGATTAAACCTGCCTGCTCCAGTCCCATGTCTCCTCCTGCAGCAGCTCCTCCACCCCCTCGACTCATCGATGCCCATTCTGCCTATACCGTCCGGTGGCTTTTGGATGTGCGTCATCGGGGTCGCTGCTGGCAGTACATGGTGGACTGGGCAGGATACGGACCTGAGGAGCGCTGCTGGTTGCCCCACCGTCACATTCTGGACCCCTCCCTCTTACAGGATTTCCATCCCTCACACCCACATAAGCCTGGTCGAGCGGGGGTGTACTGTCACATCTGCTACTGTCACATCTGCTCCTGCCACGCCCTCTAGTGCTCATCCGGTGTCTCCTTGACCTGTCACCACTCCCCCAGTGCTCTCTCCCTCCCTCTCTCCCTCTGTGTGTGTGTGTGTGTGTGTGTGTGTGTGTGTGTGTGTGTGTGTGTGTGTGTGTGTGTGTGTGTGTGTGTGTGTGTGTGTGTGTGATTGTGTGGGCGGAGACAGGTGTGCTGGTGTCAGAGCGGATCCCCTCCAGGTGCAACCTGTTTCATAATCAAGACCTCTACAAATACTCAGTCCTGTCACTTCCACACTGCCAGTCAGTCCATGGTTCTAGCCGTTGGTTCCTGTTGTCCTGTTGTGCCTGTTTTCCCTTGCCTGATGCTGTTTCCCTCCCCGCTACAGTTCTGCTCGCTCTAACTCTGGTCCCTGTCTCCAGTCCGACTTCTCGTCAGTCCTGCTAGTCTGTCCTGGATTCCCCACTCTACTCTCCCTTGGATTCCTACCCGGACCTGCTTACCCTGCTCCCACACCTTTCGCTCCAGCCTCAGCCTCTGCATCTGGTTTCCAGCAACCCGCCCGAGATTCCCCTGGCATGCGCTCAATCTTACCCCTGTGTTTCAATAAATACCTTGCTTACCTCATCCCAGTCTCCTCATCTGAGTCTGCTCTTGGGTTCACCTGTTCCGCTCCGCATGACAGGAACTCGCTGTTTCTCTATGCACTTATGCACTCCTTTCCACCCACAGCGTTTGATATGGTGTGCAAATAACTCTTCTTTTATCTTAGTTGGGTAACACTTTACTGTACAGTAGGTGTCCTTATGCATGCATTCATAAAGCCTTTACAGCACTACTATAATGTGTAATTTGTCCTTAAAAAAAATCCAAAGTACATCTGTGCTCCTATTTGCTGTTGAGTCTTGGATCCTCAACTCATCCTGCGGTGTAAGCACATTCACAACTGTTTTATAACATCTCAAATGAACGTTTCTTTACTTAAGGTGTCTGTGCACAATGTATCTGACATGGTTATGACATCCATCAATCCATTCAATGCAATAATGTGACACAGAGGTTGGTAAATGACATAACACCCTGTATAACATCTGGTATATAGACTGTTACGTAGCATGCAGGGTTGGGTAGGTTGCTTTCTAAATGTAATCCGTAACAGTTATTAGTAACCTGTCCAGAATTGCAATCAATTGTAATCAATAACATCATGTTTGGATTACCCAAACTCAGTAACGTAACGTTACTTTTAGATGACTTTCACCTTAATTAAGATGCATTAGAAAAATACAAAAATGTATGTTACCAATTGGACAACATTTATTGCAGGATAAATCAATGTTAAAGTTTACATAGCTGGCCGTACATGGATATTCAATTTTACTTTTCTAATACATATAATACGATTCAATTATGTATTTACATTAATATATATGTCATTTATAAATCCAAAAATAGATGTAGCAACTACAGATTGCCCCTTTATGTCTATCAAAAGTGTGTGAGTTTGAGCATGTTTCCATTAGATCTATGGATGTCTTTTTTTATCAACATGAATTAGATTGAGAAATAAAAGCCCTACTTTAATTCCATAGGCTGGGATCCGCACTACACAAGTGTTGCAAGAGAGCATTTTTTACTGGCTGTCCACTGGTTTCAAAAACAATGATTGATAGGCAGCTTAAACTTCTTGAAATCAACCATTATTGGGTTCAAATATACATTTAGATTTGTGAACAGACATCCACAACAACACAATCCGTAAGGAGTAAATAGCTAAATGAGAGAACAGCATTGTGATTCACATCAATGTGCTTTGTAGTTATCAATAATAAGTGATATACTTATCGCCGTAGACTACACCACTGCTGTTATCCTTACGTCCAACCATTCATTCAAGTTGGATAATCTTTGGATGCCGACAGCAGTCGCACCATTGGAAGACATAGCTTGGACTGTAGCCTACAAAAGCCTATTCCTGCTCTTTTCCCGTGATCCATCAAACACATTTGGTGTGTCATCACAGTGGTCTCTGACTTGTGGTCAGACTTGCTCAGGTGGAACAGATTTAAATGTACACCTTTTATCAATGCTGATTTGAATGTCATTGAGGCCTCCGGGGCCTCCCACTCCTATTTTGGTTAGAGCCAGGTTGCGCTGTTCTGTGAAGGGAGTAGTACACAGTGTCGTATGAGATCTTCAGTTTCTTGGCGATTTCTCGCATGGAATAGCCTTCATTTCTCAGAACAAGAATAGACTGACGAGTTTCAGAATAAAGTTTTTTGTTTCTACTCAACTAGTCTAAAGAACAGTTTTCAGCTATGCAAACATCATTCCACATGGCTTTTCTAATGATCAATTAGCCTTTTAAAATGATAAACTTGGATTAGCTAACACAATGTGCCATTGGAACATAGGAGTGATGGTTGTTGATAATGAGCCTCTGTACGCCTATGTAGATATTCCATAAAAAATCAGCCGTTTCCAGCTGCAATAGTCATTTACAACATTAACGATGTCTACATTGTATTTATGATCAATTTGATTTTTTTTTTATGGACAACAAATTAGCTTTTCTTTCAAAAACAAGGACATTTCTATGTGACCCCAAATGTTTGAACAGTATCTTCTTCTTATATCTTCTTTTTTTTATTCTTTTTTTTTTTACAAATATTAGAATACACTGTATGAGCCCATGTTACGGTTTTCTTCCGATGATGGCGAGGCGGACCAAAATGCAGCGTGGTTATTATTCGTGGTTCAAGTCTGAAAAAAATAAAAATTATGATTGTGCCATTATACAATACATAGCCTACTGGATATTACACATGTCAGGAAAACATTAAAAAAATACTGATTTAAGATATCTTTGGAACATAACTGGTGAAACAAATTCAGATTTTGCCTACTATTATAATTCAGTCATATTTGATTTTGTATGTATGCTGACTTTTTTAAGCTACATGCAGCAATTTACATTGTACACAAAAGACATGATCAATATGTTCGTACAAACTCACCCAATGCAAAACTCAAGAGGGGAGTTACATGCAGCCATCTAGGCAGCATATCAAACACAAGCAAGACACAACAGCATTTTGCTTAGGGCTCCCAAAAGGTAGAGGTGTGGACTCGAGTCACGTGACTTGGACACAAATTTGACAGAAATTTGATGACTTGAGACTGGACTTGATAGAAAACAAAATTACTTGAGACTTGGACGTGGACTTGGAGCATCAAGACTCTGGACTCGACTTTGACTTGGACTGATGACCTGAAATGATCTGGCCAGGCTTTCTAACGTTTTGTCACTCATTTTGTAGCCAAAGTCTCCATGGATTCCTCTCCATGCAGTCAGATTTGCAGTAACACACACAAACGTCAATCAACCAGGTCGGCTGCACTTGTACATTGGGAGGATTAGATTATGCTGCGCCGCTGGGTACCAGGAATAGGCCCATCACTTCATCGGGCGAAAAGTGGGGAGGGAGGCGTGCCCTTCTCAAATCACACAGTAATCTGCACTTCTCTGCCATTTTTTCAACAAGGCAGCAAGGCAGCATTTTCGTCCAGATAAAATACATGTTTGAATTTACTAAATAGTTTTCATTGGGATGGCAAATAAAACGTTTTCATCTAAATCAATACCTTTTGAATGGGAAAAAATTGAATCCTAGTACACATGCTAAATTACGTCACTTTTTGAGCCGACTTCGCTGTGGGCTTTGAAAGCAGCACCTGGCTCACCCCAGGAGGCTGCCAGGTTACAAATCGAATGCAATCAACTTTCAGCCAATGCAAAACACGCCTACACAGGCGCCTGGTGGGATTAATATAATCCCCTCAAGGAGAAGGTTTGTGGGGGTTGCGAGTGTGAAACAATGGGAAAAATAAATAAATCATACATATTTTAATAGGCTACACATAGCCTACCATTTGTATTTGACAGTATATGTATACCTTTGCTTATTCGATCTGGTCTCTAACATAGGCCTACAGCATTGCACTTAATTTTAGTTTCAAAAACATCGAGGCCGAATCTGTGCTTCTTGACTGTTGACCAATGACCGGTCATCAGCACTGGTGCGAAAAGGTGGGCACACATATCATAATTAGTGACCATAAAGCATTTATTACATTTTCTCTAGTTTTGCCTGACAATAACAGAGTAGCCTACCTAACTTAATATTATCCAAATAAAGTACTGTTTAGCAATCTGCTACTGACGCATTTTTGCCACAACAGTCTACCTGGTGATTTCATTGATCATGTTCATATTTCAGATAGGCCTAGTTTGGGTGGGTTATAATTACAGTATATACCTCAGTGGTGGTGCTGGCTAAATCTAAAAATAGCTGGAACATCAATACTTATGGGATGAAGATGTAATATATTTGTGTGTAAGAAAATGGCTGCTGACAGATCATGCTTTCCATATCCGATCCTGCAACATCAGCTTGCTCTACTTGGGACTCGAATAATAGTGGCTTGGTCCCACCTCTGCCAAATGGCTAGGGCTGGCTCTGACCTCGTGTGTGGGTATGGATGTGGGTACTCAGAACCGCGAGCCACTGCGGCCCCGTCATGATGAGTTCAGATTTTTTGTGTGTCCTAACCCCATGATGTAGGCCGACCCCTGGCCGACATCATCGCAAAAAACGCAGATCGTTTTTTGCTCCAATGTAATGTATAGGGACTGCGTCATGCTTGTACAACAGAAAGATCCATTACAACAGACAGATAAGATTGTAGCCTTCATAATGTTAAAATCGCAGCAGGGTTTTTAATACAGCTGTTAAGAAATATAAGGCAGAGACATAGGGTACATCATCATAGTTTAGACAAGGGTGAATAAAGAAAGAAATGTGAAGGGTGAGCAGAAGCTGTGAGCAGAAGCTACGTATATATATATATATTTATGAAAAAAACTCTGTATTCACAGCCACGGAAATCTATTTTTTATCTATTATATAGACCTGTTTGGGTTGTTGATAATTTTGGGAGTGGCTCTCTATTTGCCCTCATCACAAATGTTTTCACCACTCTGAATGTCTAAATAATCCATACAGTGTGTTCTTCTGAAATGTGAACACAGAATACTGGACATTTTGATCTCTTATTATGCCTGAAATTTGACAAAATTACAATCATGGTATTGAATTGGCATTTTTCTGGTTTTGGACACCTCATCTCCCTCCCGGTCTTGGTCTTGAGTCGGTCTCACCCACCTCCTGTCTTGGTCTTGCCTAATACTAGATTTTCTGAATCCGTGTTGCTTTAGGTTGTCTCGAACACAACACTGTGAAGTAGCATCCACTGAGGTTTGCACTTTCAGCTTGTGGAGTACAGCAAAATAAATAGAATCATTTTAAAGAACCTTTGGAGTTGCTGTGTTACTCAGGAGGCTCCTGTTCTGTAGACTAGACTGGATGGTATACTGCAGGCCTTATCTTCTTTGTTTTCAGAACTATTTTAAAACTGAGTGTATAAACATTAGGAACACCTACTAGCCTACCAAACTTGCTTACTGCCTTGTACTCAACACTCTGTTGTCCCTCTAATCACTCTGACGTCAATGCAAATGTAATCGAAAATCGAATCAAACACTTTACGAGAGCCCATGCTCATGTTGTGCAACATTTCTGTAGGCTACGCAATTGCATGAGAAAACAGAGTTTTGATGGCCTCAAAAAGAGGAGGATCTCTTAAGCTTTCTAAAGGGTAGGTCTTGTCATGTATACTCGTTATTATGCAAACCTGTCACCATCATTACGCGCATCAGCATCTCATCAGACTCACCTGGACTCAATCGCCTGCCTGATTACCTTCTCTATATATGTCACTCCCTTTGGTTCTTTCTGCCTGATTACCTGCTCTATATATGTCACTCCCTTTGGTTCTTTCTGACTGATTACCATCTCTATATATGTCACTCCCTTTGGTTCTTTCTGCCTGATTACATTCTCTATATATGTCACCCCCTTTGGTTCTTTCTGCCTGATTACCAACTCTATAAATGTCACCCCCTTTGGTTCTTTCTGCCTGATTACCATCTCTATATATGTCACCCCCTCTGGTTGTTTCTGACTGATTACCTTCTCTATATATGTCACTCCCTTTGGTTATTTTTGCCTGATTACCATCTCTATATATGTCACCCCCTTTGGTTGTTTCTGACTGATTACCTTCTCTATATATGTCACTCCTTTTGGTTCTTTCTACCTGATTACCATCTCTATATATGTCACCCCCTTTGGTTCTTTCTGCCCGATTACCTTCTCTATATATGTCACCCCCTTTGGTTCTTTCTGCCTGATTACTATCTCTATATATGTCACCCCTTTTGTTCTTTCTGCCCGATTACCTTCTCTATATATGTCACCCCCTCTGGTTGTTTCTGACTGATTACCTTCTCTATATATGTCACTCCCTTTGGTTCTTTCTGCCTGATTACCATCTCTATATATGTCACCCCCTTTGGTTCTTTCTGACTGATTACCTTCTCTATATATGTCACTCCCTTTGGTTGTTTCTGACTGATTACCATCTCTATATAAGTCACTCCCTTTGGTTCTTTCTGACTGATTACCATCTCTATATATGTCACTCCCTCTGGTTGTTTCTGACTGATTACCATCTCTATATATGTCACTCCCTTTGGTTCTTTCTGCCTGATTACATTCTCTATATATGTCACCCACTTTGGTTGTTTCTGACTGATTACCATCTCTATATTTATGTCACTCCCTTTGGTCCTTTCTGCCTGATTTCCATCTCTATATATGTCACCCCCTTTGGTTGTTTCTGACTGATTACCTTCTCTATATATGTCACTCCCTTTGGTTCTTTCTGCCTGATTACCATCTCTATATATGTCACCCCCTTTGGTTATTTCTGACTGATTACCTTCTCTATATATGTCACTCCCTTTGGTTCTTTCTGCCTGATTACCATCTCTATATATGTCGCCCCCTTTGGTTGTTTCTGACTGATTACCATCTCTATATTGTAACCCCTTTTGGTTGTTTCTGACTTATTACCTTCTCTATATATGTCACTCCCTTTGGTTCTTTCTGCCTGATTACCATCTCTATATATGTCACCCCCTTTGGTTCTTTCTGACTGATTACCATCTCTATATATGTCACCCCCTTTGGTTGTTTCTGACTGATTACCATCTCTATATATGTCACCTCCTTTGGATCTTTCTGCCTGATTACCATCTCTATATATGTCACCCCCTTTGGTTGTTTCTGACTGATTACCATCTCTATATATGTCACTCTCTATGGTTCTTTCTGACTGATTACCTTCTCTATATATGTCACTCCCTATGGTTGTTTCTGACTGATTACCTTCTCTACATACGTCACTCCCTTTGGTTCTTTCTACCTGATTACCATCTCTATATATGTCACTCCCTTTGGTTCTTTCTGACTGATTACCATCTCTATATATGTCACTCCCTTTGGTTCTTTCTGACTGATTACCATCTCTATATATGTCACCCCCTTTGGTTCTTTCTGCCTGAATACCACATACGTCACTCCCTTTGGTTCTTTCTCTAGAACCGTTGTTTCATGTCTGTACACTACTCGTGATTCTTGTTGTGTTTCTTGTGTTATTTATTATTAAAGGTCACTCCCTGAACTTGGTTCCCGACTCCCAGCGTACACGTTACAGATCTACTATATTTATGTCTCAAATTTCCAAACAGTTATCACATTACTTCTCTTCACAACTGGAGAACAGTTGAAGTTGGAAGTTTACATACGCCTTAGCCAAATACATTTAATCTCAGTTTTTCACGATGCCTGACATTTAATCCTAGTAAAAATTCCCTGTCTTTGGTCAGTTAGGATCACTACTTTAATATATTAATGTGAAATGTCAGAATAACAGTAGAGAGAAGGATTTATTTCAGCTTTCATTCCTTTCATCACATTCCCAGTGGGTCAAAAGTTTACATACACTAAATTATTATTTGGTAGCATTGCCTTTAAATTGTTTAACTTGGGTCAACGTGTCAGGTAGCCTTCCACAATCTTCCGACAATAAGTTGGGTGAAATTTGGCCCATTCCTCCTGACAGAGCTGGTGTAACTGAGTCAGGTTTGTAGGCCTCCTTGCTCGCACACGATTTTTCAGTTCTGCCCACAAACGTTCTATAGGATTGAGGTCAGTGCTTTGTGATGGCCGCCACTCCAATACCTTTACTTTGTTGTCCTTAAGCCATTTTGCCACAACTTTGGAAGTATACTTGGGGTCATTGTCCATTTGGAAAATCCATTTGCGACCAAGCTTTAACCTCTCTGGGATATGTGGGATGGTAGCGTCCCACCTCACCAACAGCCAGTGAATATGCAGGGCGCCAAATTCAAAACATCAAATCATAATTAAAATTCCTCAAGCACACAATTATTTTACACCATTCTAAAGATAAAATTCTCGTTAATCCAGCCACAGTGTCTGATTTGAAAAATGCAAAAAAGCACAAAATAGAGATAAAATTAATCACTAACCTTTGATTATCTTCATCAGATTACACTCATAGGACTTCATGTTACACAATACATGTATGTTTTGTTTGATAAAGTTAAAATGTATATAAAAAAAGCTGAGTTTACATTGGCGCGTTACGTTCACTAGTTCCAAAAACATCCAGTAATTTTGCATAGCCACATCGATTCAACAGAAAAACTCATCATAAATGTGGATGATAATACAAGTTATACACATGGAATTATAGATATACCTCTCCTTAAAACTTCTTGTGACTCCCCATCCCGGGTCCGGGAGTGTAATCATCGCCTGACACTAATTAGCATAACGCAACGGACATAAATCTTCCTAGAAAATCTTCCTATTCATGAAAATCACAAGTGAAATATATTGGAACACAGCTTAGCTGTTTGTTAATCACCCTGTCATCTCAGATTTTCAAAATATGCTTTACAGCCAAAGCTAGACAAGCATTTTTGTAAGTTTATCGATAGACTAGCATAGCATTATGCCTTGCTAGCAGCAGGCAACCAGAAAATAAATCAAAATAAATTGTTTACCTTTGATGAACTTCGGATGTTTTAACTCACGAGACTCCCAGGTAGATAGCCAAAGTTCATTTTTTCCCAAAATATTATTTTTGTAGGCGAAATAGCTCCGTTTGTTCTTCATGTTTGGCTGAGAAATCGCCCGGAAATTGCAGTCACGAAAACGGCGAAAAATATTCAAAATTAGCTCCATAATATCGACAGAAACATGGCAAACGTTGTTTATAATCAATCCTCAAGGTGTTTTTCAAATAGCTATTCGATAATATATCCTTTGGGACAATTCGTTTTTCAGTAGGACCGATTGGAGTAATGGCTACCTCTGTATTTTACGCGAGAGTCACCCTGGGAGCCATCAGGTGACCACTTACACAATAGCCTACAGCTATTCTTCAACATAGATGCGTAAAACTAGGTCACAATGCTGTAGACACCTTGGGGAATACGTAGAAAGCGCAAGCTGGTTGATAGCACATTCACAGCTCAATAGGGACTCATTGGAACGCAGCGCTTACAAAATATGGGGCACTTCCGGATTGGATTTTTCTCAGGCTTTCGCCTGCAACATCAGTTCTGTTATACTCACAGACAATATCTTTACAGTTTTGGAAACGTTTGAGTGTTTTCTATCCAAGGCTGTCAATTATATGCATATTCTAGCATCTTGTCCTGACAAAATTTTAAAACGGGAACTTTTTTTTCTCCAAAAATTAAAATACTGCCCCTAGAGTCGCAACAGGTTAATGCAACCGCTGTGTCAGATTTCAAAAAAAAATTACGGGAAAAGCAAAGCATGCAATAATCTGAGAGGGCGCTCAGAAAAATAATCAAATTAGCAGCCATGTTGAAGTCAACAGAAATCAGAAATTACATGATAAATATTACCTTACCTTTGATGATCTTCATCAGAATGCACTCCCAGGAATCCTAGTTCCACAATATAATGCTTGATTTGTTCGATAATGTCCAAATAGCTACTTTTGTTAGCGTGTTAGGCATACAAATCCCAACGCTCGTGCAGGTTGAGCATTACTTCGGACAAAAACTTCAAAAAGTTATATTACAGGTCAAAGAAATATTTCAAACTAAGTATAGAATCAATCATTAGGATGTTTTTATCATAAATAAAGTTCCAACCGGAGAATTCCTTTGTGTCTAGAGGAGCAACGGAATGCAAGTCAATATCATGTGGAATGCGCATGACCAGGAAATGGCTCTCTGCCAGTAACCTGACTCATTCAGCTCTTATTCAGTCCCACAACACAGTAGAAGCATCATTCATGTTTCTAAAGACGGTTGACATCTAGTGGAAGCCCTATGAAGTGCAACTTCATTCATATCCCACTGTGAATTCAATAGGGCCTGGGTTGAAAATCGACCAACCTCAGATTCCTCACTTCCTGTTTGGATTTCTTCTCAGGTTTTTGCCTGCCATATGAGTTCTGTTATACTCACAGACATCATTCAAACAGTTTCAGAAACAAGTGTTTTCTATCCAATACTAATAATAATATGCATATATTAGCAACTGAGACTGAGGAGCAGACCGTTTACTCTGGGCACCTCTGGGCACCTTTCATCCAAGCTACTCAATACTGTCACGTTCTGACCTTAGTTCGTTTGTTTTGTCTTTGTTTTAGTATGGTCAGGGTGTGAGTTGGGGGGGGCAGTCTATGTTTGTTTTTCTATGTTGGTTTTTGAGTTTGGCCTGGTATGGTTCTCAATCAGAGGCAGGTGTCGTTAGTTGTCTCTGATTGAGAATCATACTTAGGTAGCCTTTTTCCACCTGTGTTTCATGGGTGTTTATTTTCTGTTTTGTGTGTCATCACTAGACAGGACTGTTTTGTTTGTTCGTTCTTCCTAGTTGTTATTATTATTATTATTATACAACAGTGTTGTTAACAAAAGGCTAAGCTTGAGAGCCAATATATTTATTTCATTTCATTTGCGATTTTCAAGAATAGTCAACGTTGCATTACGCTAATGAGCGATCCCGGATACGGGATTGCTCGTTTCAAGAGGTTTTAAACACTGTTTCCCATGCTTCTTCAATGAACATTAAACAATTAATGAACATGCACCTGTGGAACGATCGATAAGACACTAACAGCTTACAGACGGTAGGCAATTAAGGTCACAGTTATGAAAACGTAGGACACTAAAAAGGTCTTTCTACTGACTCTGAAAAACACCAAAAGAAAGATGCTCATGGTCCCTGCTCATCTGTGTGAACGTGCCTTAGGCATGCTGCAAGGAGGCATGAGGACTGCAGATGTGACCAGGGCAATAAATTGCAATGTCCGTACTGTGAGACGCCTAAGACAGCGCTATAGGGAGACAGGACGGACACTGATCATCCTCGCAGTGGCAGACCACGTGTAACAACACCTGCACAGGATCGGTGCATCCGAACATCACACAGGTACAGGATGGCAACAACAACTGCCCAAGATACACCAGGAACGCACAATCCCTCCATCAGTGCTCAGACTGTCCGCAATATGCTGAGAGAGGCTGGACTTAGGGCTTGTAGGCCTGTTGAAGGCAGGTCCTCACCAGACATCACCAGCAACAACGTCGCCTATGGGCACAAACCCACCGTTGCTGGACCAGACAGGACTGTCAAAAAGTGCTCTTCACTGACAAGTCCCGGTTTTGTCTTACCAAGGGTGATGGTCAGATTCGTGTTTATTGTCTAAGGAATGAGAGTTACACCAAGGCCTGTACTCTGGAGTGGGATAGATTTGGAGGTGGAGGCTCCGTCATGGTCTGGGGCGGTGTGTCACAGCATCATCGGACTGAGCTTGTTGTCATTGCAGGAAATCTCAATGCTGTGCATTACAGGGAAGACATCCTCTTCCCTCATATAGTACACTTCCTGCAGGCTCATCCTGACATGACCCTCCAGCATGACAATGCCACCACCATACTGCTCATTCTGTGTGTGATTTCCTGCGAGAAAGGAATGTCAGTGGTCTGGAATGGCCAGCGAAAAGCCCGGATCTCAATCCCATTGAGCATGTCTGGGACCTGTTGGATCGGAGGGTGAGGGCTAGGGCCATTCCCCCCAGAAATGTCCGGGAACTTGCAGGTGCCTTGGTGGAAGAGTGGGGTAACATCTCACAGCAAGAACTGGCAAATCTGGTGCAGTCCATGAGGAGATGCACTTCAGTAATTAATGCAGCTGGTGGCCACACCAGATACTGACTGTTACTTTTGATTTTGACCCCCCCTTTGTTCAGGGACACATTATTCCATTTATGTTAGTCACATGTCTGTGGAACTTGTTCAGTTTATGTCTCAGTTGTTGAATCTTGTTATGTTCATACAAATATTTACACATGTTAAGTTTTTTGAAAATAAGCGCAGTTGACAGGGTGAGGATATTTCTTTTTTTGCTGAGTTTACATCGCATGTAGTCCAGCCCATAGGCCTACATGTGTTGATAAGGTTTGTATCAACTGAAGTGGCCAAATAACTTCTTAAAATGAAGCATATTAATCCACTTTACAACCATTGTAGAGCCTAGCTGGCATACATATGCGGTGTGTGAGTTTCAAGTTTGGGGAAGATCATTTTCACCATAAAAATGCACCTTTATAATTAAGCATTACATGCATAATTTTTGAGAATGGTGTTTTTCCGCTAATTGATTGCACTTTGGAACATTCCTGCTTATAGCCTACTGCTGTATGTGTGATTATATTGTGAAGAAATAGCCCAATAGTTTATCAACATGTTAAGCTAAAGGACAAGTTTACCCATAGAATAGGTCACATTTTGAACTATGGGGGATAGTAGATTGACATACAGGCTAGTGCTTTTGCTCTCCGTTAGGTCTACTCATCTTTTTGGCCGTCAAAAAGTAAATGAGGACAGTTCTTCCAACATCTTCAATACGCGCCGAATTTGATAAGGACGCAAGCAGTTGCGTCCTCGATGTGTCAGTCTTCACTTGTAGCCTGTGAGAAGGACCGGATCACGTGACGGGCATTGATAAGGACTCAAGCAGTTGCGTCCTCGATGTGTCTGTCTTTACTTGTAGCCTGTGAGAAGGACCGGATCACGTGACGGGCATTGATAAGGACTCAAGCAGTTGCGTCCTCGATGTGTCAGTCTTCACTTGTAGCCTGTGAGAAGGACCGGATCACGTGACGGGCATTGATAAGGACTCAAGCAGTTGCGTCCTCGATGTGTCAGTCTTCACTTGTAGCCTGTGAGAAGGACCGGATCACGTGACGGGCATTGATAAGGACTCAAGCAGATGATGGTGTAGGCTATATTACATGAATTTATTGTGATGGTGTAGACTATATTACATGGATTTATTGTGATGGTGTAGTCTATATTACATGGATTTATTGTGATGGGGTAGGCTATATTACATGGTTTTATTGTGATGGTGTAGGCTATATTACATGGATTTATTGTGATGGTGTAGGCTATATTACATGGATTTATTATGACGGTGTAGGCTATATTACATGGATTTATTGTGATGGGGTTGGCTATATTACATGGATTGGACTTTTTTTAAATGTAGATGCTCCAAAGGTCTGCATTGGTGACTTGTGGGCTATGAGTGGAAGCCAGGAGATGGTAAATGTGTTTATGTTAATTAACGGTCAATTACCGTGAGACTGGCAGTTATTTGCTATTCAATCACTGGATGAAACATTTTCATGACCGCCACAGCCCCACGCCTGGCACCTACTACCATACCCCGTTCAATGGCACTCAAATCTTTTCTCTTGCCCATTCACCCTCTGAATGGTACACATACACAATCCAGTTGTCTCAAGCCTTAAAAATCCTTCTTTAACCTGTCTCCTTCCCTTCATCTACACTGATTAAAGTGGATTTAACAAGTGACATCAATAAGGGATCATGGCTTTCACCTGGATTCAATTGGTCAGTCTATGTCATGGAAAGAGTACAGAGGTGTAGGTGTTCCTAATGCTTTGTAGACTCAGTGTATATTTACATTTTAAATACATAATAATATTAATTTAGGAGTGTAAGGGAAATGTGTTTCTTGCATGTCTCAACTTCCCCTGAGCCACCCGCAGGGAGTGGGGTCACAGCCAGGGTCACCATTGTACAGCGCCCCTGGAGCAATTATGGTTAAGTGCCTTTCTCTAGGGCACAGCAACAGATTTCTTTAACTTTTCGGCTCTGGCATTCGAATCAGCGATCTTTCACTTACTGGCCCAACGCTCTAACCTTGAGGCTACCTGCCAACCCTACATAATTAAAATACCTTTTTTGGATTCAATTAAACATTTTTGAAGACATGTCTACACAAATGTATTAAATGACTAATCTCTGATCTGAAATTGTTTTGATTCTGGAGACAATTGGATCTAATTGTTTTTGACAGCATGTTAGTGAATCTCTATGTATATACCGTACAGTAGGTTGAAGACAAAGAAAATGTAACAAGTCGACCGACGGACAGATGATGTATTTTTTCATGTTTTGATAATGACGACAAATAAAAAAAAAACTACAGTTGTAAGTGCAACAAATAAATCCCATCCCTAGATGTATCCTATTTTAGCCCATAGTGTGTTACTAATAGGACTCTCAGCTCAGCCGAGTGCATTGGGATAGTGGTGGTGGATTAAAAAACCTCCCCATGCAGGTAATCTATGAAGCATGGGATCCAATACTGTTCGGAATCATTTCAAATACTTGTGCTGGGCTTGATTGAGCTTGCCTGCCTCAATGAATAGAACAGTCACAAAAAAGCAAACCCAACAAACCCACCCACCTGGCACGCCACGCAGAGAAACGCAAACACTAAACGTCTTTGAAAGATTTAATAGTATTCTAACAGTATTTGAACCCCACTTTTTTTAAGGGGAGTGAACGACTCCCCCCCCTTTAAATCCCATTGAAGCTGGAGAGTGCTAGGGATCAGCTCGATGGAGAATCCAGGTGAGTCCATGTGGCTGCATGGCCTGACTGGCCTGTATGCTCCAGCAGGTTTGATGGACTTTGGACTCTTATCAGTGCCACTCAGTCCCCTAGCACAATGGGGGATCCAGGTTTCCCGGGGAGAGGCTCTCCAACTCACATGGCAAACCCAGGATGAGAGTGAGCTGCACTGGGCTTTAGTCAACACCACCTTCATTATCACCATCACTACCACCACTTCTACTACCAACACCAACACTATCAACACCACCACCACTGCCACCACCATCACCACCACTACCACTACCATCACCACCACTACATCTTCACCACCTCCACCTCCACTACTACCACCACCACCACTTCCACTTCCACCACCACCTCCACAACCACCAATATCACTACTACCACCACCACTACCACCATCACCACCACTACCGCTACCATCACCACCACTACATCTCCACCACCTCTACCACCACCACCACCACTACTACCACCACCACTACTACCCCAACCATCACCCATACCACTGCCACCACCACCACCACCACTACCACTACTACCACCACCACTACCACCACCACCTCCACCACCACCACCACCACCACCACTGCTACCACCACTACCACCACCACCACCACCACCACTACCACTACCACCACCACTACCACTACCACCACCTCCACCACTACCACTACTACCACCACCACCTCCACCAACACCACTACCACTAACCCTACTACAACCACCACCACCTCCACCACCACCACCACCACCACTGCTACCACCACTACCACCACCACCACCACTACCACTACCACCACCACTACCACTACCACCACCTCCACCACTACCACTACTACCACCACCACCTCCACCAACACCACTACCACTAACCCTACTACAACCACCACCACCACCACCACCACCACCACCACCACCACCACCACTACTACCACTACCTCCAGCACTACCACCACCTCCACCACTACCATCACCACTACCACTACATCTCCACCACCTCCACCTCTCTCCCCGAGTCTTTTCCAGATACGCCCTGCCTGGGTCGGACACATGAAGCATCTGGAGCCTCCTGCTGACTAATTCCAGAGTAAAGCCATATGCTGTGACTGAGGGCAAATCAACCTACCCAGTAATACCCAACTCAGGTGCTGATGTTGTGTGCTGAGTTGTGATTATTTTTTAACTCCACATAGCAATGCATTCATTGTGGAATTTGTGATTTACACTATTTATACAAAAGTATGTGGACACCCCTTCAAATTAGTGGATTTGGCTTTTTCAGCAACACCTATTGCTGACAGCTGTATCAATCGAGCACACCACCATGCAATCTCCATCGACAAATATTGTCAGTAGAATGGCCTTACTGAAGAGCTCAGTGACTTTCAACCTGGCACTGTCGTAGGATGCCACCTTTCCAACAAGTCTGTTCGACAAATTTCTGACCTGTTAGAGCTGCCCTGGTCAACTGTAAGTGCTGTTATTGTGAAGTGGAAACATCTAAGCGCAACAATGGGGAAGTGGTAGGCCACACAAGCTCACAGAACAGGACCGCAGAGTGCTGAAGCGCGTCAAAATTGTCTGTCCTTGGTTGTAACACTCACTACCAAGTTCCAACCTGCTTCTGGAAGCAACGTCAGCATAAGAACTGTTCATCGGGAGCATCATGAAATGAGTTTCCATGGCTGAGCAGTCGCACATAAGCTTAAGCTCACCATGTGCAATGCCAAGCATTTTCTGG
The DNA here is from genome assembly GCF_057628025.1 of Oncorhynchus mykiss. Lineage (NCBI taxonomy): Eukaryota > Metazoa > Chordata > Actinopteri > Salmoniformes > Salmonidae > Oncorhynchus > Oncorhynchus mykiss. The sequence continues at coordinate 73,184,331 of NC_143028.1, forward strand.
TGTGATGAATCATGCTTCAGTATCTGGCAGTCCAACTGACGAATCTGGGTTTGGTGGATGCCAGGAGAACGTTACCTGCCCGAATGCATAGGGCCAACTGTAAAGTTGGGTGGAAGGGCTATTTCTCATGGTTCGGTCTAGGCCCCTTAGTTCCAGTGGAGGGAAATCTTAACGCTACAGCATACACAGATATTCTAGACGAGTCTGCGCCTCCAACTTTGTGGCAACAGTTTGGGGAAGGCCCTTTACTGTTTCATCATGACAATGCCCCCGTACAAAGCAAGGTCCATACAGAAATGGTTTGTGGAGATCGGTGTGGAAGAACTTGACTGGCCTGCACAGAGCCCTGACCTCAACCCCATCGAACACCTTTGGGATGAATTGGAACGCCGACTGTGAGTCAGGCCTAATTGCCCAACATTAGTGCCCGACCTCACTAATGCTCTTTTGACTGAATGGAAGCAAATCCCTGCAGCAATGTTAAAGTGGAAAGCCTTCTAAGAAGAGTGGAAGCTGTTATAGCAGCAAGGGGGCACCAACTCCATATTAATGCCCATGATTTTGGAATGAGATATTTGACGAGCAGGTGTCCACATACTTTTGGTCATGTAGTGTTTTGTGAATTGTTGACTTTTTTTGCATGGATTTTGTGTTGAGATCAAAGACATTATAAAACTGTCAAACTGGTATAGAAGTATTGAAACAAGATATCATGTGTTGTTAAACTGAATCCCCTGTATAGCCAAGTTTCCTGAACAAAAGTAAGGCTGAGGGTCATTCAAAATGTCTCTAGGTCAGAGGGAAAAAAAAACACTTGCTAGTTATCATCTCTCCTCTGGTCTATCAAATATAGTTGATTCATCAAAATGTATAACAATACTATATCTATGAAATATTACATATCTCAATGACAAATATTGGCATTGATGGCACCGAGGTATCGCCAGTTCCATTTTTATCTGTGGCTCAAAGATTAGTCAATGCTGATTTGGTATGGATATGAAGTCCTGAGCCGAGAAAACTGTTCAAAATGGGAGGATTGAGTAATTTAAATCAAATCAATCAAGATACCTCTCTCTTTAATCACAAGTGTTAAAAAAAAGAATCTCTCTCTCTCTCTCTCTCTCTCTCTCTCTCTCTCTCTCTCTCTCTCCCTCTCTCTCTCTCTCTCTCTCTCTCTCTGTCTCTGTGTGTGTGCTTGATTTATGATGGGTATAATGAGATTTGGTGAGGGATGTCTTCCTCGAGTGGCATAAACTCACATTCCAAGAAGAGAAAGTGTATGTGGGGGGGCTCAACTGCTCTGTGACTTGTGCTGATTGAAATTGACCCGGAGTCTGCCGTTAAGATCTCCTCGGTCCAAAAGAAAACTGAGAGCCATCGTAGGTTTTAATTCAAGTGGCTGTCATGTGGTTATCAGGGGTGAAATTCCACACTGAACATTCCAATTTGATCGAGAAAAACGAATGAGGAGGCACGAAATGTGCCTGTCAATCAACAGGGCAGAAAGGGGGTAAAGATGGGCAATTATATTCTGGAATTGAATTAATGCATTTGCATTTGCTATTTGAGTTGAGGCTGTTAAAAAAGTTGCATACGTGTGCTGACAAGACAAAATGTTTGCTTAAGTGATGACACTGCACCCACAAGCTTAAACTAGGGTAAAAAAAGAGAAAAATGCATACAGAAATTGGCTCTGTTGTTGCCTGGCCTTATACCATCTGTATTTAATCGCCAACTACTCACAGTCACAGATTTATAATGAGCGTTCAGTTAGAATGCAGGAACCCAACTACAAATAGTCACAGATTTATAATGAACGTTCAGTTAGAATGCAGGAACCCGACTACTCATAGTCACAGATTTATAATGAACGTTCAGTTAGAATGCAGGAACCCGACTACTCATAGTCACAGATTTATAATGAACGTTCAGTTAGAATGCAGGAATCTGACTACTCATAGTCACAGATTTATAATGAGCGTTCAGTTAGAATGCAGGAACCCGACTACTCATAGTCACAGATTTATAATGAGCGTTCAGTTAGAATGCAGGAACCCGACTACTCATAGTCACAGATTTATAATGAACGTTCAGTTAGAATGCAGGAACCCGACTACTCATAGTCACAGATTTATAATGAACGTTCAGTTAGAATGCAGGAACCCGACTACTCATAGTCACAGATTTATAATGAGCGTTCAGTTAGAATGCAGGAATCTGACTAATAGTCACAGATTTATAATGAACGTTCAGTTAGAATGCAGGAACCCGACTACTCATAGTCACAGATTTATAATGAACGTTCAGTTAGAATGCAGGAACCCGACTACTCATAGTCACAGATTTATAATGAGCGTTCAGTTAGAATGCAGGAATCTGACTAATAGTCACAGATTTATAATGAACGTTCAGTTAGAATGCAGGAATCTGACTAATAGTCACAGATTTATAATGAACGTTCAGTTAGAATGCAGGAATCTGACTAATAGTCACAGATTTATAATGAACGTTCAGTTGAATGCAGGAATCTGACTAATAGTCACAGATTTATAATGAACGTTCAGTTAGAATGCAGGAATCTGACTAATAGTCACAGATTTATAATGAACGTTCAGTTAGAATGCAGGAACCCGACTACTCATAGTCACAGATTTATAATGAGCGTTCAGTTAGAATGCAGGAATCTGACTAATAGTCACAGATTTATAATGAACGTTCAGTTAGAATGCAGGAACCCGACTACTCATAGTCACAGATTTATAATAAATGTTCAGTTAGAATGCAGGAATCTGACTACTCATAGTCACAGATTTATAATAAATGTTCAGTTAGAATGCAGGAACCCGACTACTCATAGTCACAGATTTATAATGAATGTTCAGTTAGAATGCAGGAATCTGACTACTCATAGTCACAGATTTATAATAAACGTTCAGTTAGAATGCAGGAACCCAACTACTCATAGTCACAGATTTATAATGAGCGTTCAGTTAGAATGCAGGAATCTGACTAATAGTCACAGATTTATAATGAATGTTCAGTTAGAATGCAGGAATCTGACTAATAGTCACAGATTTATAATGAACGTTCAGTTAGAATGCAGGAATCTGACTAATAGTCACGGATTTATAATGAATGTTCAGTTAGAATTCAGGGAAAGATGCATAGGCACATAAAGATTAGAAAATAAACTTTAAAAATGTAGGAAAGTAAAGCATGCTTTTGTGAACAAAACCACCTTGCAGAAATGCTAATGTCATCATCATCATACTGGTAAAGTTCAACACCTGCACCTAATTAAAGATAAACAAAAAAGTATAACTATTAGTAACACTAGAACTACATTTATAATGTGAATTCAATTAGAAAAAGTACAACACCTGGACAACAGATTTGTTGCCTTTTCATTCTAGCCTAAAATATTTGCCAAGCACGCATATGGCTTTCCCTAATGTACCCAATCAGAATAGAGTTGGAGAAAGATAGTGAATGATGAGATGAGCTTCATGATTGACATAAATTCACTGAAAACCCACACTGACACACGGTTGTAATAACAGTATTGCAATTTTCATGTAATCCCATTTTGGCCAGCTAAGAGCCTAGCCACCGATCAAGCAACATTATGGACTAAACACGGACATCCTGTTGCTGAGACAATACTGGTCATAGTAAGATGCTATATCTGTACTGTACAAATGTATGCCGTGCTTAGGTAAATGTTTTACATTGTAATGGTGATTCCGTGTTGCTTTGTCTTTCTTTGTGTGATTGTCACCCCTGTCTTCCTTTCTAATGTTCCACCCCTTTGATTTCTATGCACATTTTTATTTATTTAACCTTTATTTAACTAGGCAAGTCAGTTAATTAGAAAAAAATATAATTTACAATGACGGCCTACCCCGGCCAAACCCTAACCCGGACGAAACTGAGCCAATTGCGTGCCGCCCTATGGTACTCCCAATCACGGCCTGTTGTGATACAGCTTGGACTCGAACCAGGGTCTGTAGTGACACCTCTAGCACTGAGATACAGTGTCTTAGCCCACTGCGTGGCGCCCCCATACAGTAGATACACATGGTTGTCATAGATACACATGTAATTGTTTTCCATCCTGATGGTTTTCATAGATACACATGTAATTGTTTTCTATGCTAATGGTTTTCATGGATACACAGGCCATTGTTTTCTATGCTAATGGTTGTCATAGATACACATGTAATTGTTTTCTATGCTAATGGATTTCATAGATACACATGTAATTGTTTTCTATGCTAATGGATTTCATAGATACATGTACTTGTTTTCTATGCTCTTGGTTTTCATAGATACATGTACTTGTTTTCTATGCTCTTGGTTTTCATAGATACATGTACTTGTTTTCTATGCTCTTGGTTTTCATAGATACATGTACTTGTTTTCTATTCTAATCGTTTTCATAGATGCACATTTAATTGTTTTCTATGCTAATGGTTGTCATAGATACACATGTAATTGTTTTCTATGCTAATGGATTTCATAGATACACATGTAATTGCCAAAACAAACACTTTCAGAGACGGCACAAGTCACGCACACAGCCCACTCTGCCACACTTCAATATCTTCCCAAACAAAAGGTGACGTTATGCCTCATCGAATGAATGCCCAGTTCCTCTCTCCCTCCTAACAAATTAACCATAGAAACAATCACTTAGCAACTGTACATATTCCTTGTTTTTTCATGCAACCAAATGAAGTAATTAAAAACACATGAAAAGCCTTAGTAGGGCAGTGCTCCATTTGTCAAGGGCTATGAAGTTCTCTCTTCCCCATCACAGTGTGTGTGTGTGTGTGTGTGTGTGTGTGTGTGTGTGTGTGTGTGTGTGTGTGTGTGTGTGTGTGTGTGTGTGTGTGTGTGTGTGTGTGTGTGTGTGTATGCATGATGAAGAGGGCAGAGTGGGTGAAAATTTGAACACAAGACAAAACACGTTCATCATTTATACTGTATATCCTATTGTGTAAATATCAGTTTTATTACTATGCATACCACTTGTTGTTATTTTATTTTTGATTATTATAGATATTACTATTGTACTGCACTGTTGAGGGAGCTTGCAAGTAAGCATTTCACTGCACCGTTTGTACCTGCTGTAAACTGTGTACGTGACGAATAAACATCGGTGATTTGACAAACTGTGTTACAAAGAACTACCTTTGACGATAACTAACACATTTTTAATCACTGCCAAAAGGGATGATTGGCACCTTTCATTTCTTGTGAGGCACAGATAAGGAAGGCCTGAGTCCCAAATGGCATCTTGTATGGTGCACTCATTTTGACCAGGGCCCATAGTGATCCGTGTAGGGAAGAGTTGTAGGGACTATAGTGCCATTAGGGATGCGCGCAGATTAGATTATCTCAAAACGGATTCCTCCAAAATGTCTAGAGTTCCTTTCCCTAGTGTGTAGAGATGGGCCTGGAAATATCTTGATTCAACACAGACTGTCTAGAGTTCCTTTCCCTAGTGTGTAGAGATGGGCCTGGAAATACTGGGATTCAACACAGACTGTGTTCTTAATTTTCTCCCCTCAATATTGTTTCTTAAATAATGTAACAGGCAGTGTGTTATCACCTGTTATGGGAATTTGCCATAACCAGAGTTATCTATTCTCAGATAGTAATTTCAAAGGGATTCACACCTTTCTTTCACAAGCTATTTGTCCTTCACAGTAAGATACTTCTCTATTAGTCTTTATTGAGACTAATAGACTTTATTGAGACTATTCTATGACAGATCTCTTTGTATTTTTTTACCAACACTACTCACAGAGCTTTAATATTCCAAAGGTTAACCACTAAAAGAGGAGAACATCACAATGTTATTTTATGACATTTGCAGTAGGAGCAATTTGGGCAGTATGATTTTATAATATAATTGTATTTTGTTATATGAGGTTGTTTGTTTTGTGCCAGGGAGTTACAGTATACCTTTTACTTTGGGAAGCAGGCCCTCACACCTCACACTTCTCCATTCTCTCACGCAACTCCCTAGAACATATCCAATGGGAACGTCTTCAAAAGGAACATCTCCAATGGGACCATCTCCAATGGGAACATCTCTAATGGGAACATCTCCAAAAGGAACATCCCCAATGGGACCATCTCCAATGGGAACATCTTCAAAAGGAACATCTCCAATGGGAACATCTCTAATGGGAACATCTTCAAAAGGAACATCTCCAATGGGAACATCTCCAATGGGAACATCTTCAAAAGGAACATCTCCAATGGGAACATCTCTAATGGGAACATCTTCAAAAGGAACATCTTCAATGGGACCCTCTCCAATGGGAACATCTTCAAAAGGAACATCTCCAATGGGACCATCTCCAATGGGAACATCTCCAATGGGAACATCTCCAATGGGAACGTCTTCAAAAGGAACATCTCCAATGGGAACATCTCTAATGGGAACATCTTCAAAAGGAACATCTCCAATGGGAACATCTCTAATGGGAACATCTTCAAAAGGAACATCTCCAATGGGACCATCTCCAATGGGAACATCTTCAAAAGGAACATCTCCAATGGGACCATCTCCAATGGGACCATCTCCAATGGGACCATCTCCAATGGGAACATCTTCAAAAGGAACATCTCCAATGGGACCATCTCCAATGGGAACATCTTCAAAAGGAACATCTCCAATGGGACCATCTCCAATGGGACCATCTCCAATGGGAACATCTCCAATGGGAACATCTCCAATGGGAACATCTCCAATGGGACCATCTCCAATGGGAACATCTCCAATGGGACCATCTCCAATGGGAACATCTTCAAAAGGAACATCTCCAATGGGACCATCTCCAATGGGACCATCTCCAATGGGACCATCTCCAATGGGACCATCTCCAATGGGAACATCTTCAAAAGGAACATCTCCAATGGGAACATCTCCAATGGGAACATCTCCAATGGGAACATCTCCAATGGGAACATCTCCAATGGGAACATCTCCAATGGGACCATCTCCAATGGGAACATCTTCAAAAGGAACATCTCCAATGGGACCATCTCCAATGGGAACATCTTCAAAGGGAACATCTCCAATGGGAACATCTCCAATGTCCTAACATAGACCACTCCTAACACTAATGCAGCCATTCTGGGGCAGCATTTGAGCTAGTAACCATGTTTCCATCAGTTCGTTGAAAGATTTTAAAGCAAATATTTGAATATTAACACAGAGATATCTGTGCATTACAAGGAGTGGAATGTTTACATCAAATTAGCTTGTTGTGAATTAATTGCAGTACATAATGACGTGAATACAATTGTCTCATTCATCCCCTCCTCTCCCCTGTAACTATTCCCCAGGTCGTTGCTGAAAATGAGAACGTGTTCTCAGTCAACTTACCTGGTAAAATAACAGTAAAAATTCAAATTGAACAGGAAATCCAAAATCCTCAAACCAGGATTTATGGAAAAACTGGGAATTTTGGGAACTTATTGGGCCCAGACAAATCAAATTAAATTGTATGGGTCACATACACGTGTTCAGCAGATGTTATTGCAGGTGTAGCGAAATGCTTGTGTTTCTAGCTCCAACAGTGCAGTAATATCTAACAATTTCACAACAATACACACAAATCCAAAGTAAAGCAATGGAATGAAGAATATATAAATATTTGGATAAGCAATGTCGGAGCGTCATAGACTAAGATACAGTAGAATAGAATAGAGTACAGTACATACTTATGAGATGAGATGAGTAATGCAAAATATGTAAACATTATTAAAGTGACCAATGTTCCATTACTAAAGTGGCCAGTGATTTCAAGTCTATGTACATCTATGTACGTCTATGTACATCTAAGGTGCTACTGATGCCTATTTAATAGTCCGATGGCCTTGAGATGGAAGCTGTTTTTCAGACTCTCGGCCCCAGCTTTGATGCACCTGTACTGACCTCACCTTCTGGATAATAGGGGGCTGAACAGGCAGTGGCTTGGGTGGTTGTTGTCCTTGCTGATCTTTTTGGCCTTCGACACTGATAGGATATGTCACAACCTAATCTGTTTCACTTGTGTTTGTGCTTGTCTCCACCCCCCTCCAGGTGTCGTCCAGCTTTCCCATTATCCCCGGTGCATTTATACCCGTGTTCTCTGTTTGTCTGTTGCCAGTTCATCTTGTCTCGTCAAGCCTACCAGTTTTCCCGTACTCCTGTTTCTTGTTAGTTCCTGTTTTCTAGTTCTCCCGGTTTTGACCATTCTGCCTGCCCTGACCCTTCCTGCCGTTCTGTACCTCTTGACACTTGACACTGCTGTGGATTACTGACCCCTGCGTGACCTGACCCTGAGCCTGTATGCCATTCTGTACCTTACCGACTCTGCCCTGGATTACTGACCTCTGCCTGCCCTTGATCTGTCATTTGCCTGCCCCCAGTTTCGGTAATAAACATTTGTTATTTCAAAGTGTCTGCATCTGGGTCTTATCCTGAGGCCTGATAGGATCAGGTGACTTAGGAGCAGAAAGTGACCAACTCTCAACACTTAAGGAAACATCTTTATTGGTGGCGTTGATAACCTTCACTTTAATGATCTCGACGAGTCATTCAAATTATGGCCCCGGCCAAAGAAATTAGAATGAATGGAGATATAATCCTAAACAGCAAATACTTCATCACTGAGGGGCAAGCAATATATCTCTTTTAAAGGCCTTTATGTGAGGAGGAGGGAGCTTTCCAATGACAAACGTATTATCTGTCACTCACTATGCAAGGTTGAAGGGAGATATCCATGGGAAGCGGAATTGGAAACAAGGGCATTTTCATATAGGAAGGGCTTTTTTATAATAGATGATCAGTGTCATTATGAGTGATGAGGTCCCACTGTCGTTATTCAAAATGCTAGTAAGAGCTGAGAACGACTTTCATTTCCAGGGAAAGATACCATCTTTTCCATAGCTTGCACATATAGATGAGTTGGTCAGAACACTTTAGAAATAGGTGACTCATAGCCAAAAGTTACATTGGTTTACAGGTTGTTAGGGAGTACGCAGAACATAGGCTGTGCCTGTCGTTATTTTATTCTAAAGATCCTTGGGTTTCGACATATGCACACATATTTTGTAAGTCACAATTATGTCATCACTGCCAATAGCTTGTTTACACGTTCCTGTATACAGCAGTGTTTATGCTTATATAACTCCCTATCTCAGAGACTGGGAGTCTCATGGAGCTGAATGTATGGCCCTGGTCAGAATGTATTTTGCTTGGATTTTTGTATGTTTGTCTACATTGCAGTATATTTCCAGTTCAGCCTGAACCACGTGATAACAACAAGACTGTCAAAGTCAAATCATGTCCAAAATGGCCCTGGAGGATCAACAAGCCTTCTTAGGGTGGTTGGTCATATTGTCTTGCATTGGAGTATCTCCACTGTGTGTGAGAGCAACCGCAGACGGGAGTTAACTTTGGGAAAAAGACAGTGGTTAATGGATTGCCAGGACTAGCGTCTTTGCCAGTGCTTGGGAAAGATGGCTGTAGGCATTTGCTCTCCATAATCCACAAAGTTCCCAAAGTTAGGCTACATTCTTCGGAGTGACCAGAGGGGTATAATACAAAGCAGGATCAATTAGTTTATTTTTTATAAAGATACGCTTGAAATGAGCACGGTCTAATTCACTCAATAACCAAAAACACATATCTAAGTTTAGCTTTCATATTAATGACCAGAAAATCAATAGTTATTTCTGGTTGTTTATCAAAGTTAGCTGGCTTATTCATTGATCCCGCTTCATATACCAGTCAGGGCCAATATTCATGAAGCATTTCAGGTTTTCTGAACTTGGAAAAATGTAGCTTTTTCGATAATAAAGAATACAGGCCCTGATGACTCAAATGCTGAGAGACCAGTGGAGGCTGGTAGGAGGATGCCACCTTTCCAACAAGTCTGTTTTTTAAATTTCTGCCCTGCTAGAGCTGCACAGGTCAACTATAAGTGCTGTTATTGTGAAGTGGAAATATCTAGGAGCCAAAACGTCTCAGCCGCATAGTGGTAGGCCACAAAGCTCACAGAACTGGACAGCTGAGTGCAGTAGAATGTAGTGTGTAAAATCGTCTTTCCTCAGTTGCAACATACACTACCGAGTTCCAAACTGCCTCTGGAAGCAATGTCAGCGCAAGAACAGTCGGGAGCTTAATGAAATGGGTTTCCATGGTCGAGCCCATATTAATGCCCATGATTTTGGAATGAGATGTTCGAAAAGCAGGTGTCCACATACTTTTGATAATTTAGTGTAGCTGTGTGGTGTGGCAAGGCTGAAAAAAAGAAGACAGGATAAACAAAATAAAATGGCCTCCTTGGGTTGATCTCTTTAGAAATTGTACCTATTGTGTGGCGGATAAAGAAAAATCTCATTCTCTCTGTCAATGTTGTGACAACATGTTTCATGAATTGGCTTTTGAGACGCGGCTTGAAAATAGCAATTGTTACTGAACATGTGAGGTTAAAGGTCAATGTTGAATCCATTGTTGTTATTGTTGTATAATAAACAAACCATTCTCTCTAAATAAATCAAATTGATAATACATATAAAAGGTTATACTTCATAATTTGAAGCCTATTGTAGCATTTATGTTGTTTATTCCTGTAGTCTTTTCACTTATATAGACTATGTAGTCTATACTCTATACATTACAATTCAGCTTTTAGAAGGAACATTTTACCTTTACGGTTTCCATGTTAGGACAGCCTCAATCTCAGCAGGACTGAACAAACCATAATCGTTTTTTTTTTTAAAGATTCAGTCTATAAGAGAATTTCATGGCCTAATTCCCCTGCAAGCCCTTCATTCAACCCATATTTTTCCACTCCACCCGTTTTACCAGTCAGTGAATACTCCACCGTAGCCAGACAGCGAGAGGAAACTATCTGCCACTTAATTGGACTTCCTTTGCGAGTGGGTACTGGAAATGAAAATTAAATCAAGACTAATGAGCAATGAACAGTAAAAGAGGAAGATAAATGGTTTGATGGCAGCGAGACAGGCAAGGTTGAGAGAGTCAAATAACTTTCTCCCTTCCTAATTTCTCCATTCAAATGGGAGCTGAAGCAATCATATGCTTTCAGGGTAACGCAGGTCTTTGTTCCTCTAGGGCTACAACAGGCGTCTTGCGGCCCAAAACCATCTAGTGAGGGATTTTTGTGTTAAAACAAAACAAAACATGATTGTAAAATCATCAGGAATTTAGCTAAAAAATATATAATTTAGTAAATCTGTTCCCAAGTATTCCCACAAACATAAAAAGAGACACATAAAAAGAGACATGCCTTAATGTAATCAAGGTATGGAATTATTGTTATTCTAAAATACAATCTGTTTTTGTGCTTAGTTGTGGTCAATTTGCAGTGTACAAATTATTATAGTTATGTTTTGTCCCCCGACCATCCACTCCAACAAAAATCAGCCCGTGGCTGAATTTAGTTGAATTTACAAGACATAAGCAATACTACCAAATGAAGTTCCAGTGAACATATTGCATTGCATAAGGAAACTGTAACAACGAAACATGTCTTGTATAGGTAATATTCACACGTGTTAGGATTAAAGCGTTTGTTTTGAAGAGAGTGTTGAAATAGAAAAAGGCAATTGTGTCTGTTTACTCGTCCAAATAAAGTAGCTGAGAAGAAAGGTTTTAATTTCCTGATATCTTCAAGCTTGGCTGTGTGGCCGCTTCAGGGTATAGGAGATGTGGTTAAGCTGTTTTATAAGAATCCTCTCATGCTGTTTGAATAGATTTTTAAGCAGAGTCTAATAGGATAGTAGCAGCTTAATCTGCAGGCAATAGAGAACAATTACTTTTCTGCTTCGGTGGTCTTAGCCTGGCCCTATGTCAGTTTGTCTAATGTGTTGTTTATACATAAGATGTTAAAGATATAATTTCACACATACAACCTTGACATTGCCACTGACATCAAAGTTATACAGGAGTTGAATCCGTGCACAGCCTTGTAAAGGATGGATAGTTTTAATTGTATAAATACAATGTGCATGACCGTGCTTCTGTGAAACACTTTGTAGATAACCTCTTTTGCAATCACAGCCAAAAGTGTTGGTTGATAGCATTGAGGCTTCTGTACAGGTTGTCCAAACTCACAATTTGATGTAAGTGGACGCTTTAATTTCATACCTTGCGTAGCTAGCTACTGTAGCTACCTAGTACAAGGTGGTAATGTAAGGTAATAATACTTCTGCATGTTCTGATGAGAACATTAGATTAATGCTTGGACAATTAGATTTTGATTGGCATAATTCATCATTACTATTAACACATGCATACAACACATTGTAGTTGTTCAGGGATTCAGGCCCATGATTAATTTGTTTGCAGAACAAACAGAACAAACAGATGTCGGAAAAGAACACAAGAAAACATCTGATTTGTTCTTGATCCTCATGGTCCAAGATTACACAATGGTGTATCATCATAATCATAAACAACAGCCATAAAGCCAGGAAATACATATTTAAATAGCCATATAATTCCAAACTCAATACATAATGTGCAAGTAATGTCAAGCTCAATGTCACAAACATATGATCCAAATCTACCACATAATGTGGTCATGAGGCTATTAGTGAAGTCTGAATGTCCGTCTGTTATACTGGGAAGAACGTGGCTTTATGTCAAAAAAACAATTAAAGTGACCGTGGGAATGTTGGTGTGAAAGTGTCAAATACGTGTGCACTGGGAAACAATACGGAGCACCTTGCATATACAGTTATATATGTTTATCAACCGGGTAGTTTGGATCATGCATGATGATTGGTTAAAACAGCATCCCCCTTGCTTCTAGCCTAGCATTTGGTTTGCAAGAATGAATGTAGGTTTATATAAATATTGCTGTCGACAACAATGACCTCTGCAAAAAAAATTCAATGTAGAAATGCGATCTTCCCTGTAGCCTTTATTGAATGTTGTCTCGACTAGAAAACAACATTTCTGACCAGACCCAGGCAAAATAATGCATCAGCATTAATGTTATTTAGATATATTTTTTAAAGTCCAGGTAAAACAGCTAAAACAAACTAAAATGAAGCTAGTTTTCTGTCAATTTAGCTGCAGAGGATAGCTAGCAAGTCGATGCCTAGCTAGCAAGTGACAAGAATGTTAGTCCACAGATTAACGGTTAGTCAGCATAGCAACCACTCTTTGATTGCATATCAACAATGTTTTGTCTTTACTATTTCCTCTGGTGGAAGGATGAAATATTATTCATTCACTTATCAAAATAAAGTTTTTACTGAAACCATGTTAGTCATTGTTTTATTTAAAATGTTGGTAACCATTTTTTAAAAGCAATAAGGTATCTCAGGGTTTTGCAGTATATGACCAATATACTAGGCTTGGGCGGTATCCAGATTGTCATCTCAACCTTGTGCTATCCCTGGATATTCAATAATACCAGCACTGAACACAAGGGGCGCTATTTTCTAACCCCACAGTATCTGTAATCCAAGGTTAGCAATGCTAACAATTACATGTAAAATCCCATAAAGAATGTTAACTAAATGCTAATGAGCGCATTGCAAACATGTTATACAGACTTTGACATAAACTATTTTCAGGACAGACAACCCAGCTCATAAAGTTATACAAATAACAAAAAAATGATACTCACAGTTTGCTGCAAGCACAAAACAAATATTAGAGAGCAAGGCTCTTGATCCAGGAGGGGATTCTCTGCTTTTACAAAGTGAAGCTAACCATTTAGCTAGATAGCTAATTATCTATTAAAACATTTAGTTGTGAATTCCATACTAGCGTGTGCTGCACCACAGTGAGTGACTCACAAGGCTCCGATCTCTCGTTGTCCTGTGCTTGTAAACAAACACCACTTAACTGGGACTACCGGTAAAGCTTCATAATGAAAAATGATGTGACAGCTGAAATGAAGAAGTTGACAGCAGGTATTTACTTAAAAAGTACCTACAAATATTCAAATGTATTGACGGTATTGTAAAACCATCCCCTGGCTATTTTGCAGAGGGAGGTGTTTAGTCCCAGTGTCCTTATCTTATTGATGAGCTTTGAGGGCACTATGGTGTTGAACGCTGAGCTGTAGTCAATGAATACCATTCTCACATAGGTGTCCCTTTTGTCCAGATGTGAAAGGGAAGTGTGGAGTGCAATCTATTCAATCTATTCAATCTTTGCAATCTATTCTACCACACCCAGAAATCTGCTCCTTTTATTCTCTGTACTCAATGCACTAGACAACCAGATTTAATAATCTTTAGCTGTACCCTCATCCTACACCTCCTCTGTTCCTCGGGTGATGTGGAGCTTAACCCAGGCACTGCATGCCCCCAGGCACTCTCATTTGTTGACTTCTGCAACCGAATGTTAACATCAGAAGCCTCCTCCCTAAGTTTGTTTTACTCACTGCATTAGCACACTCTGCCAACCCTGATGTCCTTACTTTGTCTGAAAACTGGTTTAGGAAGGCCACCAAAAATTCAGAGATTTCCATACCCACCTACAACATTTTCTGTCAAGATAGAACTGCCAAAGGGGGAGGAGTTGCAATCTACTCCAGAGATAGCCTGCAAAGTTCTGTCACACTTTCCAGGTATATGCCCAAACTGTTCGAGCTTCTAATATTAAAAATTAATCTCTCCAGAAATAAGTCCCTGGACACCACATGTGAATTGATTGAAACCCCATCTATCTTCAGAGTTCCTTCTGTTAGGTGACCAAAACTGGGATATGCTTAATACCCCGGCAGTCCTACAATCTAAGGAAGAAGCCCTTAATCTGTAAACATGGGCACCCTCATAGACATTATCCTGACCAACTTGCCCTCCAAATACACCTCTGCTATTTTCAATCAGGATCTCAGCGATCACTGCCTCATTGCCTGTATCCGCTATGGGTCCGCGGGCAAACGACCACCCCTCATCACTGTCAAACGCTCCCTAAAACACTTCTGCGAGCAGGCCTTTCTAATCAACCTGGCCCGTGTATCCCGGAAGGATATTGACCTCATCCCATCAGTCGAGGATGCCTGGTCATTCTTTAAAAGCAATTTCCTCACCATCTTAAATAAGTATGCCCCTTTCAAAAAATGTAGAACTAAGAACAGATATAGCCCTTGGTTCACTCCAGACCTGACTGCCCTCGACCAGCACAAAAACATCCTGTGGCGGACTGCACTAGCATCGAATAGTCCACCGTGATATGCAACTTTTCAGGGAAGTCAGGAACCAATACACGCAGTCAGTCAGTATAGCAAAGGCTAGCTTTATCAAACAGAAATTTGCATCCTGTAGCTCTAACTCCAAAAAGTTGTGGGACACTGTAAAGTCCATGGAGAATAAGAGCTCCTCCTCCCAGCTGCCCTGGGGCTAGGTAACACTGTCACCACCGATAAATACACGATAATCGAGAATTTCAATAAGCATTTCTCTATGGCTGGCCATGCTTTCCTCCTGGCTAGCCCAACCCCGGCCAACAGCTCAGCACCCCCCGCAGCTACTTGCCCATGCCACCCCAGCTTCTCCTACACCCAAATCCAGATAGCAGATGTTCTGAGAGAGCTGCAAAATCTGGACCCGTACAAATTGGCTGGGCTAGACAATCTGGACCCTCTCTTTCTAAAATTATCCGCAGCAATTGTTGCAACCCCTATCACCAGTCTGTTCAACCTCTCTTTTGTCCGAGATCACTAAAGATTGGGAAGCTGCCGGGGTCATCCCCCTCTTCAATTGGGTGACACTCTAGACCCAAACTGTGATAGACCTATGTCCATGCTGCCCTGCCTTTCTAAAGTTTTTCGAAAAGTCAATTTAATAAACAGATCACTGACCATTTCGAATCCCTCCATACCTTCTATACTGTGCAATCCGGTTTCCGAGCTGGTCACAGGTGCACCTCAGCCACGCTCAAGGTACTAAACGATGTCATAACCGCCATTGATAAAAGAAAGTACTGTGCAGCCGTCTTCATCGACCTGGCCAAAGCTTTCGACTCTGTCAATCACCATATTCTTATCGGCAGACTCAACAGCCTTGGTTTCTCAAATGACTGCCTCGCCTGGTTCACCAAATACTTCTCAGACAGAGTTCAGTGTGTCAAATCGGAGGGCCTGTTGTCCGGACATCTGGCAGTCTCTATGGGGTACCACAGGGTTCAATTCTCGGGCCGACTCTTTTCTCTGTATATATCAACAATTTCACTCTTGCTGCGGGTGATTCCCTGATCCACCTCTATGCAGACGACACCATTCTGTATACATCTGGCCCTTCTTTGGATACTGCGTTAACTAACTGCCATACAACATTATTTCTGTGGCATCCAACTGCTCTTAAACACTGGTAAAACTAAATGCATGCTTTTCAACCTTTCACTGCCCGTACCCGCCAGCCCAACTAGCATCACTACTCTGGACGGTTCTGACTTAGAATATGTGGACAACTACAAATACCTAGGTGTCTGGCTAGACTGTAAACGCTCCTTCCAGACTCATATTTATCATCTCCAATTCCAAATTAAATCTAGAATCGGCTTCCTATTTCGCAACAAAGCCTCCTTCACTCAAGCCACCAAACATACCCTCGTAAAACTGACTATCCTACCCATCCTCAACTTGGGCGATATAATTTACAAAATAGCTTCCAATACGCTACTCAGCAAACTGGATGCAGTCTATCACAGTGCCATCTGAATTGTCACCAAAGCCCCTTATACCACCCACCATTGCGACCTGTATGCTCTAGTCGGCTGGCCTTCACTACATATTCATCGCCAGACCCACTGGCTCCAGGTCATCTATAAGTCTATGCTAGGTAAAGCTCCGCCTTATTTCAGCTCACTGGTCATGATAGCAACACCCACCTGTAGCACGCACTCCAGCAGGCATATCTCACTGGGCATCCCCAAAGCCAACACCTCTTCAGCGCCTTTCCTTCCAGTTCTCTGCTGCCAATGACTGGAACGAATTGCAAAAATCGCTGAAGCTGTAGACTTATATTTCTCCCACTAACTTTAAACATCAGCTATCTGAGCAGCTAACCATTCGCTGCAGCTGTACATAGTCCATCTGTAAATAGCCCAACCAATCTACCTACCTCATCCCCATATAGTTTTTATTTAATTTTCTGCTCTTTTGCACACCAGTATTTCTACTTGCACATCACCATCTGCTCATCTATCACTCCAGTGTCAATTTGCTAAATTGCAATTACTTCACTACTATGGCCTATTTATTGCCTTTCCTCATCATGCCATTTGCACACACTGTATATAGACTTTCTTTTTTTTCTATTGTGTTATTGACTCACGCTTGTTCATTCCATGTGTACATCTGTGTTGTTGTTTGTGTCGCACTGCTTTGCTTTATCTTTACCAGGTCGCAGTTGTAAATGAGAACTTGTTCTCAACTAGCTTTTAAATAAAGATTGCATCATCTGTGGATCTGTTGGTGCGGTATGCAAATTGGAGTGGGTCTAGGGTTTCTGGGATAAAGGTGTTAAATGTGAGCCATGACCAGATTTTTAGCTTTTCAGCTCGGGGATTCGATCTTGCAACCTTTCGGTTACCACCCCACAATGTGTACTATTTACATAGGTTATCTTAGTGTTCTTGGGCACAGGGACTATGGTGGTCTTCGTCGGGGATAGCGGGATTTCTAATAAGCTTCCGGGTTGGAGTCCCGCTACTTGAAAGTAGCAGCTCTACCGCTTAGCTCAGTGTGAATGTTGCCTGTAATCCATAGCTTCTGGATGGGGAATGTACATACAGTCACTGTGGGGACGATGTCCTAGATGCACTTATTGATGAAGCCAGTGACTGATGTGGTGTACACCTCAATGCCATCGGAAGAATCCCGAAACATATTCCAGTCTGTGCTAGCAAAACAGTCCTGTAGTTTAGCATCTGCTTCATCTGACCACTTTTTTATAGACCGAGTCACTGGTGCTTCCTGCTTTCATTTTTGCCTGTAAGCAGGAATCAGGAGGATAGAATTATGGTCAGATTTTCCAAATAGAGGGCAATGTGGCTGAGTTCCAGCATGATTGTCCAGGATGTACTAAAGTGCTTGCCATATGGCCATGTTTATGACCGAAATGTTGAACATAGTTGTCATCAGAGGCTCCTATTTGCCTATATGGCATACCCGGCTGGCATGCAGACATACAGGTACACACACTGAGTGTACACAACATTAGGAACACCAACCTAATATTTAGTTGCACCCCCTTTTGCACACAGAACAGCATCAATTAGTTGGGGCATGGTTTCTACAAGGTGTTGAAAGTGTTCCACGGGGATGATGGCCCATGTTGATTCCAATGCTTCCCTCACTTGTGTCAAGTTATGGCCTCCCGAAGTGACGCAGCGATCTAAGGCACTGCATTGCAGTGCTAGAGGTGTCACTACAGACCCTGGTTTGTTCCCAGGCTGTGTCACAGTCCTGTAGGGTGGCGCACAATTGGCCCAGCTTCGTCCGGGTTAGGGGAGGGTTTGGCAGGGGGGTAGGCCATCATTGTAAATAATAATTTGTTCTTTACTGACTTGCCCAGTTAAGTAAAGGTTAAATAAATAAACTTTAAAAAAAAACAGTTGGCTGGATGTCCTTTGGATGATGGACCATTATTGATAGACATGTGAAACTGTTGAGCGTGAGATACCCAACAGCTTTCAGTTTTTGACACACTCAAACCGGTGTGCCTGGCACCTACTACCATACCCTGTTCAAATACACTTTAATATCTTGTCTTGCCCATTCACCCTCTGAATGGCACATACACAATCCATGTCTCAACTGTCTCAAGGCTTAAAAATCCTTCTTTACATTGTCTTCTCCCTTTCATCGACACTGATTGAATTAGATTTAACAGATTACATCAATAAGGGATCATAGCTTTCACCTAGATTCACCTGGTCAGTCGATGACATGAAAAGAGCAGGTGTCCAAGCAGTTCCTAATGTTTTGTACACTCAACTAGAATTATGGTCTATACCATTGAAGAAAAAATATATTTATTACTTCCCAAAGGCCTCTTACCCAGTACAGGATATAACTATGTATACGTGTAGCAGTAGAGGTTGCTGAGGGGAGGACGGCTCATAATAATGTCTGGAACGGAGCGAATGGAATGACATCAAACCAAGTGTTTGATGTATTTAATACCATTCCACTCATTCCGCTGCAGCCATTACCACGAGCCCATCCTCCCCAATTAAGGTGCGACCAACCTCCCTTGACGTGTAGCTCATTAAAGAAGAATATCTGCATGACAACAGTACAACAGCAAAACAGTCAATGGGTATACTGTATATTACTAATTTAAACATTCAACAATGAATGTACTAATCACAGATTGCTGCTTTAAACATTTTGGAAAGCCTGCTTTTCTAAAGCATTAGGGGATTTCTCACACAAAATCTGGGGCCCAGAGAGAGGGAAAGTTTGGATCAGTATAAGGCACGGTAAAAAGATAAGATATCTGGGCACCCCCGTTGTGTCTTGAACACTATACTGTAACAGAGCGGAACAACTAAAGGCACTTCCTGATTACTTCACCTAAATTCTCTTTTTGGTTATCCTTGACATCTCAATAAAATGTAATTGGATGAAGTGACTGAGAAATAATGTACTTTGCACAAAGCAATCTACGGGCTTGCAGATACCTTCCACGAGGATTAATGTTATTATTACAGTTCAGCCGCCACACAATCAACAACGGGGAATTGACTGCTCTCCTTCGTTCCGACCGCAATACCAGCCAGATATATTTCCAAACGCCAAACATTCATTTTTGTTAAGAGGCTAGATAATTAGGATTCTGAGTGGGACAATCATGCTAGACCTCTGCCACCTTGCTTCCCTGAAGAATAACAACAAAGTTAACAGCGAGCCATTCCTTACCCGCTGTTATTATCATTGGTTTCAATCAATTTTACACCATTAGGTATCACCTAAATCAATGCATATTGGATATTCCATTATCCGAACAATCCAACATTGACTCTTGTATAGACCACCAGAGTGACTGTTGCTTGATTCCAGATCTATCCAAGCAGTGGAGCCCACATATTTAGCCTGTTTAAATGCTGCTGTTCAAAGGGTAAACTACCTAAGGTCAATGTAAAGAGCACCACATGGGTGCAGCATAGGCACAGGCAAACTAGGCACAGCTTTTTCCCACAGGGCCACCATACCATAAATCAAATGCTAACCCTTTATTTTTAGCACAATATGTTTGTGTGAGTCAGATTGTGACCCATAGACGCTATTAAAGCTAATGAACTAGAGCCATATATCCTTATTTCATCACAAAACTCTCTCTCGAACATTAGAATGAAGACAGTGGAGTTTCACAGCTGAAGCAGAATGTATAAAAGGTATCATTTACCATTTAAATACAGTGGGAAACCAGTCTTAATTGCTATCACGGATTACTCCTAAACCAGTCAAATGACAGGTAGTGTTGACTGAGATAAGAAAGTCTCTCCACTCTCAAATTATCAGGCCCATCAAGATAGGATAGCAATTTCCAGGCTCTCATTTTATTAGCCATGCATATCAATGCTCCATTAATCAAATTCCAAACTGACCCCCTATACCTACCCAGTTCATTTTAATGGCACTATCTTAAGAGGTTCTACTTCCCAGTTGAGTGACCTGATAGATAGATTCCCATTGTAGGGACTAAATAGATAGATTCCCATTGGAGGGACTAGATAGACAGATTCCCATTGGAGGGACTAGATAGATAGATTCCCATTGGAGGGACTAGATAGATAGATTCCCATTGGAGGGACTAGCTTGATAGATGATAGATAGATAGATAGATAGATAGATAGATAGATAGATAGATAGATAGATAGATAGATAGATAGATAGATTTATTTATTGATTACCGGTCAAAGGTTTTAGAACACCTAATCATTATGCACTTGTCGGCTGCTTTTCCTTCACTCTGCAGTCCGACTCATCTCAAACCATCTCAATTTGGTTGAGGAAAGGGGATTGTGGAGGCCTGGCACTCCAATATTTTACATTTTTTTTATAAAAAAAATAATTAAACAAATTGTTTAAATTTGACCCCTTTTTCTCCCCAATTTCATGGTTGCTACAACAGGCTCGGGAGGGACGAAGGCTGAATGTCATGCGTCCTCCTCCGGTGGACGCATGACATGGAGCCGCACCAATGGAGGATACACCGTGCACCTGGCAACCTTGGCGAGCGCGCACTGCGCCCGGCCCGCCACAGGAGTCGCTGGTGCGCGATGAGACAAGGAGATCCCTACCGACCAATCCCTCCCTAACCCGGACGACACTAGGGCAATTGTGCGTCACCCCACGGACCTCCCGGTCACAGCCGGTTACGACAGAGCCTGGGCGCGAACCCAGGGACTCTGATGGCACAGCTGGCGCTGCTGTACAGCGCCCTTAACCACTGCGCCACCCGGGAGGCCAATATTTTACATTTTATTGCACCTTTATTTAACCAGGTAAGCTAGTTGAGAACAAGTTCTCATTTACAACTGCGACCTGGCCAAGATAAAGCAAAGCAGTCTGACACAAACAACAACACAGAATTACACATGGAATAAACAAGCGT
Source organism: Oncorhynchus mykiss (assembly GCF_057628025.1). Lineage (NCBI taxonomy): Eukaryota > Metazoa > Chordata > Actinopteri > Salmoniformes > Salmonidae > Oncorhynchus > Oncorhynchus mykiss. Next base: position 73,205,955 of record NC_143028.1, read on the forward strand.
ACAGTCAATAACACAATAGAGAAAAAAAAGAAAGTCTATATGCAGTGTGCAAATGGCGTGAGGAGGTAAGGCAATAAATAGGCCATAGTAGCGAAGTAATTTAGCAGATTAACACTGGATTAACACTGGAGTGATAGATGAGCAGATGATGATGTGCAAGTAGTGACACTGGTGTGCAAAAGAGCAGAAAATTAAATAAAAACAACATGGGGATGAGGTAGGTAGATTGGGTGGGCTATTTACAGATGGACTATGTTCAGCTGCAGCGATCGGTTAGCTGCTCAGATAGCTGATGTTTAAAGTTAGGGAGGGAAATATAAGTCTCCAGCTTCAGCGATTTTTGCAATTCATTCCAGTCACTGGCAGCAGCAAACTGGAAGGAAAGGCGGCCAAAGAGGCTTTGGGGATGACCAGTGAGATATACCTGCTGGAGCGCGTGCTACGGGTGCGTGTTGTTATCGTGACCAGTGAGCTGAGATAAGGCACTCTCCTTCTTGGTAAAATAGCCCTTACACAGCCTGGAGGTGTGATGGGTCATTGTCCTGTTGAAAACTAGGTGCAAACCAGATGGGATACTGTACTGCTGCGTAATGCTGTGGTAGCCATGTTGGTTAAGTGTGCCTTGAATTCTAAATAAATCACAGAAAGTGTCACCAATAAAGCATCACCTCACCATAACACCTCCCCCTCCATGCTTTAAGGAGAGAAATACAAATGCGGAGATCATCCGTTCACCCAGACCGTGTCTTTGTGAGACACGGTCTGGGTGAACGGATGATCTCCGCATTTGTGGTTGGAACAAAAAAATCTCAAATTTGGACTCCAGACCAAAGGACAAACTTCCACTGGTCTAATATCCATTGCTCATGTTTCTTGTCGCAAGCAAGTCTCTTCTAATTGGTGTCCTTTAGTAGTGGTTTCTTTGACACGAACGCCTGATTCACACAGTCTCCTCTGAACAGTTGATTTTGAGATGTGTCTGTTACTTGAACTCTCAATTTCTGAGACTGGTAACTCTAATGAACTTATCCCCTGCAGCAGAGGAAACTCTGGGTCTTCCATTCCTGTGGCGATCCACATGAGAGACAGTTTCATCATAGCACTTGATGGTTTTTGGGACGGCACTTGAAGAAACTTTGACATTTTCCGTATTGACTTACCTTCATGTCTTAAAGTAATGATGGACTGTCCTTTATCTTTGCTTATTTGAGCTGTTCTTGCCATAATATGGACTTGGTATTTTACCAAATAGGGATATCTTCTGTATACCCCCCTACCTTGTCACAACACAACTGACTGGCTCAAACACATTAAGGAAAGAAATTCCACAAATGAACTTTTAGGAAGCCACACCTGTTAATTGAAATGCATTCCAGGTGACTACCTCATGAAGCTGGTTGAGAGAATGCCAAGAGAGTGCAAAGCTGTCATCAAGGCAAAGGGTTGCTATTTGAAGAATCTCAAATATAAAATATATTTGGATTTGTTTAACACTTTTTTGTTTACTACATGATTCCATATGTGTTTCTTCATTGTTTTGATGTATTCACTATTATTCTACAATGTAGAAAATAGTAAAAATAAAGAAAAAACATGAAATGAGTAGGTGTTCTAAAACCTTTGACCAGTAGTGTAGATGCAGACAGAGACAGCTCTGCATGAATAAGTCCAAATAAAAGTATAAGACTTTTTTTGGAGAAAATGTACTCGATACAGTAATATTAACTACGTTCGTGTGTTTTGGATGGAACTCTTTGAATAGATTTCTTCAGATGAATATTGTAAACCTCATTGAGTTTTCAGTGTTATTTTTCCTTTTGCCACTACCAGCGTGAGTCAACAATTACTTTTTGAAACTAAACGATGAAACGGCACAAGATGAAGATTGACAGAATGTAAATTGCTCAACAGTTTTCCATCATCGGTGACTGTAAAAAATGGTTGGGGGGGTGCTTTGGTGGGAAAATCCCTGAATACTATCCTTCTCATTTGTTACATGGCTGAGAAGCATGACAGTGTGATTGATTGCTACTTTTGTTAAACAAAGCAATTAAGTCAGAAGCTACATCTCAGAGGCTACATCTCCAATGGTACCCTATACCCTATGTAGTGCACTACTTTTGACCAGGGTATAAGTCAAAAGTAGTGCACTAAATAAGGGATAGAGTGCCATTTGGGATGTAGCCAGAGAGTAGTTGTTGTTGTGATGAGGGAATCTGTGGTGTCTTAAAGAGCGATTGCCCATAAAAATCTACTTCTGGTTTTGAAAATGGCCTGTGTGGCATCAATTTGAGTCAGAAACATTTATTCTAGTGTCAAAATTGACTGCAAGCTATAAACAGGATAATTCCTGTCATAAAGTCAGTCTTGTCCAAAACAGATATTTGCGAGACGATAGGAAAAAAATTGCATGTCACGGAATGAAGTCTACCATAACATGCCCACAGCTGGCAGCACCCAAGTAATGATCAATTCGGAGCACAGCTGCATACTACCTGATCATAATGCCCATAGTCAATTTGGTTTAACATACTGTACGATATCCATATGAGGCTAGTTATGGACCATCAAAATATTTGATATTATTTTAAAATGTTATAGCTTTAAATTTCAATTTCTAAATTGTAGAAATTCATATATAAATATTGAAAGCATTTAATGAGAGAACTAAAACATGTGCAACATTAAAATATTGTCCTATTTACATTGTGTAATTTATTGAAGGTCCCTAACTAGCCCCAAAGATAGGCTATCCAAAGTCAAACTAATTTTGCCACAGTTGCACACCAGCCAGCTGAAGCTAATTGGCTAAATTATTTTTCTAACTCTTCCCACCTGCGAACACACACAAGAGACATCCACATCAATCCATACCCTGAAACCAACTCACGATGTAATTCAGTCATGGCCGCTAGCATTTCTTAATGAACCAAATCTAAGACGAGGCCAAATCAGGAAGTGCAGTCACCCTTTAAATTACACTAACCAATGGAGAAAGACCTGAAATACATTACTAATTAAAATGGATGATTTAAGGATGAGAAGCATGAGTGCTTTCACACTATAGTAATATTCAAATGAGAGGAGTATGCATGATCAAAATCTACAGAGGGATGAAGGCAGTCTTTTTGGATGAACAGTATCTTTACAATCGAAGATACAGAAATCGTGCTGCAAATGAAAGCCGTTGGCCAGGTCATCGGACCTGTTGGAGTGATAAAGTGTTTGAAGCCACAAAGCAAAGCGGTCTATTGTGAAAGACATTCATGACTCGATAACAGCTAATTCATTCAATTAGGTTCATAAATATGTACGGTGCCTTCTGAAAGTATTCACACACTTGACTTTTTCCACATTTTGTTGTGTTACAGCCTGAAATTAAAATGGATAAAATTAAGCTTTTTTTTTGTCACTGGCCTCCACACAATAGCCCATCATGTCAATGTAGATTTAATAAAAAATGGAAAGATGAAATGTTTTAAGTCAATAAGAATTCCACCCCTATGTTATGGCAAGCCTAAATAAGTTCCGGAGTTAAAATGTGTTTAACAAGTCACATAATAAGTTGCATGGACTCAATCTGTGTGCAATAATAGTGTTTAACATAATTTTTTAATGAGTACCTCATCTCCGTACCTCACATATACAATTATCCGTAAGGTCCGTCTTTCGAGTAGGGAATTTCAACCATATAAACCAGGGAGGTTTTTCAATGCCTCACAAAAATCTATTGGTAGATTGGTAAAAAAGAAAGAAAAAAATGCATACATTTAATATCCCTTTGAGCATGGTGCAGTTATGAATTACACTTTGGATGGTACAGTCACTTCGGAAAGTAATCAGACCCATTGACTTTTTCCACATTTTGTTGCGTCCCATCCTTATTCTAAAATGGATTAAGTAAAAAAATCCTTAGCAATCTACACACAATTCCCCATAATGACAAAGCGAAAACAGGTTAAGATTTTTTTGCACATTTATACAAATAAAAAACAGAAATACCTTATTTACATAAGTATTCAGACCCTTTGATATGACACTCCAAACTGAGCTCAGGTGCATCCTGTTTCCATTGATCATCCTTGAGATGCTTCTACAAATTGATTGGGGGTCCACCTGTGGTAAATTCAATTGATTGGACATGATTTGGAAAGGCACACAACTGTCTATATAAGGTCCCACAGTTGACAGTGCATGTCAGAGCAAAAACAAAGCCATGAGGTCGAAGGAATTGTCCGTAGAGCTCCGAGAAACGATTGTGCCGAGCAGCACTCCACCAATAAGGCCTTAATGGCAGAGTGGCCAGACGGAAGCCACTCCTTGGTAAAAGGCACATGACAGCCCAATTGGAGTTTGCCAAAAGGCACCTAAAGACGCTCAGACCAAGAGAAACAAGATTCTCTGGTCTGATGAAACCAATATGGAACTCTTTGGCCTGAATGCCAAGCGTCACATCTGGAGAAAACCTGGCACCACCCCTACAGTGAAGGATGTTGGAGGCAGCATCATGCTGTGGGGATGTTTTTCAGTGGCAGGTACTGGGAGACTAGTCAGGATCGAGGCAAAGATGAATGGAGCAAAGTACAGAGAGATCCTTGAAGAAAACCTGCTCCATAGCGCTCAGACTGGGGTGAAGGTTCTCCTTCCAACAGGACAACGACCCTGAGTACACAGCCAAGGCAATGCAGGAGTGGCTTCGGGACAAGTCTCTGAATGTCCTTGAGTGGCCCAGCCAGAGCCTGGACTTGAACCCAATCGAACATCTCTGGAGAAACCTGAAAATAGCTGTGCAGCAAAGCTCCCTACCCAACCTGACAGAGCTTGAGAGGATCTGCAGAGAGAGGAAAGGTGGAAAAACTCCCCAAATACAGGTGTGCGAGGATTGTAGCATCATACCCAATAAGACTCGAGACAGTATTCACTGCCGAAGGTGCTTCAACAAAGTAAAGGGTCTGAATACTTATGTAAATGTGATATTTCAGTTTTTTTTTTATAAATTAGCAAACATTTCTAAAAACCTGTTTTTGCTTTGTCATTATGGGGTAGATGTTATCACTTTTGGAATAAGGCTGTAAGCTAGCAAAATTTGGTAAAGGTCAAGGGGTCTGAATACTTTCCGAAGGCACTATAAATCCATGAACCCAGTTACTATAAAGATACAGGCATCCTTCCTAACTCAGTTGCCAGAGAGGAAGGAAGTCGCTCAGTAATTTCATCATGAGGCCAATGGTGACCTAAAACAGTTACAGTTATAGGAGAAAACTGAGGATGGATGAGCAACATTGTAGTTGCTCCACAATACTAACCTAATTGACAGAGTGAAAAGAAGGAAGCCTGTACAAAGTAAAAATATTCCAAAACATGCATCCTGTTTGCAACACGGCACTAAAGTAATACAGCAATACAGTTTGTCCTCAAATACAGTGTTATGTTTGGGGCAAATACAATACAACACATGTCTGAGTACCACGCTCCGTATTTTCAAACATGGTGGAGGCTGTATCATGTCATGAGTATGCTTGTAATCATTAAGGACTGGGGAGTTATTCAGGTTTAAAAAGAAATGGAATGGAGCTAAGCACAGGCAAAATCCTAGAGGAAAATCTGGTTCAGTCTGCTTTCCACCAGACAGAGCGTGGTATCATTTATTTTGGGACATGTATATCCACATCACCATCAGACCATTTTATTGGTAAACTACATAGTAATGTACAATTATTTTACATAATATATAATGATTTGGTTGTAATCCGGAGAGGTTCTAAATATTTTTTTCTATCTTCTATCAGGGGTATGAATACTGTCTGAAGGCACTGTATTAATGAGTCGCTGGCTCTACTGGGTCTCAACGGCTGTGGAGTCTAAATTGATCTTTAAGGTGTTGACTGACTGCTGCAAGGTCATGGCCAAATTCCTTCTCACCAGACGATCAGTTGTCGAAGCGCGTACATTCGTCGGAAGATCAAACATCTCTTAACCAAACTGGACAGATATTTTCTTGGACCGACCTCTCTTGTCCCTTCCTCTCCTTCAAACCACTTCATGGGATCAAAGTGCAGCTAAATAATTGACCAGGCGAATTAAAGAATCGAGTAGTGAACAGCAGCTTTCGAATTGTATCAATTCCGCCTTTCTACTTTTATTAACGACAACCTCCACACAGGGCACGTAACTAGAGTATACAGACAGTTGGAAGTCCAGGAGAAGACAACCAACCTAATAAGGCCTTGTTTGCCTCAGAATCAACTCCTGTGACAGGAGCACATTGATCAAGCCTACACCTTACAACATGCCATTTTACTCAACAAATAACGTAGTGTGTCAGTATGCAAAGTACAAAAGACAAGCCCGCCACCCCACTATCTTTTCACTTAACCAGAGTGGATAATATCAATTGTCTCAGCCAATGATGGCTAGCGGGAAGGTTCCTGTCCGTGGCTAAACCAACTAGGCTCGTAATTTAATAATTGTATTGTCATTTACAGATAGCATACACGTTTGTTATTAAGTCGCATTGAAAGTTCACATGTTCCAGAAGGCATTTCTGCCAAAAAAACACATTTTGATAAAGAATTCATTCCAATGCCACTCCAGTGAAGTAGAGACATTCCCTGAAACGAGTCACATACAGTGCCTTGCGAAAGTATTCGGCCCCCTTGAACTTTGCGACCTTTTGCCACATTTCAGGCTTCAAACATAAAGATATAAAACTGTATTTTTTTGTGAAGAATAAACAACAAGTGGGACACAATCATGAAGTGGAACGACATTTATTGGATATTTCAAACTTTTTTAACAAATCAAAAACTGAAAAATTAGGCGTGCAAAATTATTCAGCCCCTTTATTTTCAGTGCAGCAAACTCTCTCCAGAAGTTCAGTGAGGATCTCTGAATGATCCAATGTTGACCTAAATGACTAATGATGATAAATACAATCCACCTGTGTGTAATCAAGTCTCCGTATAAATGCACCTGCACTGTGATAGTCTCAGAGGTCCGTTAAAAGCGCAGAGAGCATCATGAAGAACAAGGAACACACCAGGCAGGTCCGAGATACTGTTGTGAAGAAGTTTAAAGCCGGATTTGGATACAAAAAGATTTCCCAAGCTTTAAACATCCCAAGGAGCACTGTGCAAGCGATAATATTGAAATGGAAGGAGTATCAGACCACTGCAAATCTACCAAGACCTGGCCGTCCCTCTAAACTTTCAGCTCATACAAGGAGAAGACTGATCAGAGATGCAGCCAAGAGGCCCATGATCACTCTGGATGAACTGCAGAGATCTACAGCTGAGGTGGGAGACTCTGTCCATAGGACAACAATCAGTCGTATATTGCACAAATCTGGCCTTTATGGAAGAGTGGCAAGAAGAAAGACATTTCTTAAAGATATCCATAAAAAGTGTCGTTTAAAGTTTGCCACAAGCCACCTGGGAGACACACCAAACATGTGGAAGAAGGTGCTCTGGTCAGATGAAACCAAAATTGAACTTTTTGGCAACAATGCAAAACGTTATGTTTGGCGTAAAAGCAACACAGCTGAACACACCATCCCCACTGTCAAACATGGTGGTGGCAGCATCATGGTTTGGGCCTGCTTTTCTTCAGCAGGGACAGGGAAGATGGTTAAAATTGATGGGAAGATGGATGGAGCCAAATACAGGACCATTCTGGAAGAAAACCTGATGGAGTCTGCAAAAGACCTGAGACTGGGACGGAGATTTGTCTTCCAACAAGACAATGATCCAAAACATAAAGCAAAATCTACAATGGAATGGTTCAAAAATAAACATATCCAGGTGTTAGAATGGCCAAGTCAATGTCCAGACCTGAATCCAATCGAGAATCTGTGGAAAGAACTGAAAACTGCTGTTCACAAATGGTCTCCATCCAACCTCACTGAGCTCGAGCTGTTTTGCAAGGAGGAATGGGAAAAAATGTCAGTCTCTCGATGTGCAAAACTGATAGAGACATACCCCAAGCGACTTACAGCTGTAATCGCAGCAAAAGGTGGCGCTACAAAGTATTAACTTAAGGGGGCTGAATAATTTTGCACGCCCAATTTTTCTGTTTTTGATTTGTTAAAAAAGTTTGAAATATCCAATAAATGTCGTTCCACTTCATGATTGTGTCCCACTTGTTGTTGATTCTTCACAAAAAAATACAGTTTTATATCTTTATGTTTGAAGCCTGAAATGTGGCAAAAGGTCACAAAGGTTAAAGGGGGCCGAATACTTTCGCAAGGCACTGTATACAGTACTGTACATCAACTCGACGACATACATGAACCAATGTACCGGTCATGGCTTTGCAATCGAGGCAATAGAGTTATGCTGACAAGCCTGGTTTTCAAATTGTTTCCACCTCATAAATTACCTGCACAATACTATGAAGAAGTTCAGCTACAATGAGAAGAACGTTACACTGTGTAATGAAGTAAGACGGCGTAATGATGTTAGATGGTGTAATGATGTTAGACGGTGTAATGATGTTAGACGGTGTAATGATGTTAATGATGTTAGACGGTGTAATAGGTGTTAGATGGTGTAATGATGTTAGACGGTGTAATGATGTCAGACTGTGTAATGATGTTAGACGGTGTAATGATGTCAGACGGTGTAATGATGTTAGATGTTGTAATGATGTTAGACTGTGTAATGATGTTAGACGGTGTAATGATGTCAGACGGTGTAATGATGTTAGACGGTGTAATGATGTTAGACGGTGTAATGATGTTAGACGGTGTAATGATGTCAGACGGTGTAATGATGTTAGATGTTGTAATGATGTTAGACTGTGTAATGATGTTAGACGGTGTAATGATGTCAGACGGTGTAATGATGTTAGACAGTGTAATGATGTTAGACGGTGTAATGATGTCAGACGGTGTAATGATGGTAGACGGTGTAATGATGGTAGACGGTGTAATGATGGTAGACGGTGTAATGATGTCAGACGGTGTAATGATGTTAGACGGTGTAATGATGGTAGACGGTGTAATGATGTTAGACGGTGTAATGATGTCAGACTGTTTCATGATGTCAGGCTGTGTAATGATGTTAGACGGTGTAATGATGGTAGACGGTGTAATGATGGTAGACGGTGTAATGATGTTAGACGGTGTAATGATGGTAGACGGTGTAATGATGTTAGACGGTGTAATGATGTCAGACGGTGTAATGATGGTAGACGGTGTAATGATGTTAGACGGTGTAATAGATACAGTAGGCTACCATGATGGAGTGATTTCTTCAGGCATACATTGTTGGAGCCAACTTTTATGATATACAGACAACATTTTGATTATGCATTACTACAGATTTAGTTATACTCTCTTACTGGTTTGTATAAGAGTGTGCTATTTAAGTGATAATGCCTTCGAAGCCGGTGTTTGGAGGATATTTTGGAACCGGTGTTGTTCTGTTGAGGGCCAGCAAGCAGTTCCAATATATCCTCCAAACACTGGCTTTGAGGGCATTATCACTTTTCTATAACGGGTTACTAACATATTCAATTAAAGATTTACATATTTTCATTAAAAACATTATTTTTATGAATTGTTTCATAGTAATTCATCCTTCCACGAGACATAGTCCTGACAGAAATCTAGGGTTACTACTCAAGTCGGCTGGTTTTTCATTCTATCGGTTTGGTTGCCAGAGACGAGACCCAGTTGTTAAGTATTTTTGTTTTGTTTCTATGGACGCGACCCAGTCATTCGTTTCAAATGTTCTGTTGCCATTTTAGCTGGCAACATTCCTATTCCTAGCTTGCTAGCTAACCAACTACGGCTAACTTACAGTCAAGCAGTGCAGCCAGAATAAGTAGCTGCGTTTGCATTTGTTTAAGCCGTTTTCTAGTGACGTTTATTTGGATTCAACCATAACACTGAGCTAATGATGCACTATTTCACCTGGCACAGAAAATGTGCTCTCTTGTCAGGACACTGTTGTTCCAAGGAGCTGAACAACAACACAATTGCTTCAAACTGAAGCTGGAAAGACTGCAAACTAGCTGCATTTAATTTTGTTTGACATGTTTTCTATTGACATTTCTTCGTATTTATCCATAACAATTATGCTCGTTAATGATTTCGACAGGCTGAGAAAAGCTCCCTGCCTGTCTGTCTCAACCGGACTCCTGACCCCCACACGTTCATTACTATAGGACAGCTGGAGATCAAATTTTAATATTGAAGCCATGTTGCAAATGTCAGAGAGACAGACAGCAAGGTTTACACAAATCTCTGCTATTGAAAACCAATTGCTAGTCTAAAATAAATGGGAGATAATGTCTAGATGCTTTTTACAGTGGAGATCAAATTTATAAATTGTCTGGCTGGGCTGATGAGACAGTGGATTGCGCAGTGAGATGGAACAGAGTAAATAGGCATTTCAACATCATAGCTTTAGCCGTGGTAACTTGTGGAATAGATACTGGCTGGAATGCAGTATTAATCAGTCAGCGTCCACGATTAGACCCCCCCCGTTGTATAAACGATAGTAATATGTGATACTGTATAAACCTCATGTTGCTTAATGCATTCGATAAAGATAAACACTGGATTGATTTTTATTTTTTTCTCTATATGAGAGGTGAATGTCATTACAATGCTGCCTAGGTGATATCTTTAGACACATCACCTTCAAAGACTGCTTTAAGCGTGTGAAGACAAAAACTGAAAACCCTATTCTACGATCAAGTGGAAGACATCTGGTAGGACATTATAAACCTGTGCAGCAATCCCAGGGATTACTAAAGAGAAAGAACATGACAGTACACAAACCTTGTTAGCTTCCCTTGCCTGAAGGTATTGATTTCATTATCCACTGGGCTCTCCCACTTCTCAAACAGCACTGATGGAGCTCTCGTATTAAGTGATGTAAAAATGGTTTAATAGAGAAACTTAATGAAGGCGCCCCTTTGGGGTTTTCAAGCTAACATCGCTTAATGAAACAACCAGGGTCAGAGATTCCATTGAGATCCGACAATAAGAGCCAATAAAGATGACAAACGGCGAGGGGCAAGAACAGGAAACGCAATACTACTTTGAACGAATACAGAGTTGAATAGTTCATGCTCTATTGTGAATTGACTTGCGTTTTTTCATGCAAAACTTGTTTATGTAGCGTATGGACATCTATTGTAATTTTTTCCCCCTTCCGTTTCATTAACTCAGAAAATTTTAAGAAAAGTTACTGAACAATTTTCTGAATGGGTCTGAATACAACTCACCAATTAAGATAAGGCAAAAAAAAAAACATTTTACTTTAAGAAAGTGCTGAGGGCCTATCCAGGATAGGAAATTAACTGTATTTATGCTGGTAATTGGAGTTTCCTATTGACTTTAGTGAAGTAGTGGGAGGGAGAGATTATAGGCTTAGCTAGTTTCCAAACCTTTCCCAAAGCAGAGAGATTATGATGCAAGTAATCAGTCTTGTCTGAAATGGAGAGAAAAAATAACCATGTTTACGTCCCATTTTTACATCCTTGTGTTAGTAAACAGAACCCAATATCACCGACATGAAAAGGTTCTTAGAATAGCAATATCTAGAATTGGAAAAATATTCATCTTTAACTTACAATATGTGGTTACTATGCATACTATGAATTAGTTGAAAATTCATATAAGACATCACAGCACAGTTGAAAAATAGGTGACAGTGTAAATCAAAAGAGGATGGTCTACAGAGATGGGAGGGATAGGCAAAGAGTAGCTGGGGCGTGGGATGATCATGATCGGTAGTAGTTATTTCTGAAAACACTATATAGATGTCTGAGTACTATCTACGCAACACGTAACATGTATTATAAAAAAAACGATATCTTTGTTATGTAACTACTGTGTGTAAAAATTGTATTTACTGTATTTAGTTTAGTTAAGTAGGATCCCTATTAGATACTGCACATGCAGCAGCTACTCTTCCTGGGGTCCATACAAAACATACAAATACATGACAAAGTACAGAATAGTTATAACACAAGAACAACACAATATATTACATTAAATTCAAAATAAAAAAATAAGAGTTATTTATTGGAAAGACACCAAGAGACAACAAAAATACTATTTACACACAATTCATATGTTAATATTTGTATATACAGTACAGTTAAACTAGATCCTTAGAAAGAGGAAAAGCTTTGATACAATACTTTGTCACATCTGTTTTTTCAAGCTAAACTTGCTTTTTGCCTGAGTAACCTCTGGTGGCAGAGCATTCCACAAAGACATGGCTCTATACATAACTGAGCTATGCATTAAATCTGTTTTTTCAAGCTAAACTTGCTTTTTGCCTGAGTAACCTCTGGTGGCAGAGCATTCCACAAAGACATGGCTCTATACATAACTGAGCTATGCATTAAATCTGTTTTTTCAAGCTAAACTTGCTTTTTGCCTGAGTAACCTCTGGTGGCAGAGCATTCCACAAAGACATGGCTCTATACATAACTGAGCTATGCATTAAATCTGTTTTTGTTTTGGGTACAGTGAAGAAACCCATAGTGACGAGTCTGATGGGGTATGTATGTCTGTTTGAAGTGTATGCAAATAGATTATACAAGGGGTTTGGCAATTTCAGACTAGAATGGAAGTAGTACATTTTCTCCTCAACCTTCAGCCATGAAGGTGTATCTGTGTGGGCAGTTAGACCTTGCAAGGCATGGTGCTTTGTTTTGAGCCAGCTGCAGCTTTGTTCAGTCTTTGCTGCGCCTGACCATATTACCGGACAGTAAATCAAGATGGGACAAGATCAGAGCTTGAACAACTAGTACAGTTGATCTTTGTGTCAAAAATGCAGAACAGCTTTGTCAATATGACTTGACCATGATCACTAACCATCCAATGTTACTCCTAGGAGTTCCGCTTCTTCAACTCATTCAATGGTCACACCCTTTATGTACTACTCCATTTGAGGTTTAGATCTAAGAGAATGCTTTGAACCAAATACAATGCTTTTGGTTTAAATGTTTTTAAGACCAGTTTATTCTTAATTACCCATTCTGACACTGTAACTCCTTGCTAAGAGTGTCAGTGAGCTCACTGGCTGTAGGTGCTGATGAGTAGAGTATGCAATCATCAACATGCACAGTCAATTTAGCTTCTTCTAGACAAGTGGCAAATCATTTATTAAAATAGAGAAGTGTAACAGCCCAAGGCAAATACCCTGAGGGACAGCGCACTGTACATATCTGATGTTAGAGAAGCTTCCATTGAAGAATACTCTCTGGGTTATATTGTATAAATAACTCTCCAACCATGTGATGGCAGGTGATGTAAAGCCATAGCAAGTGAGAATCTTCAATATCAGATTATGATCAATAACATCAAAGGCTGCAATGAAATGTTGAACCAATGTTACGTTCCCCAGTTTATGTGTTGTAGTTTGTGTATTTGCATGTGTTTTATTTCAGGAAATGGCTTCCTAAAATCCCTCAAGCAGCTGATTGGTCGACTCCAGGGCTAATTGGAGAGCTGACCCCACCCCCCCGTCAAGACACAGCTGTCTCCAGTTACATTCCTTCTGAAGCTATATAAAAGCCAGTGTTCTGTTCAGGAGAGAGAGATTTTTTTGGAGGTAGGGATTACTGAGAGAGATTTGCTGGGAGGTCATTGCAGAGGTTTTGCTAGAGGTTGATTTTGCTGGGAGTTCATTGCTGAGAGTTGGTATGTTCTGTGAGTTTGTTGCTCAGGTAGAGCTTATTTGATGTCCTTTGTTTCTTAGTTTGTTTGTGAAATTGTTTAATATTCTGTTTCATTTGTACCCAGGGGGGAAGGGGAAGGCACCTTGGGAGTGCTTAGGCAAGAGGCCCGCGGGCATACATATACCCGTAGTATATTCATTGTCTTGGCACACTAGGTAAGACCTGGACGGACCACCCCCTGTATTTTGGTTAGGGCACCAGGTGGTGCTAAATTAGGTAAGTAGTGGGTAGGCAGGTAAGATAGGAGAGGGGGGGCTTTGAGATTGACTTTCTTTGCTTTGGTTCCGTCCAGCCCCTTGTCCCCATAATACTGTGTAAAGGAATAAAGTCCTTGTAAACGGTACCACATTCTGCCTGTTGTCATCCTTACTCGCACCTACAGTCCATACCTCTTTCACTTCACGGAGAGTTTAGTTGTAGCAGGGTGTTGCGTTCCCTCTTCATAGAGGCGTGCGTAACACCAATCATTGGTCATCTGAGTCAGTGCAGTACAAGTTGAGTGCCCTTCTCTATAGGCATGCCGAAAGTCAGTAGTTAACTTGTTCTTTGTTCAAACACAATTTTCTCCAGTTTACCTTGCAAGCAAACTCATTGGTCAGCTGTTAGAGCCAGGAAAGGGTGTTTTACTATTGTTAGATAGTGGAATTACTTTAGCTTCATTCCACGCCTCTGAACACACACACTACTTATGGCTTTGGTTAAAGACAAGGCAAATAAGTGTGGAAATACAGTCTTCTACCGCGTCTTATCATTGATGGATAACAATCGTTTTTGCACCTCTTCCACATAAACCTGACTAAATTCAAAACCGCAATCCATCTCTTTCATTATCAATACACAAATATGATGGTTTACTGTTCAATATTGTCATTTCACTTCTCAGTTTGTCCACTTTACTAGTGAAATAGTAATTGAAATGATTGGCTATATCAAAAGGTTTTGTTATAAACGACCCATCAACTTCAACGAACGATGGAGATTAATTTGATTTTCTGCTCAAAAAGGTACTCGGAAGTCTTTTTCAATTGGTTTTTATGTCAGTTATCTTGTTTTGGTAATTTAGTTTCTTATTTGTTAAAGTTCAGTAAAAAATGTCTCAGTTGACATTATGTCAACCAATTAGCTGAGCAGACTGAATTGTTTGCCACCTTTTTTGAATTATTAATTTGAACCATACAATTATTCAATTCATCATCGATCCAGGGGGCTCCAGGTGACTACCTCATGAAGCTGGTTGAGAGAATGCCAAGAGTGTGCAAAGCTGTCATCAAGGCAAAGGGTGGCTACTTTGAAGAATCTAAAATTTAAAATATACAGTATTTTGATTTGTTTAACACTTTTTTGGTTACTACATGATTCCATATGTATTATTTCATAGTGTTGATGTCTTCACAATTTTCTACAATGTAGAACATAGTACAAATAAATAAAAACCTTTGAATGAGTAGGTGTGTCCAAACTTTTGACTGGTACTGTATATATACATAATTGTACATACAGTATGATATATTTCAAATATCAATATCTATAATTGTACATTGATGCTGAGTAACAGTGAAATGTAATATTGGACACAACCATGTTTTGTTGCTGCTCCATTTGAATTGTAAATGTCTCTTCCCGAAAACAAATAATTAATACCTGGAGAGGTTATAAGTTGTCCGTTTAGGACACAATGAGTAA
Organism: Oncorhynchus mykiss; assembly: GCF_057628025.1. Lineage (NCBI taxonomy): Eukaryota > Metazoa > Chordata > Actinopteri > Salmoniformes > Salmonidae > Oncorhynchus > Oncorhynchus mykiss. The sequence goes on from NC_143028.1 coordinate 73,221,342, forward strand.
CATACTAACTTGATGAACTTTGTCTGTGCTTTGTTACAGAACGTTCTGCTAGGTCTGCCCGTCATGGTTATCACGTGTCGGAAGAGAGAAAACTCCAGAGCCGGAATCTACTGTGTATTTGTATCTATGGTGGTTGTAATTCAAAAATTGGTTGTGTGGATAGATGTGGTTTAGTGTATCCAATGAAAATGTCCACGACATGTTAATCTTTGAGTACTCAGGGACACGATATGAAGCAGCATTGGAGGTGTGTTAGCCATAAGTCCTCTACACCACAGTTTCAGACAGTCTACAATATATGAATGTGCTGTGCAGGCCAAGTAACCACATTAGGGCCCCTGTATAACAAGTTTGGCACAATGGTTGTGGTACAACAGAACATTTTTCTGTACGTAATTAAATACGAATGTGTTGTAGAGACATTGGACAATGGTGGTGTAAACATTTTTGTGCAGAAAATCTCAGTTCTATTACAAAAACATCAGTTGCATCAGAATGATTGTGCTAAATGAGTCGTAAATCAGTTGTACAACTTGAGGTCTCTTGGTGTTGGTTGACCTGCATCAGAAGCTCATAAAATATTGCTGATTGATATTAATACCAGCAGCATACCACCCTGCATACCACCCTGGACCAACCCTGAAGCTAAGCAGGGTTGGTCCTGGTCAGTACCTGGATGGGAGACCAGATGCTGCTGGAAGTGGTGTTGGAGGGCCAGTAGGAGGCACTCTTTCCTCTGGTCTAAAAAAAAGAAATGCCCCAGGGCAGAGATTGGGGACACTGCCCTGTGTAGGGTGCCGTCTTTCGGATGGGACGTTAAACGGGTGTCCTGACTCTCTGAGGTCATTAAAGTTCCCATGGCACTTATCGTAAGAGTAGGGGTGTTAACCCCGGTGTCTTGGCTAAATTCCCAATCTGGCCCTTGAACTGTCATTGGTCACCTAATAATCCCCAGTTTACAATTGGCTCATTCATCCCCCTCCTCTCCCCTGTAACTATTCCCCAGGTCCTTGCTGCAAATGAGAATGTGTTCTCAGTCAACTTACCTGGTAAAATAACGGATACATTTAAAAAAAAAATGGTGAAAAGAGCTGGTCAGACTCACAAATGTCAATACACTGCTGGAAAACGCTATGACCTGAGCACCCTTTCTTGTATAATTAGCCTATTAATTATTCTGTTGTGGGTTAGGTTGAATCTACATGCATGTTATGGTTCAGGATGAATCTATGAGCATTGTATTTAGGCATAGGGAAAGTACAGAAATATACCTGTCTCTGAGGGCAAGAACAATTCCATAAAGGTTGCATAGAAACCACCTGCCTGGTTTAGGGGTTGAATTACTGTCCAACTGTTCAGTTTCTGTGGGAAGCAAAAAGATGGCTTTCAACGTGGTAGTTGGAGAGTGGAATCAGAACAACAGGATGCAGATAGCGGAATCGTATCTCAAGAAGGGAGATCAGAGCCAGACAGCCATCTGGCCCAGCCTGGGTCAACCTACTGAGACATGTATTTTACTGTAGATAAGACTGACTGTGTCACTATGCTATTTAGTTAGGTGAATAAATCTAGTTTGAGCTTTTCTCTTTTTTCTGTCGGTCTGGGTCTGTATCTGAGTACTGTACCTAGTAAGACATACTGCAGATGGAGCTCTGATGTTTTCTGCTTTCATCACTCAACCACAACCTTTAGAAGACAACCAGGGTTTGTTCTCAAGCCAATGACTCAGGCTTGGCTACATGTCTAGCATACAATGCCCATTTAAGGAGAGTATTGTGAACTCTGTAGCATAGAAAGTATCAGTCCGAATAAAACATGTGCAGATGTCAACAGTCATTGTAATCGGATTCATTTTCTTGATAATATATATATTTCAAAGCCACAAAGCACTTTACTTCCCCTCAAGACCAGATTTAGAAGAAAAAAACCTCCCAGGGTCAAAGACAAAAGACAGAGGTTTGTCCTCAAAGTCATTAATGACCAACGTGCATGACTGGGACCTCCCTCCCTCCCTGAGCGCACTTCGCCAAGGGTTTGTCTGGAATCAAAAGCTATTACAGCTGCACAGCCTCTGTGGCTGGCGAGACTAAGGATAAGTGACAAGGTTACCCCGGGGACAGTTGACAATAGAGGACAGAGAGTGGGGCAGGAGAGAGAGAGGGCGGGAGGGCCAAAGGGATGTTACCCTGTGAATGAAACTGACTGAGAACTATTCTCCTTTTTTTGGTCTCCGTGGTCCACTATGTAAGAGAGATAATGGCTAAATTGAACTGCTATCCATGGCACGTACTGTATGTACTCCAGAGAATGGTTGTTCCCCACAGGATTGGGTATTAGAAGAGGGGTAAATGAGAGGCAGGTTCAGCTCATTAAATTTAAACCTGAATATTTGACCAAGCCCATAAATTGCACTGCTCTAATAATTTGTAGCCTCTCAAAAAAAATCTATATAAATGTAATGTATTGAGCATCATTTTATATTACTCAAGGGTATGTCTAGATTGAAGTAGGCCTATGTGTATGTCCGTCTGAAATCCAATAGCAAGAAAGCTCTGATTTGATTTCAGATGGTGTAACGTTCAGACAGAATATTCCCCAGAACATTGCTGAGCACCAAATAGAACACATTTCCCTCCTTAACTTGGATATTTGCTAGTAACTGAAGAGGCATTTGTTATTGAGCCAAGGTGTGGAATGTATTGATGTGTTTGGCAAACTGTTTTCTATTCCGGTTATTACAATGCGGTTGACTTGGGACATAACATATTCAGGGGTTGTAAACATACAGTTTGTGTTCATTATAACCTGCTGTAACAACATTAGAATGTACTCTCTAAAACAATTACCATGTGCCTCGTCACATAACAGTATGTCAACATGTACACAAACACACAGACAGACACAATCAAACACACTTACATTCACACATATGCACGCTCAAACACACACACGCACACACACGCACGCACGCACACACACACACACACACACACACACACACACACACACACACACACACACACACACACACACACACACACACACACACACACGTACACTCACTAAAAACTAGCTATTTTGCAGTGGTGTGCCTGCTCTCAGGGATATGCCTGCAGAGGTGGAGTGAGCTGATTATCCCTGTCATAGGAAAGCAGCCTCAACACTTTCTTACCTCTTCCATTACTGTACTATAGCTCTGCAGCTGTGCCTGGGTTACACCTGGGCACATACAGTAGAGTACAGCACTGTACCTACCTGCCTGGGCCCGTATTGACCCATTCACGTCCTTGTACTATATTTAGTACACTATTAACATGCGCCACAGAACACATTCTGTTTGGTGTAAATGCATGAAGTGTGGTATCAACATAGCTAGTACTAGTGTGTAGACAGGACACATGGCTATTTTAACATTGTCATTATCTACCATACTTGCAGTGTCAATCAAAGTTGGGATTTTGAGAAAATGTGAAAAAGTCCTTAAAATGACTTCAGCATTGTGAAACACATTTCAGAATTAAATTGTTTAAAACCTTATGGTATTGTTATTTGACCTGTCCTAAGCCAAATATATGATTAAACTCATTGTCGTTTGTAAACCTACAGCCGTTTCGGTATCATACTACAGTATATTTAAGCAATAATGCATGAGGGGCCCATATACTTCGGCTAAGGGCTGTTCTTAAGCACGACATGACACGGAGTGCCTGGATACAGCCCTTAGCCGTGGTATATTGGCCACATACCACAAACCCCCGAGGTGCCATATTGCTATTTTAAACTGGTTACCAACGTAATTAGAGTAGTAAAAAGGAATGTTTTGTCATACCTGTGATATATGGTCTGTTATAAACCGGGTAGTTTGAATACTGGATGCTGATTGGCTAAAACAGCATTTAGCCGTGTGTATGTGAGACTGTATACCATGACTATGACTTTTTGCCTTTTCGCCTTGATATCAATTCACAACGAGCAACAATGAGTTTGTCTGCGTGATTAAAACGTTGAGGAAATAAGGGTTCTGCCCACCATGCAGCCGAACACCATCAAACAATCCAAGGCTCTGGACACTGAAACACCTGAGGGTTTGGTGAACAAAGTGTGGTTTGATTTTCAACTTCATTTTGTGGCAAAGGTGAAACAATGTTCCCAGGGATCGGCAAAATAGCTGGTACATTGCATATTTACACAAACCATTGCGTCAGAACCATCATGATCCAGAAACTGTCAGATGCCGGACAAGAAGCATGAGAAATAATGTCTGTCAGTGGACACAGATCCGAAAACCTCGCTTTAAAGTTACTGGAGGCCAAATCTGGAAGCGGTGGAGCACTGTTCTATCTGACAACACAGCAGCTACCAGTTTCCATTTCCAGCTGCATGGAGCCAACAAAAGACAACATGGGCAAGCAAACAACCTACGATAACATGAGACAACTTTTTCATCGCATCTGGTCTCCAGTGCATCTCCTCAGCCCGGGTTATAAGGCACCAGCCCTACGCATGGTGTCCCCGATTCACCAGAACAGCCCAGTGCGGTCTGTTCCACCCCGCCGCACTTGCCGGGATACAGCGGGTATCCAGCCAGGACAGGTTGTGCAGGCTCGATGCTCGAGACCTCCAGTGCGACTCCACGGTCCGGTCCATCCTGTGCCTCCTCCACGCACCAGGCCTCCTGTGGCAGCCCCACGCACCAGGCTGTGTCTCCGTCTACTCCCTCTAGGCTCTCCCTCCTGTCCAGCGCTTCCAGAGCCTCCCTCCTGTCTGGAGCCGCCCGTCAGTCAGGAGCCGCCAGAGCCACCCGTCAGTCAGGAGCTGCCAGAGCCGCCTGTCAGTCAGGAGCTGCCAGAGCCGCCAGAGTCGCCCTTCACTCCGGCGCTGCCAGAGTCGCTCTTCACTTCGGCGCTGCCAGAGTCGCCCTTCACTCCGGCGCTGCCAGAGTCGCCCTTCACTCCGGCGCTTCCAGAGTCGCCCTTCACTCCGGCGCTGCCCGAGCCGCCCGTCAGTCAGGAGCTGCCAGAGCCGCCCGTCAGTCAGGAGCTGCCAGAGTCGCCCGTCAGTCAGGAGAGCCGCCCTTCACTCCGGCGCTGCCAGAGTTGCCATTCACCTTGGTCCGGTCATTTCACTGACGACGTTCGAGACAGTTTTGATGCCTTCCCTATTATTCTACAATGTAGAAAATAGTAAAAATAAAGAAACTCCAGAATGAGTAGGTGTGTCCAAACTTTTGATTGGTATTGTATATAAAAACAATATCTAAAGAAACCGACACACACTCTCTTTCACACACACAAACACATTATCTTTCACACACACACACACCCCTAGAGTATGTGCAGTATAAGCAAATCCAATGCAAATCAATGGAGACTAAACAGTGAGTCATTTTACTGGATTCTCCTTATATATAAACAGTCTCTAAAGAAATCCACAGACTCACACACACACAACTGGAGTATATATTTTTAATATCTCATTGTCCCAGTCTGTAATCACAACATGTTTCAAACTGACCACCATTGTCCCTGTTCCCAAGAGCTCCAAGGTAACCTGCCTAAATTAATATCACCCTGTAGCACTCATATCTGTAATGATGAAGTGCTTTGAAAGGCTGGTCATGACACACATCCACACCATCATCCAAGACACACCACTCCAATTCGAATATCGCCCCAACAGATCCACAGATCACTCAATCTCAATTGCACTTCACACTGCTCTCTCCTACCTGGACAAGATTGGAAATAACTATGTGAGAAGGCTGTTCATAGAATACAGCTCAGCGTCCCCTCCAAGCTCATCACCAAGCTAGGGACCCTGGGACAGAACCCCTACCTCTGCATCTGGACCTGCTGATGTGATGGCCCCAGGTGGTAAGGGTAGACAACAACACCTCTACTACCACACTAACCCTCAACACGGTAGCCTGACAGGGGTCTGTGCTTAGTGCCCTCCTGTACTCCCAGTTCACCCACAACTGCGTGGCCACGCATGGCTCCCACAACAACGGTGGTAGGCCTGATCACCGACAGTGATGAGTCAGCACACAGGAAGGAGGTCAGAGACCTGGCAGTATGGAGCCAGGACAATAACCTCTCCCTCAACATACAGTTAGATCAAAGAGCTGATCGTGGACTATATGAGAAAGAGGGGAGCTCACGCCCCAATCCACATCGACAGGGCTGTTGTGGAGCGGATCGAGAGATTCACATGGTTCACACACACCCGTACAGTTGTGAAGAGCTTTCAGGAGGATGAAAGGATTTGGCATGGGCCCTCGGATCCTCAAAAAGTTCTACAGCTGCAACATCGAGAGCATCTTGACTGGCTGCATCACCGCTTGGTATGGCAGATGCCCTTGACCGCGAAGCACTACAGAGTTTGTTGCGGGCAGCCAAGTACATCACTGGGGCTGAGTTTCCTGCCATCCAGGACCTCTATCAGACTGTGTCAGAGGAAGGCCCACAAGCCCACTGGCCCACTGTTCACTCTGCTGCTGTCCGGCAGAGAGTACCGAAGCATTGGCTCACTAGACTATACATACACACACACCATATGCACACACTGAAGGCAAAGGGTGGCTACTTTGAAGAATATAAAATATATTTTGATTTGTTTAACACTTTTTTGGTTACTACATGAATCCATATGTGTTATTATATTTCATAGTTTTGATCTCTTCACTATTATTTTACAATAGTAGGTGTGTCCAAACTTTTGACTGGTACTGTATATAAAACCAAATCTAAAGAAATCAACACACTCACTCCTTGAGTATAGTGTACAGTGTAATCAAATTGATGGATAGCGAGGTATACTAGAACAAAGTGCTCATAGATGAGCCATACCCTACCCTACCATGAGACGTCCGTGCACACCCATGTGTGTGTATGTCTGTGGTACAGAGTGAGAGAGAGAGAAAGAGGGAACATAATAATATACTCTAGGAGTGTGTGTGAGTGTAAGTGTGGATTTCTTTAGATATTGTTTTATATATATATATATATATATATATATACACTGCTCAAAAAAATTAAGGGAACACTAAAATAACACATCCTAGATCTGAATGAATTAAATATTCTTATTAAATACTTTTTTCTTTACATAGTTGAATGTGCTGACAACAAAATCAGGGATCTCCTCCCAGACCTGGACTAAAGCATCTGCCAACTCCTGGACAGTCTGTGGTGCAATGTGGCGTTGGTGGATGGAGCAAGACATGATGTCCCAGATGTGCTCAATTGGATTCAGGTCTGGGGAACGGGCGGGCCAGTCCATAGCATCAATGCCTTCCTCCTGCAGGAACTGCTGACACACTCCAGCCACATGAGGTCTAGCATTGTCTTGCATTAGGAGGAACTCAGGGCCAACCGCACCAGCATATGGTCTCACAAGGGGTCTGCGGGTCTCATCTCGGTACCTAATGGCAGTCAGGCTACCTCTGGCGAGCACATGGACTGTGCGGCCCCCCAAAGAAATGCCACCCCACACCATGGCTGACCCTCCGCCAAACCGGTCATGCTGGAGGATGTTGCAGGCAGCAGAACGTTCTCCACGGCTTCTCCAGACTCTGTCACGTCTGTCACATGTGCTCAGTGTGAACCTGCTTTCATCTGTGAAGAGCACAGGGCGCCAGTGGCGAATTTGCCAATCTTGGTGTTCTCTGGCAAATGCCAAACGTCCTGCACGGTGTTGGGCTGTAAGCACAACCCCCACCTGTGGACGTCGGGCCCTAATACCACCCTCATGGAGTCTGTTTCTGACCGTTTGAGCAGACACATGCACATTTGTGGCCTGCTGGAGGTCATTTTGCAGGGCTCTGGCAGTGCTCCTCCTGCTCCTCCTTGCACGAAAGGCGGAGGTAGCGGTCCTGCTGCTACCTCTCCTGATGTACTGGCCTGTCTCCTGGTAGCGCCTCCATGCTCTGGACACTACGCTGACAGACACAGCAAACCTTCTTGCCACAGCTCGCATTGATGTGCCATCCTGGATGAGCTGCACTACCTGAGCCACTTGTGTGGGTTGTAGACTCCGTCTCATGCTACCACTAGAGTGAAAGCATCGCCAGGATTCAAAAGTGACCAAAACATCAGCCAGGAAGCATAGGCACTGAGAAGTGGTCTGTGGTCAACACCTGCAGAACCACTCCTTTATTGGGGGTGTCTTGCTAATTGCATATAATTTCCACCTGTTGTCTATTCAATTTGCACAACAGCATGTGAAATGTATTATTTAAGTGGACAGTTTGACTTCACAGAAGTGTGATTGACTTGGGTGTGTGTGTATACACTGCTCAAAAAAATAAAGGGAACACTTAAACAACACAAGGTTGCAAGTTCAAATCCTCAAGCTGACAACGTAGAAATATGTTCCCTTTATTTTTTTGAGCAGTGTATACACACATGAAGATGGAAATGTACATGTTTTTATTTTTTTACCTTTATTTAACTAGGCGAGTCTTAAGAACAAATTCTTATTTTCAATGACGGCCTAGGAACAGTGGGTTAGCTGCCTGTTAAGGTGCAGAACGACAGATTTCTACCTTGTCAGCTTGAGGATTTGAACTTGCAACCTTCCGGTTACTAGTCCAATGCTCTAACCACTAGGCTACCCACATATTGACTTTGTTGTCCTTAAGCCATTTTGCCAGGAAGAGGAATGCTTGGGGTCATTGTCCATTTGGAAGACCCATTTGCGACCAATCTTTAACTTCCTGACCGATGTCTTGAGATGCTGCTTCAATGTATCCACATAATTTTCCTGCCTCATGATGCCATCTATTTTGTGAAGTGCACCAGTCCCTCCTGCAGCAAAACACCCCCACAACATAATGCTGCCACCCCCATGCTTCACGGTGGGGATGGTGTTCTTCAGCTTGTAAGCATCCCCCTTTTTCCTCCAACATAACAATGGTCATTATGGCCAAACAATACTATTTTTCTTTCATCAGACCAGAGGACATGTCTCCAAAAAGTACAATATTTTTCCCCCATGTGCACTTGCAAACCGTAGTCTGGCTTTTTTATGGCGGTTTTGGAGCAGTGGCTTCTTCCTTACTGAGCGGCCTTTCAGGTTATGTCGATATTGGACTCATTTTACTGTGGAAATAGATACTTTGTACCTGTTTCCTCCAGCATCTTCACAATGTCCTTTGCTGTTGTTCTGGGATTGATTTGCACTTTTCGCACCAACGTACGTTCATCTCTAGGAGACAGAACCCGTCTCCTTCCTGAGCGGTATGGCGGCTGCGTGGTCCCATGGTGTTTATACTTGCGTCCTATTGTTTGTACAGATGAACGTGGTACCTTCAGGCGTTTGGAAATTGCTCCCAAGGATGAACCAGACTTGTAGAGGTCTACAATTTAGAGGTTTGGCTGATTTATTTTGATTTTCCAATGATGTCAAGGAAAGAAGCACTGAGTTTGAAGGTAGGCCTCGAAATACATCCACAGGTACACCTCCAATTGACTCAAATGATGTCAATTAGCCTATCAGAAGCTTCTAAAGCCATTACATAATTTTCTTGAATTTTCCAAATTGTTTAAAGGCACAGTCAAATTAGTGTATGTAAACTCCTGACCCACTGGAATTGTGATATAGTGAAATATTCTGTCTGTAAACAATTGTTGTGTCATGCACAAAGTAGTTGTACTAGCCGACTTGTCAAAATTACAGTTTGTTAAAAATAAATTTGTGGAGTGGTTGAAAAACAAGTTGTAATGACTCCAACATAAGTGTATGTAACTTTCCGACTTCAACTGTATATATATGTCCAGACAATAACTAAGATTTGAACATGTTTAAGGTCTGAGAAAAAGAGAAAACACTGTAAAATGACTCTCCAGTCTTTTTTGGATCTTCTTACAAATTCATATACTCTCGGGGGGTGTGTGTGTGAGAGAGAAAGAGAGAGAGGGAGTGTGTGGATTTCTTTAGATATTATTTTATAGATACAGTATATTGATTCAGTCAAAATATATACCAACAATTTTTAAGATTTGAACATTTCACGACTTGATTCATCGAATAAAAAAATAATAATAATAATACTGTAACCCCATGTGACCAAAGAATGAATACACAGTGCCTTGCAAAAGTCTTCATCCCCCTTGGCGTCTTTCCTATTTTGTTGCATTACAACCTGTAATTTAAATGTATTTTTATTTGGGTTTCATTTAACGGACATACACAAAATAGTCCAAATTGGTCAAGTGAAATGAAAAAAATGACTTATTTAAAAAAATGTTTAAAATAAAAACGGAAAACGGAAAAGAGTGTGTGCATATACAGTATGCATATGTATTCACCCCCTTTTCTATGAAGCCCCTACATAAGATCTGGGGCAACCAACTACCTTCAGTAGTCACATAATTAGTTACATAAAGTCCACCTGTGTGCAATCTAAGTATAACATGACCTGTCACATGATCTCAGTATATATACAACTATTCTGAAAGGCCCCAGAGTCTGCAACACAACTAAGCAAGGGGCACCACCAAGCAAGCGGCACCATGAAGACCAACGAGCTCTCCAAACAGGTCAGGAGGAAAGTTGTGGAGAAGTACAGATCAGGGTTGGGTCATAAAAAAATATCTGACATTTTTTACATCCACGGAGCACCATTAAATCCATTATTAAAAAATGGAAAGAATATGGCTCCACAACAAACCTGCCAAGAGAGGGCTGCCCACCAAAAACTCACGGACCAGGCAAGGAGGGCATTAATCAGAGAGGCAACAAAGAGACCAAAGATAACCCTGAAGGATCTGCAAAGCTCCACAGCGGAGATTGGAGTATCTGTGCTTAGGACCACTTTAAGCCGTACACTCCACAGAGCTGGGCTTTAAGGAAGAGTGGCCATAAAAAAGCCATTGCTTAATGAACAAAAATAAGCAAACATGTTTGGTGTTTGCCAAAAGGCATGTGGGAGACTCCCCAAACATATGGAAGAAGGTACTCTGGTCAGATGAGACTAAAATTGAGCTTTTTGGCCATCAAGGAAAACGCTATGTTGGTGCAAACCCAATACCTCCCATCACCCCGAGAACACCATCAGCATCATGCTGTGGGGATGTTTTTTTATCGGCAGGGACTGGGAAACTAGTCAGAATTGAAGGAATGATGGATGGCGCTAAATACAGGGAAATTCTTGAAGGGATTCCTGTTTCAGTCTAATAGAGATTTGAGACTGGGACGGAGGTTCACCTTCCAGCAGGACAATGCCCCTAAGCATACTGTTAAAGCAACACTCAATTAGATTAACGGGAAACATTTAAATGTCTTGGAATGGCCTAGTCAAAATCCCAGACCTCAATCCAATTGAGAATCTGTGGTATGACTTAAAATTGCTGTACATCTGAGGAACCTATCCAACTTGAAGGAGCTGGAGCAGTTTTGCCTTGAAGAATGGACAAACATTCCTGTGGCTAGATGTGCCAAGCTTATAGAGACATACCCCAAGAGACTTGCAGCTATAATTGCTGCAAAATGTGTCTCTACAAAGTATTGAATTTGGGGGGGTGAATAGTTATGCTATATGTTATTCACAATAAAAAATATTCTGCATATTCAAAGTGGTAGGCATGTTGTGTAAATCAAATGATACAAAGATCCCAAAAATCTATGTCAATTCCAGGTTGTAAGTCAACAACATAGGAAAAATTCCAACGGGGGTGAATACTTACGCAAGCCACTGCAGTACAATAAAAAAAGTCACATTGTATACAAACGCTTTGGCTGGTTTAAAACATACCCTTACAAGGAAAAACCCACATAATTTAATGTTTTTGGAACAGTTCATGTGATTACGTGAAATTCATGTGGTTATTCCGTAAGGGAATTCAAGGTTTAAAAAGGCATGCAAAGTTTGCAATTTCCACTTTACTTTTTTTGACTTGATTTGCCCTTACAAAATAAATATAAACCCCTGCAAAAATGTCCATTAATTATAATCCACACAATTTATGTTGTCTGTTGCAGCAAGATTATTTTCTTGCTGTGAGAAGCAAGGTCAAAATTAAGATCTGACAGCAAATCTTGATGTTTTAGATGACCAAAGTACTTCTCATTGACACATACACTAAATTACCAAAAGTAATGGTAATTTAATGCTTGTCGAATATCTCATTTCAAAATCCTAGTCATCAATATGGAGTTGGTGCCCCCTTTGCTGCTATAACAGCCTTCACTTTTCTGGGAAGGCTTTCCACTAGATGTTGGTACATTGCTGTGGGGACTTGCTTCCATTCAGCCACAAGGACATTAGTGAGATCGGGCACTGGTGTTGGGCGATCGGCGTTCCAATTCAAACCAAAGGTGTTCGATGGGGTTAAGGATCAGGGCTCTGTGTAAGCCAGTCAAGTTCTTCCACAACATTTCTGTATGGACCTCACTTTGTGCACATTGGCATTGCCACGCTTAAACGGGAAAGGGCCTTCCCCAAACTGTTGCCACAAAGTTGGAAGCACAGAATGTCTAGAATGTCCCTTCACTGGAACTAAGGGGCCTAGCCCGAAACATGAAAAACAGCCCCAGACCGTTATCCCTCCTCTACCAAACTTTACAGTTGGAACTATGCATCCGGGCAGGTAGCGTTCTCTTGAAATCCATCAAACTCAGATATGTCTGTCAGACTGCTAAATGGTGAAGCGTGATTCATCACTCCAGAGAACGTGTTTCCACTGCTCCACAGTCCAATGACGGCGAGCTTTACACCACTCCAGCCGAAGCTTGGCAATGCGTATGGTGATCTTGGCATTGCTCGGCTGCTCCGCCATGGAAACCCATTTCATTAAGCTCCCGACAGTTCTTGCGCTGACATTGCTTCCAGAGGCAGTTGGAACTCGGTAGTAAGTGTTGCAACTGAGGACAGACGATTTTACACACTACATTCTACTGCACTCAGCGGTCCTGTTCTGTGAGCTTTGTGGCCTACCACTATGCGGCTGAGCCGTTTTGGCTCCTAGATATTTCCACTTCACAATAACAGCACTTATAGTTGACCTGTGCAGCTCTAGCAGGGCAGAAATTTAACAAACTGACTTGTTGGAAAGGTGGCATCCTATGACCGTGCCAAGTTGAAAGTCACTGAGCTCTTCAGTGAGGCCACTCTACTGCCAATGTTTGTCTAAGGTGATTGCATGGCCGTGTGCTCGATTTTATACACATGTCAGCAACTGGTGTGGCTGAAATAGCCAAATATATTAATTTGAAGGGGTGTCCACATACTTTTATATATATATATATATATATATATATATATATATATATATATATATATATATATATATATATATATATATATATAGTGTATATGACCTTGAACTACAGAGCATAATTGCAGTAATGATGTGTAACTAGTGAGAAGGAACAGATTATCTTATGATGGATCATGTGAATCCCATCAATCATATTTCCAGGGGCATGGAGGAAGGGGTGTGATTGGCAGACAGTTAACCGTGAAATTCAGTTGCAGAGACGTTAAAAGGGATGCAATTTGCCAGAGGGATTGGGGTGAATCCCCCCACCACATTCTCATGCAAATGCATGCACATACAAAACACACACACACACGTGTACACACACACACACAAACATACACACAGTGTCACTCTTATCTTCCTACGGGAATTAAAGGCCCAGAATTCAGGTATGGACTCTAGCCTGACATGATTATTACATTATTATTAGCTCAATCACGCAAAATCCCCTTCTGTTTCCATGACAACAATGCTGAGTATAAGTCATCAGTGAGTACTTGTTGAGCATTTCACAATGGATCAACATGGACACAGTTCCACACCAGTGTTATATAACTGCTCAGCATGTTTGTTGTGTAGCTGAAAAATAATGCAAATTTGACCCTTAGTGGATGCCTCTGCGCTATTTGACTTGACAATTGGCAACATACTGTACCATTTACACCACTAATGAGAAAATGTCTCACTCGCCTGCAGCAAAGCTCAGGGCAGTAATTCCGCACTCCGCCGCCGTAATAATAAGCTTCACAAAGTCCAAATGAAAACTTCAAGTTTCCTTCTAATTAGGATATGTTTTCCAGACAAAAAATAATGTTTCCTGACACTCATTGCCTCCAGCATTGGAGGAGAAGATACTCAGTGGTCTATGCGGATATACAGACTATATATTTAGTAAATTATATGGATTTTGCAGATCTAGACAGTGGCCCTAGGGGAAAATGGTTCAGAGGCTTTGCTCACAGTCAGAAGAGGGAATGTAAGGGGTCACAAGAAGCCAGGACGGACTTAAATGGAGGAAGGGAAAACAAGTTGTACATTATGAGAAGGAGGCAGAGTTGTTAAAAAATAACTCTCATAAGACTCTCGCCAAGTCTTGAATCGTCTGCAGCACAAATTCCCATTTTATTCAGAGCAGAATGAGAGTTGTTCTGGCTCCGCTACGGGCAAAATGAACTCATAAACTTGGCAAGCACAGTGGGCCGCTACCCAGGATTTTATAATCAAAGACATGCATTTTCCCATAAGCCCTGTGAGACAATTCTGTATATATTATAATTATACAAACAATAGAATATATCACCAGAAATGCAGTGATAACTTATTGTAAAGAAATATATATACAGTACCGATCAAAAGTTTGGACACACCTACTCTTTCCAGGGTTTTTCTTTATTTGGAATATTTTCCACATTGTAGAATAATAGTGAAGACATGAAAACTATGAAATAACACATATGAAATCATGTGTCTGACATCGTTTAAAAGCTTAACTTCTTGTTAATCCAGCCGCTTTGTCAGAATTTAAAAAGGCTTTACGGCGAAACATACCATGCGATTATCTGAGGACAGCGCCCGTGTACAAAAGCATTAAAAATATTTTCCAAACCAGCAGAGGCATCACAAAAGTTAGAAATGCATACAAAGGAATCCCAAATGTTACCAACAAACTTTGTCCAAACAAGTCAAACAACGTTTCTAATTAATCCTCAGGTATCCTAATATGTAAATAAACAATACAATTTAAGACAGAGAATAGTGTGTTCAATACCGGAGATAAATAACTAAGTGTGCACCCTCATCCACGCGCGCCACAAGACTACAGTCAAAATGAGAGAAACCTAGAAGAACTACAAATTCTAGCTAATTTAAATTTTTAAAAAACAAGCCTGAAACCCTTTCTGAAGACTGCTGACATAGGAACTGCTATCTGGGAGGATTTCCTTTGATTTTCCCATAGACAGCCATTTCAATGCGTGGTCACCTCAACAACAAAATAATTCAGGTTTTCACCTGCCTGTCAGTTGTGTTATACTCACAGACATGATTTTAACAGTTTTAAAAACTTCAGAGTGTTTTCTATCCAATACTACCAATTATATGCATATCCTAGCTTCTGGGCCAGAGTAACAGGCAGTTTACTTTGGGCACCTCAGTCACCCTTTTTGGTAAAAGACCAAGTCCATATTAAGCAAAAAACAGCTAAAATAAGAAAAGAGAAATGACAGTCCATCCTTACTTTAAGACATGAAGGTCAGTCAATACGGAACATTTCAAAGTTTATTCAAGTGCACTTGCAAACACCATCAAGCGCTATGATGAAACTGGCTCCTATGAGGACCGCCAAAGGAAAATTCATTTGAGTTACCAGCGTCAGAAATTGCAACCCAAATAAATGTTTCACAGAATTCAAGTAACAGACACATCTCAAAATCAACTGTTAAGTGGAGAATCCGACCTTCATTGTTGAATTGCTGCAAAGAAACCACTACTAAAGGACACCAACAAGAAGAAGAGACTTGTTTGGGCCAAGAAACATGAGCAATGTACATTAAACCGGTGGAAATCTGTCCTTTGGTCCAAATTTGAGATTTTTGGTTACAAATTCTGTGTCTGTGAGACGCAGAGTAGGTGAACGGATGATCTCCGCATGTGTGGTTCCCACCGTGAAGCATGGAGGAGGAGGTGTGATGGTGTGGGGGTGCTTTGCTGGTGACACTGTTGGTGATTCCTTTAGAATTCAAGGCCCACTTAACCAGCATGGCTACCACAGAATTCTGCAGCGATACGCCATCCCATCTGGTTTGCACTTAGTGGGACAATCATTTGTTTTTCAACAGGACAATGACCCAACACACCTCCAGGCTGTGTAAGGGCTATCTGACCAAGAAGGAGAGTGATGGAGTGCTGCATCAGATGACCTGGCCTCCACAATCACCCAACCTTAACACAATTGAGATGGTTTGAGATGAGTTGGACCGCAGAGTGAAGGAAAAGCAGCCAACAAATGTTCAGCATATGTGGGAACTCCTTCAAGACTGTTGGAAAAGCATTCCAGGTGAAGCTGGTTGAGAGAATGCCAAGAGTGTAGAAAGGGCAAAGGGTGGCTACTTTGGCAAAGGGTGGCTACTTTGAAGAATCTCAAATATAATATATATATTGATTTGTTTAACACTTTTTTGGTTACTACACGATTCCATACAGTATGTGTTATTTCATTGTTTTGATGTCTTCTATTATTCTGCAATGTAGAAAATAGTAAAAATAAAGAAAAACCCTGGAATAAGTAGGTTTGTCCAATCTTTTGACTGGTACTGTATATACTGTATATAAATACAACCACAAAAACAGGGACCAAGTAATCTGTAATTTTACTGACAACAGTTAGCATTTTTCCAATTAAGAAATATTGAGATAAAAACAGACAGTATGGGCTGTATATTAATAAAAGACATGGACACAGACAGTATACAGTAGACCGTATATTAACTAAAAGACATGGACACAGACAGTATACAGTAGACAGTATATTAACTAAAAGACATGGACACAGACGGTATAGACAGTATATTAACTAAAAGACATGGACACAGACGGTATAGACAGTATATTAACTAAAAGACATGGAGACAGACAGTATACAGTAGACAGTATATTAACTAAAAGACATGGACACAGACAGTATACAGTAGACAGTATATTAACTAAAAGACATGGAGACAGACGGTATAGACAGTATATTAACTAAAAGGCATGGAGACAGATGGTATAGACAGTATATTAACTAAAAGACATGGAAACAGACGGCATAGACAGTATATTAACTAAAAGACATGGAGACAGACGGTATAGACAGTATATTAACTAAAAGACATGGAGACAGACAGTATACAGTAGACAGTATATTAACTAAAAGACATGGAGACAGACGGTATAGACAGTATATTAACTAAAAGACATGGAAACAGACGGTATAGACAGTATATTAACTAAAATACATGGAGACAGACGGTATAGACAGTATATTAACTAAAAGACAAAGTATTGACAAGGTGAGTCAGGGATGTGTCCTATCACTTTTCCCTTCTTGTTGGCTATTAACTGGGTTATGAGGAAGACCACCGAATGGCGATAACAGGACAACCTCAACTTTTAGTATGATGGAACAAGCTGGAGAAGACCATTCAAAACACAGTGCAGTGTTTGATGCAGTGTTTGATCTTCCCCGAGGAGTCATGGGTCTAAGAAAATAAGTAGCTGAAACATCAGCAATGCATCAGAGTAGAGGGTGAAGTATGTTGAGTGAACATCAATCAAAAGCATTGATCCTTAAATACACTTAATCCTTATGCAATATTTAACTTTTCAAATTTCGTTTCACACAATCCCCAAGTTCGTACATGCTGTCAGATTTCCTCAGCCATGATTGAATCAAAGCCTCATCGTCAACAATGCACTTACTTTTAAAGCTCAACATATGCTTGAATCGACATCTGCAGCATTTACCATGAATGTGATCGCCGCAAACATCAGAGAAATTGTATTTTTTACAATTGTATTTTTACAATAAACAAAAAGCCGCAAAGTTGACTGTGCCGCGTGCTTATCAACAACACACCTTCAGTTGAATCCTAGCCAAGGTCACTACAATACACCAGTGAGGATTCAGTGGGTTGACATTTACGTCATTTAGCAGATGCGCTTATCCAGAGTGACTTAGTGCATACATTTCAGACCTTTTTTCCCCCCTTTCTCCTCCATACTGGTCCCTCGTTGGAATCAAACTCACAACCTTGGCATTGCAAGAGCCCTACTCCTCCCACTGAGCCACATGGGACTATACAACAACAGTTACATACTCCATACCGACAAAGGGAGAACGCTAACGCTCATAATGTTCTCATAATATTATATAACTGCACTAGTAAAGTATTATTGTCACATATAATAGGTTATTTCCTTTTTACTGTGCCACATGTACAATAAGTAATTGATTAATGGATCTGGTAAGCTGGTGACAATAGCTTTGTTCACACAAGCACTCTTCAGGGCAGAAGGTGAGGCTACGGAGGATGTTCTAAGCACGGCTAACCTTGTCGGCAGAGGACTTAACGGCACGCTCGATAACGCAAACAATGTCATTAGGCACAAACAGGACCTGTTGCTCCTGTTGTTGATGGGGAAAGATAACCACTGCTTAATTTGCATGAGAATCGTCGTCACCGAACCGATTCGGGTCTTAGCTTAATAATAATAAAAGTGTGCATTATAATACAGATGCTTAATTAAGGGTGAAGTTACTGATAATTAACTGCCGACCTTGCTAAATGTCAATCAACAGGTTATCTTCAAAAACAAGGGGCGGATTTAGCCATGGAAGGGAAAATGGTTAAATCTGGCTAAATATACTCTCCGTGCCCGTTCTAGTCTGCTGTTATTCTCTACATATGTAGGATCTTAATTTGAGCCAGTTTGCTACAGCAGGAAAATAATTATTCAGCAACAATGTGAATTACTTTGTGGATTATAATTAATGGACATTTGTGTAGGGGTTGATACATTTTTCGTAAAGGAAAATCACGACTGAAAGTTATCCTGCAAGACGTTGATCAAATTAGGATTCCTATATCTGTATGTATGATTATTAATTTCATAAGTGATAGGAATATCTGTAGGAATCCTTAGGTTTTTACAGAAACAGGCTGAATACTGAGAGTAGGGCACTTCTGGTAAATTGTGTCAGTGCAGAGTAACACAATTATATAGCATTGTCCAACAGCACGTTTTTAGGGTTTTGGGTCAACAAGAGTTTGATGAAATCTCCATAAAAAACCACCACGGTCGCAGTTAACATGTGTTTCATTTCATGAATTTACCTTCATTGATTCAGGACTGCCTCTGCACAGTTGGCGGCAATCCATCACTGCACTCACTGTGTCGAATATAAGAAAGCCAACCTATCAGCCCTGCCCACTTCCCCCTCCCAATGTCAACCCGTTTTAAAGAAAGATTCTGTTTTTTCCCCCCTTATAACTCCATTGTCATCAACCATAATGAACAAGCCTAATGGTGGCTTCAAGTGAAGGGAGGCAGACCAGTGGGGCAAGAACTCGTCTTTTTTCTTACCCACTCTTTATGGGCAAGGAGTTTGGATTTACTGTTTTAATAAGACTGCTGTATTTCTTTCCCCCTCTCCTGTATTTATGGTGCCCTGAATTATGCCACCAAACATTATCCCAGTGAGCCAGGAGTTATGGGGACATCACCTTACATCACCAGAGATGTATCAGTACAATGAAATATGACTTCACAAGCAGGGCAGATCCAGCCGTGCCAGTTGGATTGAGTATCCGGGGGCTGACGGAGCACGGGAGAGCACGAAGATGCTTTTTCCTCATTGCCATACATTTCATATTCAGCAATCAGTCATAGTAGACGTTTCCTGACCAGAGCAACAGGTCTTCAGTCACAATAAATGCCATTCGCAGGTATTCACAAAGCCTCAAAGTCAAAAGTGTACCTTTGAGTACAATCACTGGCCTAGGCCCTTTGAGTACAATCACTGGACGGACCCTTTGAGTACAATCAAGTCAAGCAGAACAGTTTGTTTACGATTAAGTCACTGTCAAAGATCTGGACAACAGAATTCCCCAGAGAATAGACTTTGAGGAGTTTCAGAGCAATATCTTTCTCCTAAAGGGTACTTTGGCTGTGCACATAGGTAGGGGAACACTTTTTGGTTCCAGGTAGAACTCTTTAGGATTCCATGTAGAACCCTTTCCAAGGGTTCTACCTGGAACCAAAAAGGGTTCTTCAAAGGGTTGTCCTATGGGGACAGCCGAAGAACCCTTTTAGGTTCTAGATAGCACCTTTTGTACTACGAGTACTATGATATGACAGCTAATAGCTGTAATATAATTTTTTTGTCAACATACTGAATTGTAATTGGTTGCATTCTATCGTCATTACATATTGCGCTATGATTGGTTAAGACTATCCAGGTCGTAAGGTAATTTCAGTTGATCATGGCCGGAGACACATGAACATGGCAGCTAAAGCTAGCTAATAAAGAGCTAGAGTTTTATAAAGATCCTGTCCTACTATTATTTTGTGCAAAGCGTACAAAACAAGACAATCGCCATCAGTTTCTCCAAATATTGCACCTGTTATTCCAGCAGGCAATGCCACAAGGCAGAATATTGTCATATATACAGTACACCACTAGCCATGCTACTGTATCACCTGTTATTACAGCAGGCAATGCCACGAAGCAGAATATTGTCATATATACAGTACACCCCTAGCCATGCTACTGCATCACCTGTTATTACAGCAGGCAATGCCACAAGGCAGAATATTGTCATATATACAGTACACCCCTAGCCATGCTACTGTATCACCTGTTATTACAGCAGGCAATGCCACAAGGCAGAATATTGTCATGTATACAGTACACCCCTAGCCATGCTACTGTATCACCTGTTATTACAGCAGGCAATGCCACAAGGCATAATATTGTCATATATACAGTACACCCCTAGCCATGCTACTGTATCACCTGTTATTACAGCAGGCAATGCCACAAGGCAGAATATCGCCATATATACAGTACACCACTAGCCATGCTACTGTATCACCTGTTATTACAGCAGGCAATGCCACAAGCAGAATATTGTCATGTATACAGTACACCCCTAGCCATGCTACTGTATCACCTGTTATTACAGCAGGCAATGCCACAAGGCAGAATATTGCCATATATACAGTACACCACTAGCCATGCTACTGTATCACCTGTTATTACAGCAGGCAATGCCACAAGGCAGAATATTGTCATGTATACAGTACACCCCTAGCCATGCTACTGTATCACCTGTTATTACAGCAGGCAATGCCACAAGGCAGAATATTGCCATATATACAGTACACCACTAGCCATGCTACTTTATCACAAACACAGGTAATGAATAACAATATACCCAGCGGACAAAATACACCAGATTACAACCAAATGCTTCTTGGATAAAATATTCCTTTTGCAATCAGTATACAACCTGACATCACAAAATTGCAACTACTTTTGCCTGCTGGGTAAGCACTAAGGCCACTTGTTTGGCACCAGCAGCTCCACAGCAGAATAAGCGCTGTGTAATAGTTTACAGTTCACACGCCATCTGCATCAATGCATCACAATAACTCACTGCACATTATTCACTCGGTTTGTCGCTAAGCCGCTCAACATGTAGATGAGCTGCTGTTACACCATGGTGAAATCAGACTGCTGGAAAATATCTAGTGGCAAAGCAGCATTTTCTGTCGTCTCCGCAGTCCCATTTCCTTTTTTTGCCAAGCAGCGTTCCAACCAACGTTCCATCTACATTCCATCATAATGTGAGACATGTCAATCAGAGCTCATAAGAAGCACACTGATCTCCCAGAGAGATTATTATGTCATCAGAGGATATAGAGGAAACATGCACATCTCCCTGTCCATCCTCTCCTGAGGAGGGTTTGAAAAATATCGGAAGAGACTCCTTGGCTGTGATTAGAGAGGGAGATTGAGTGCATTTGTGCAACGTGGCGACGCCTTATTACAATGCATAGCATGTTGTTGGAATGATGTGTTGTGTTCTGTATACTCCCAATAGCTTTCCAAAATGTCAATGCAACACAATACACAACCTCCGCTTGGCCTATTGTTCTACTCAACTGTTTAATATTGCCAGCTTGCTGATGCACAGTATATCCTAATTGCTTTTTTGGTCCGAAAAGGAGATTGCAAAATGCATTGATTCCAGTCCAATCTCAGAGACACTCTTTCAAACTTTTAGATTTAATCGCTTCAGTGCCAGTAACACAGCTAGTCCTCCCTCCAGAGTGGAAAAATGCATCATCCTTACACTGTCGCCGATGTGTAGTGAGCTGCATGACGCAGTCACAATTGAGAAAATGAATGGGAAGTTACAATTGAGAAAATATATGAGAAGTTACAATTGAGAAAATGAATGGGAAGTTACAAGTGAGAAAATGAATGGGAAGTTACCATTGTGAAAATGAATGGGAAGTTACTATTGAGAAAAAGTAATGGGAAGTTACCATTGTGAAAATGAATGGGAAGTTACCATTGTGAAAATGAATGGGAAGTTACCATTGATAAAAGTAATGGGAAGTTACCATTGATAAAAGTAATGGGAAGTTACCATTAGAAAATGAATGGGAAGTTAATATTTTGAAAATGAATGGGAGCTCTAACGTTTGAACTCTCCCAGCAGTCTTGGTTTTTGAGAGATGGCATGGTAAAATTGTGTATATTGCCTCTGTAGATTAAAATACAAGCTGTGGTCTGTATAGATGCTTGTTCTCTCTCTCTCTCTCTGATAGATTTAAAACAATGTACAATGGAGAATAATCCTTACTTTAACTTTTTGTGCTGTTGTTTGGGAACATTGGATATATTGAATCAAAACCCTTGAAGAAACATGTCTATTCTGTCACACACATGGCATTAGTATATTGTCAATGCTGCAGGCTTTATTTCTTGTGGTTGTAGGTAACAATTCCAACAACGGACATCAATTTCCAAGCGAGTCCCAAGCTTCCTAGTAATATGAAACCATCCATGAAACAATTGTTTGATACATAATAGAAAAATTCGTTTTCGCTTCCTTGTTTGCGTGAGTCAAAGTCTTCCCACAGGAGCCCGTACACATATATCCTCTCCTGTTTTGGTTTTCAATTAATTTACTTAATGTATTTTCATCCCCTGGTTTTAAAACACCTCAAAAGGAACTGCCTCCATGCTGTTATGAGACTATTTCTTATTAAGAGAGTCATTCATCCCTATTCATCTCTCCTGGGTCAGGCATGTGACTGGTGTACTGCCAACTAGCTGTTCGGCAGTTACACATGTTGGAATTTGTCCTTGTCGTCTCCCAAATTAGCCAGATAATTACTCAAGGCTAAACGGTGTTCAGGACAACAACAATGAAAAAAGAGGGACGGGGACCAAATATAGCAACACCTTGTGAATATCATAACAGTTATATTGCACAGGACAGCAGACCTGGATTCAAATACTATTTGAAATAATTTCAAATGCTTTATCTGGGCTTGATTGAGCTTGTCTGATGCAGTGGAGCCAATAGAGTAGTTGCAAAACTACATTTCTCTAAAACTGTTTGACTAGCTAGCTAACAAACATACAGTGCATATACATTATTTTACATAATTTCCTATCACAGCAATGACAAACCACAGTTGACCACCTCCCTGACCAAAATGGCTGACCTTTAGCCCATCATAAGAAGGTTCATGTCCTAAATCGTATTTTAATTCCTAATTCTATGGGGACGACCTCCAAGGGAGGTCCATATTTGTAAGGACACAAACACACACTGACACACACACACACACACACACACACACACACACACACACACACACACACACACACACACACACACACATTCAAACATTTTGAACTCTGCTGTGGTCAAATAAAGCAACCATCATAAAACAACTTAAAAGTGCAAAATTTAAATTGTGACACACTTACCGATCATGTGCCATGGTGAAATAACTTTGATGGGCTTCAACTCCATCACCACAGTCTTCACCCTTTCAAACTTCTGGTAGGCTAGACAGGTACTGACCTTTAAGCTCAAAGTGACAAATTGAAACATTGTGCGCACGCTGATGTGGCATTCATAGAAATAATCATTTCACATATAATAGAATGTGATCGATAAACAAAAGGTCATTTCACTTGTCCAACTGTCCACATACTTGACAATTCCACACCAGAAGAAGCGTAGGTTGATTTTGGCAATCATGCACTGCACTCCGAAATGGCCAGCATGCATTTCGGTCAGCACGGCCTCCTTCTCCTCCTTTGTGATAATCACCCTCCTGCGTGGCTGGTCATCCTTACCCTGTAGGTGTATGTGATTGCCTAACAAGTTGGAAGGCAAGAGTTATTTAAATACTAGAGTTTAAGTCTGGAGATATGTGAATGTGGTAGGCCTGATCACCGACAACGACGAGACAGCCTACAGGGAGGAGGTCAGAGACCTGACAGGGTGGTGCCAGAATAACAACCTATCCCTCAACGTAACCAAGACTAAGGAGAGGATTGTGGACTACAGGAAAAGGAGGACCGAGCACGCCTCCATTCTCATCAATGGGGCTGTAGTGGAGCAGGTTGAGAGCTTCAAGTTCCTTGGCGTCCACATCAACAACAAGAGATCACCGTCCAAACACACCAAGACAGCCGTGAAGAGGGCACAACAAAGCCTATTCCTCCTCAGGAAACTAAATAGATTTGGCATGGGTCCTCAGATCTTCAAAATGTTCTACAGCTGCAACATCGAGAACATCCTGGTTGCATCACTACCTAATACGGCAATTGCTTGGCCTCTGACCGCAAGGCACTACAGAGGGTAGTGCATACGGCCCAGTACATCACTGGGGCTAAGTTGCCTGCCATCCAGGACCTCTACACCAGGCAGTGTGAGAGGAAGGCCCTAATAATTGTCAAAGACCCCAGCCACCCCAGTCATAGACTGTTCTCTCTGCTACCGCATGGCAAGCGGTACCGGAGTGCCAAGTCTAGGACAAAAAGGCTTCTCAACAGTTTTTACCCCCAAGCCATAAGACTCCTAAACAGGTAACCAAATGGTTACCCGGACTATTTGCATTGTGTGCCCCCTCCCAACCCCTCTTTTTAACCTGCTGCTACTCTCTGTTTATCATATATGCACAGTCACTTTAACTATACATTCATGAACATACTACCTCAATTGGGCCAACCAACCAGTGCTCCAGCACATTGGCTAACCTGGCTATCTGCATTGTGTCCCACCCACCAACCCCTCTTTTACGCTACTGCTACTCTCTGTTTATCATATATGCATAGTCCCTTTAACCATATCTACGTGTACATACTACATCAATCAGCCTGACTAACCAGTGTCTGTATGTAGCCTCGCTACTTTTATAGCCTCGCTACTGTATATAGCCTGTCTTTTTACTGTTGTTTTATTTCTTTACCTACCTATTGTTCACCTAATACCTTTTTTGCACTATTGGTTAGAGCCTGTAAGTAAGCATTTCACTATTCACGGTTGTATTTGGTGCATGTGACAAATAAACTTTGATTTGATTTGATTTTCTCAGCCTCCCCCTTCAAATGTTGTTGAGATCAGTGGTTCCTTCATAGTACTTCACCTGGTTGGAAATAAAACAATTAAAATCTCCTCGAGGGATGCCATTAAAGTGTAAGCTACATACAAACAGAAACAATAACAGTTACCTAGCTGGCTTTAGTTAGCTAAATAAAACTGTCTGGCTAGCTAGGTAACAAGCTGACTAGGCAGGCTGAGGTAAATGAGCAGCTAGCAATGTCAATCTGAAAACTGCTTAAATTATTTAACAATATTATCATATAATAAGACAAATATATGGTAAGGAAAGTCTTCTCTTTTCAGTATTTTCTGAAGCAGTACTGTAGGTAGTCAGCAGGTAGTCACGATTGTGAGGTAATACATTTGTGCGGACCGAGCAGGCGCTTATAAGGTGAAATAGAACTAGAACTACCCGCGTCCTCCGTCCTCTGGATGCTTTGGGGCAAATTATTATTATTATTATTTTAAGGGGGGAAAATTGTGTGACACCAAAGCCCGCGGGGGCTGCGGGGGTGTGTGGAACGCCAGTGCTCCAGTGTTGTATTGGTGGACATGTCTAATAAAATTAAAATAATTGGATAGATACCTGGGGGCTGAATCTAATAATTTTGTGGACCAGACCAAGTTGAATTAATATTACCCTTTTCTATACAGAGCCACCCTAGTTGATTAAAATGCTCGACCTCCAGATGAGTACGAGGTGGGAGTACAATGTACAATTCGCACCAGCTTGTTTTGGTTGGTCTGTTGCTTATTCTTTAGATGTTTGGGTATGCTGGTGAACCATGACGTGCACGCATAATCAGTGATAATGAACTAGCGCACCCGCCAGAACATATACAAACTTGTTTACAATCGTTGGTAATCAAATTTACAGCAACACCAATTAATATCCTCATATTTTATGTGGCTCATTAAACAACCACGTAGATAAATATTGATAAAGTCGTTTATGCCTTGATCCATCTATAGACAGTAGATTTAAAGCTGCAATGTGTAACTTTTTTGGGCGACCCAAGCAAACCCACATAGAAATGTGAGTTGTAAATCAGTCATTCTCATTGAATGCAAGTCTAAGAAGCGGTAGATCTGTTATATGTGCGCTATTTCTATGCTTAAGTTTTTTGTCGTTGCATCTTTTACATACACAGCTGGTGTACTCTAGTCTACAATATTTTTAGTTCTGGAAAATATATTTCACAGCGGTTTAGGTGGTTCATTGATTTTCCACACTATACTTGATTGTTTTGACACAAACTGAAATTAGGCAAACTATTAGAATTTTTGCAACCAGTAAATATTCTGACTCTGATTTCTGCACAGTGCATCTTTAACATGTCACAAGCTCCCTTCAGACTATTTTAAAATAATACCTCATATTCCATATGAAACCTCATTTTTGATCAGATTAACAAAACTGGTAACAAAACTCTCTCTCTTTACTTTATAAGCAGGAAGATGGCCTCTCGCTCCCAGTAGAGAACTGAAGATCACTGTTACTGTGTTACGATCTACTAGGTGTGGTGGTTGGAATCAGGCGCAGAGAGCAGGGTTCAGTCGTATCTTCACATTTATTCCCCAGCGCAACAAAAACAGTCACGCCAACACACAGGGCGTAAAATAAGTTGCCAGTCAAAAACAACAGGACTAAACAGTCCGGAGAATAAATACAGGGAAAAATCACACCATCAAAACACAGAGTAACAAAAACAAGCCCGCACAAATACCCAGCGGGCCTAGTGCCCCTAAATACCCTACAAACAAATCCTAATACAAAACAGGTGTACCCAATTAACCAATAACCCAAAACAAACGGAAAGGGAATCGATGGCAGCTAATAGGCCGGCGACGACGACCGCCGAGCACCGCCCGAACAGGAAGAGGCACCATCCTCGGCGAGGTTCGTGACAGTACCCCCCCCCTGACGCGCGGCCCCTGCAGCGCGCCGACCCCGGCCTCGAGGACGACCCGGAGGACGAGGCGCAGGGCGATCCGGGTGGAGGCGATGGAAATCCCTCAAGAGGGAAGGATCTAAAATGTCCCTCCCCGGTACCCAGCACCTCTCCTCCGGACCGTACCCCTCCCAGTCCACGAGGTACTGCAGGCCCCTCACCCGGCGTCTCGAGTCCAGAATAGCTCGTACTGTGTACGCCGGGGACCCCTCGATGTCCAGAGGGGGTGGAGGGACCTCCGGTACCTCACCGTCTTGTAGGGGACCAGCTACCACCGGCCTGAGGAGAGACACATGAAACGAGGGGTTAATACGATAATAAGAGGGAAGTTGCAATCTATAACACACCTCGTTTATCCTCCTCAGGACTTTAAATGGCCCCACACACTGCGGCCCCAGCTTCCGGCAGGGCAGGCGGAGGGGCAGGTTTCGGGTCGAGAGCCAGACCCTGTCCCCTGGTGCGAACACCGGGGCCTCACTGCGGTGGCGGTCAGCGTCTCTCTTCTGCCGTTCACTGGCCTGCCTGAGAGAATCCTGGACTGCCCGCCAGGTCTCTCTAGAGCGCTGTACCCACTCCTCCACCGCAGGAGCCTCGGTCTGACTCTGATGCCATGGAGCCAGGACCGGCTGGTAGCCCAGTACACATTCGAATGGCGACATATTCGTGGACGAATGCCGAAGAGAATTCTGGGCTAACTCTGCCCACGGGACGTACCTCGCCCATTCTCCTGGCCGGTCCTGGCAATACGACCTCAGAAACCTGCCCACTTCCTGGTTTACTCTCTCCACCTGCCCATTACTTTCGGGGTGATAACCAGAGGTAAGGCTGACCGAGATCCCCAGACGCTCCATAAACGCCTTCCAAACCCGAGATGTGAACTGGGGACCCCGATCGGAGACGATATCCTCTGGGACCCCATAGTGCCGGAAGACGTGGGTAAAAAGAGCCTCTGCAGTCTGTAGGGCCGTAGGGAGACCAGGCAATGGGAGGAGACGGCAGGACTTAGAGAACCGATCCACAACGACCAAAACGGTAGTGTTCCCCTGAGATGGGGGAAGATCAGTAAGGAAATCTACCGAGAGATGGGACCATGGCCGTTGTGGAACCGGGAGGGGCTGTAACTTCCCTCTAGGAAGGTGCCTAGGAGCCTTACTCTGGGCGCATACCGAACAGGAAGATACATAGAGCCTCACATTCCTAGCTAAGGTGGGCCACCAGTATTTCCCTCTAAGACCCCGCACTGTCCTATCGATCCCCGGATGACCCGCAGACGGTAGTGTGTGAGCCCACCGAATCAACTTATCACGGACACCAAGCGGTACGTAACTTCTACCAGTCGGACACTGTGCAGGCGCAGGTTCAACCCTCAACGCCCGCTCGATGTCCGCGTCCACCTCCCATACCACTGGGGCCACCAGCCGAGAAGCTGGGAGGATGGGAGTGGGTTCGATAGACCGGTCCTCGGTGTCATAGAGACGGGACAGCGCGTCGGCCTTAGTGTTGAGGGAACCTGGTCTGTAAGAGATCGTAAATCTAAAACGTGTAAAGAACATGGCCCACCTAGCCTGACGCGGATTCAGTCTCCTCGCTGCTCGAATATACTCCAGATTACGGTGATCAGTCCAGATGAGAAAAGGGTGTTTAGCCCCCTCTAGCCAGTGTCTCCACACCTTCAGGGCCTTTACCATAGCTAGTAACTCCCGGTCCCCCACATCATAGTTCCGCTCTGCCGGACCCAGCTTCTTCGAAAAGAAAGCGCAGGGACGGAGCTTCGGTGGCGTGCCCGAGCGCTGAGACAGCACGGCTCCAACCCCAGCCTCGGACGCATCCACCTCCACTATGAATGCTAACGAAGGGTCCGGATGCGCCAACACGGGAGCCCCAGTGAACAGTGCCTTCAACTGGTTGAAGGCTCCATCAGCCTCTGCTGACCACCGCAAACGCACCGGCCCCCCCTTCAGCAGTGAGGTAATGGGCGCCGCTACTTGGCCAAAACCCCGGATAAACCTCCGGTAGTAATTGGCAAACCCTAAAAACCGCTGCACCTCCTTTACCGTGGTCGGAGTCGGCCAATTACGCACGGCGTTAACGCGGTCACACTCCATCATCATCCCCGAGCTGGAAATGCGATAACCCAAGAAGGAAACGGCTGGTTTGGAGAACACACATTTCTCAGCCTTGACGTATAGGTCATGCTCCAGCAGTCGCCCAAGAACCTTGCGCACCAGGGAAACATGCGCGGCGCGTGTGGCAGAATAAATCAAGATGTCATCAATATAGACTACCACACCCTGCCCGTGCAAGTCCCTGAGAATCTCATCTACAAAGGATTGAAAGACGGCTAGAGCATTTTTCAACCCATACGGCATGACGAGGTACTCATAGTGGCCTGATGTGGTACGGATAACTAAAACCCACTGTGATCGAATTGAGACCTCGATAATCAATGCACGGACGCAGACCTCCCTCCTTTTTCCTCACAAAAAAAAAACTCGAGGAGACGGGTGACATGGAGGGCCGAATGTACCCCTGTCTCAGAGCTTCCGTGACATATGTTTCCATAGCCAGCGTCTCCTCCTGTGACAGGGGGTACACATGACTCCGGGGAAGTGCAGCGTTCTCCAGGAGGTTTATCACGCAATCCCACCGTCGATGGGGTGGTAATTTGGTCGCCTTCTTCTTACTAAAAGCGATAGCCAAATCGGCATATTCTGGGGGAATGCGCACGGTGGAAACCTGGTCTGGACTCTCCACCGTCGTGGCACCGATGGAAACTCCTATACACCTCTCTGAACACTCGTCTGACCACCCCTTAAGAGCCCCCTGTTTCCAGGAAATAAGGGGATTGTGAATAGCCAGCCAGGGAACCCCCAACACCACCGGAAACCCAGGTGAATCAATAAGGTAGAAACTGATCCTCTCCCTATGATTCCCCTGCGTTACCATGTCCAGCGGAATCGTGGCCTCCCTGACCAGCCCTGACCCTAGCGGTCGGCTATCTAAGGAGTGCACGGGGACAGGTGGGTCTATCTGCACTAACGGAATACCCAATTTACGGGCGAGTCCACGATCCATAAAACTCACAGCTGCGCCTGAATCGACTAGCGCCTTATGCTGAAGAGAGGGGAAAAATGCAGGGAAAAAAATTAACAAAAACATGTGACCAACAGGGAGCTCTGGGTGAGTTTGGTGCTTACTCACCTGGGGTGGCCGAGGAGCGTTCTGCCGACCATCTCGACTCCCAGAAGGACTCCTCCAACACCGGTCCGAAGTGTGTCCTCTCCGTCCACAATAGGAGCAGGAGGAGCCCCCTCTGATCCCCCTAGATGCAGCTCCTCCCAACTCCATCGGAGTGGGAGTGGGAGAGCTGGAAGGTGGAATTAACAGGACCCCTTCTGAACGCCCGCGGGCAGCTAGCAGGTTGTCCAATCGAATAGACATGTCTATTAGTTCATCCAGGGAGAGAGTTGTGTCCCTGCAAGCCAGCTCCAGGCGGACGTCCTCCCGGAGACTACACCGGTAATGGTCCATCAGGGCCCTGTCATTCCACCCAGCACCAGCAGCTAGGGTCCTAAACTCCAACGCGAAGTCCTGCGCGCTCCTCGTCTCCTGTCTGAGGTGGAACAGTCGCTCACCCGCCGCTTTACCCTCTGGTGGATGATCGAACACTGCTCGGAAACGGCGGGTGAACTCCACGTAGTTGTCCCGAGCCAAGTCTGGACTGTTCCAGACTGCGTTAGCCCAATCCAGGGCCCTGCCCGTTAAACAGGAGACGAGGAGGCTCACACTCTCCTCACCCGAGGGAGCCGGACGCACAGTAGCCAGGTAGAGCTCCAGCTGGAGCAAAAATCCCCGGCACCCAGCAGCCGCTCCATCGTACTCCCTCGGGGGGGAGAGACGTAGTGCGCCGGACCCAGAGGACGACGTAGGTGGAGTAGGTGGTGTCGGCAGTGGGGGAGCTGGGGTAGACGTCGGGAGACCACTCCTCTCCCATCGTTCCATCCTCTCCATCATCTGGTCCATCGTGGTACCAATCCGATGGAGGACAGCTGTGTGGTGATGAACGTGCTCCTCCATAGTGGGGAGAGGAGTGGTCGCTGCTCCTGCTGACTCCATTTCGATGGTGCGGGCTTCTGTTACGATCTACTAGGTGTGGTGGTTGGAATCAGGCGCAGAGAGCAGGGTTCAGTCGTATCTTCACATTTATTCCCCAGCGCAACAAAAACAGTCACGCCAACACACAGGGCGTAAAATAAGTTGCCAGTCAAAAACAACAGGACTAAACAGTCCGGAGAATAAATACAGGGAAAAATCACACCATCAAAACACAGAGTAACAAAAACAAGCCCGCACAAATACCCAGCGGGCCTAGTGCCCCTAAATACCCTACAAACAAATCCTAATACAAAACAGGTGTACCCAATTAACCAATAACCCAAAACAAACGGAAAGGGAATCGATGGCAGCTAATAGGCCGGCGACGACGACCGCCGAGCACCGCCCGAACAGGAAGAGGCACCATCCTCGGCGAGGTTCGTGACATACTGTACATTTGCAGTTCACACCATGGTCGAGTACGACCCGAAACCACATCTATTATTTAAATTATGCTTCTAATTAGTGGGTGTTTATACATTGCAAGTCTTGAAATTATGAAAAATAGATATGCCGATATCAAAAAATTCACCATGGGATTTTAATGACTTTAATGACACATCTCACTGGAAACATACTATGCTCTGTCTGTGGTGGACTCTAGTCTACCTGACCATTCTGAGGTAAAATAAACACTGAATTATACTGGCCTCTTCAAGGCCACCAAGGGGCTCATATCCCAGTTTATCAGAGAAGTGCATGCAGAAATTAACACAAATTAGCACTGTCCTTCAGAACCATATAAACAAAGGGAGGGGATGTGATGGCTGTATGCCAGATATACATCTTCGGGGAAAAACAGCTCTTGCAGTCCATAGGCATGGCCCGGTTGTGAGATCACCGGCTTTGTTGTTACAAATCAGATTCACAACCTATTTTTACTCATCAATAAATCTTATTTGAGAAAAAAGCACCAGAGGAACCCATGAAGCAACACTAATGACTGAAACAAGCAAGTTACTTCTATTGCCACGTTGGTTAGAACACCGCGGCCCGCGTAATGATCGTTATTTATTTCAGCTGTCTTCTCGGTCTCAGATACTAATATCGGGCTGATCTGTCTAAGTAGCAATGAGAACGACATTAGGAGGGTGAGTGGTCATTAGCCAGTCTTGTTAATTGCACATATCGTGGCAATTAAGAGTCATGGTGAATGCAAGTAAGATCAACAATCATATTAATAGATGGTAGACATAATACTTGGTCTGTGGTGTCGAAGAGGATACGATATTAGTGGATGTTTTATAACTCAGAAGAATGTAACGCAATTATTCATTGGATTGAATCTGGCCTATATGTTATGGCAGGTTGGGACACATGTCATCCATTAAAAAAGATGCCACAAGATTTGCAAAGCAAAGAGAATATGAATAATTTCAGCTGGACCTATACAATCTACACAATAGTACATAGTTACCGGCAGACCTGGGTTTAAATACAAATTGAAATAATTTCAAGTACTTCATCTGTGATTTATTGAGTTTTCCTGG
The DNA here is from genome assembly GCF_057628025.1 of Oncorhynchus mykiss. Taxonomy (NCBI): domain Eukaryota; kingdom Metazoa; phylum Chordata; class Actinopteri; order Salmoniformes; family Salmonidae; genus Oncorhynchus; species Oncorhynchus mykiss. Next base: position 73,254,380 of record NC_143028.1, read on the forward strand.
CTTAATGGACCAATAGAATAGTCACCAAAACGCAAACCCTGTCCATCAATAACTCCAGGCAGACTACAGCAAATGCTTAAAAGTATTTTAAAGATTTCAAATAGTATTAGAACCAAGATCTGGTTCCCAGACAGCCTATACACAGAAACTGTTATACCCATGAATCTCCCAGAGACGTACTGTACATGTGTCAATGTCATAGAAACATACTGTAGCTTGGTACATTTGGCTCACAAAGCCATCCGATCCACATTACAGGTTGTACGTTAATTCCCCATGACGATATTGAATTAATGTAGTAATATGGAAATATGAACTCTGAAGAAATACTACCTAATGGGGCATACGTTGGATCGTTATGGTCCGTAATTACCGAGAACTCCACGCCTGACAGGCATGTTATCGATTCCTCATGCTATGATGTCCACTCTGTCAAAAGTCTAAGACTGCATTCTGACAACTCTATCAAAAGACTCCATTCAAAAATGTTCCAGATCAATATAGATGATATAAGTGATGTCTTAATGATGTCCTACCACCATTTCCGTACCTACCTAAGCACTGTGATGGGGGTTTGGGTAGTTGGGTGTATTCTTCTAAATGTTTTTTTTTCTTCTCTGGACATTGGAAGTGTAATGATCTTTTTACCCTCTCTGGTAGAGCAGAACCGAATCATCTCAATCTTATTTATATTTGAATTATTAATGATTAATGACGTACAAACACTGATCATTCATTGGGTGGCACATCTTTCCGTCTCTTCGTTCTCAAACAAAGAATTGTAAATGGTTAGCATTTGAAAAGATGTCACATGAAGCTAACTTCCTTATTCAATGTTTTTTATTATTTTCACACATCTTTTTGAGTGAGAAAAAACAAAACGTCAGTGAACGCTATCCCTAATGCAGTGGAAATAATTGAAACATGTTGAATAATGAAGTAAGCTTTATGCGACATCTTTTGGAGTGTGAACCCATTTTACACCTCTTTGTCTGTCTGAATTGGCGGGTTTTACACACCAGCCAAGCTTCTGGGAGAGCACCATGGTTCTCTTCTGATTCATCTCTTCTTTCTCCTCCGCTAGACTCAGACCAAAAACATATATAGGAGTGTGTATAATGAGCGTGTCTATCTAATACACCTTAGATTTAGGGGACCAACTAAAACATGAACATCGAGGTTTATGTGTTCATGTGCAAATGCGGGAAAATAGATTTCTATTGAGAATTGAAGCAAAGAAGGTTATGCTGGTAATTCCATAAGTATACCAAACAGCCTATTGAAAAAGTTTAATTAAAAAACGCTTTGACATTTAGTACCATCAGAGCACCTTGGTCATGCCCTATGCTAGCCTGATTTATTTTTAGCCAATCAGTGTAGAAGATGTATCATGGCCCGTTTATATCACTGGACCAAATGCAGCTACTGTACTAAATGCTGATTACACTGAAAAGTAACTTTCAGTCACACCAATCAATCAATCAAATGTATTTATTAAGGTCTTTTTTACATCAGCAGATGTCACAAAGTGCTGTACAGAAACCCAGCCTAAAACCCCAAACAGCAAGAAAATCAGCAAGTAATACATATGTAGAAGCACCAGTGATAGCAACACCGGTGTTGCTATCAGTGAAAATAATTTCAGTTGACAGTGTATGTACATGTGTACCATTGATCATGGTCTTCCCCATGCATAGGGGGCTGATCCAGTACGAGATAGGTGTACTTAATGAACTGGCCACTGAGTGTATATCAATTATTTCTGCTGCTTAGTGATTCACCTATGGAATATGTGTTTTATGAAGATTTTGTAGATGTACTGCTTAGGTTTAAGTTTAGGTTTATATGAACATCTTTGTACATATGCAGAAATATACATCAAATGTTATGTCATCCAATATAAAACACAAATATAAAGATATGATCAGCCTAGTTATATGGACAGTGCATCATAAACAACAAATTGGCATACCACTCAATCAATACATATGCATATCAAATGTCTTCAGTGATAGAGAATGCAATTTAGGTAAAACTTTACTGTAGGTGTCCTTATGCATGCATTCATAAAGCCTTCATTTACATATTATAACATTTCTCATAAGCTATCATAAGCTGTCATAAGTAGATTGAAATAGTTATGAGTCACGGCATGAGATGTTATAAAACCGGTTATAATGGGTGTTAAAAATTACTGTTCATCCGGTTGTCACATGCTCTACTCTTTCATTACACAGTCTGTCAAATGTCTGTCAAATGTTCTGTCACATGCTATATAAGAGTCTACATACCAGATGTTATAACATGGAGTTATGTCATTTGCCAACCTCTGTGTCACATTATAACATTGAATGGAATGATTGCCGTCATAACCATGTCGTATGCCTTCATAGAGTGTTCACAGACACCTTAAGTCATGTGACATTCATTTGTTATATGTGTGCTTATACCACAGGATGAGTTGAAAGTATCACAAACATTTGCCATTCAAAGGATCTCCAAGAAACATGGGCAAATGGGAGCACAGTTGTTCTTAGGGTTTGTATTTATTTGAAAAAGCACACATTAAAGTACCAACAACTTGACAAGAAAACACAATGAGCCTACATGAGGTCAGGGACCTGGCAGTGTGGTCAGGGAGGAGGTCAGTGTTGCCAGGACAACAACCTCTCCCCCAATGTCAGTAAGACTAAGGAGCTGATCGTGGATTACAGGAGGCGTAAAGTTCTACAGCTGCACCGTTGAGAGCATCTTGACTGGCTGCATCACTGCTTGGTATGGCAACTGCATCGCCCTCGATCGCATGGCCCCATGTATAGAGATAATGTTTGAAATGCCCCATGTATAGAGATAATGTTTGAAATGCCCCATGTATAGAGGTAATGTTTAAAATGCCCCAGGTAGAGAGGTAATGTTTAAAATGCCCCATGTATAGAGGTCAAGTTTGAAATGTCCCATGTAGATAGGTACAGTAGAGCTAAGACAAGGCCTCTTGTACTCTTCCCCCAATCCAACAACCTTCAAAGCTATTAATTTGTATGGAAGGATAGCCATTGTCATCCCCAGACAGACACGTTTAGCTTGAAAGAGCTCTCATTCAAACAAGCCTTAATAGACTTTAATTACATCCTACCAACTGCAATCTGTAATGTCGCTAAATTTATCAATCGAATCGCCCAGCTGAACCACCCAATCGGAGCTAAAAAAGCATGAAGCGACGTCCCTCATCATTTTATTTCATAACAAAAAGCGAAACGAGAGGACATGAGAGGCTGTGTGATGACCTTGCCGGTGGCATTCGTCTTGTGTGGCGGGCGTTGTCGTGGCTGAGCCTGCTGAGACAGCTTGTACACAGCCCAGTGTCTATCGGGGCCCCATGTGGAGACAGGCTGCAACCCACCACCGCGGGGGCCGAGTCCGATACATTCATATTGGTCATGGAGCCATTTGGCTGTAGACTCTGGTGTTGTTAATTAATTTGATCAGGGGCGGAGGGGGAAGCGAGCCCCGCCAGTGGAGGGGGCATGTGTAGTGCGTGTAGTACAAATGACTCCCAAATGAAAGGCACATTTTAATCAAAGGGGGATGTCCAAGTGATTTTGTAACTCTTGAGGGTGATTGAAGATTAAATGGAGGGACAGTTCACGACATTCATCCCTCAGTTGTAATGAATGATGAGGCACTGCAATGGCTAGAGCCCAGAGGTCTTTCCTGTCAGGCCACGTGGTTAGGAAAACTCCAGGCCCTAGCCATGACGTAATAGAAAAGAAGCAACTATTATTATTATTTTTAGAATTTTAGGCGCTACATCATTAGGTTATTCCAGTGTTAAGCGCTTTGGGTGAATTGGCATGTTATGTTAATTTTTATCCCGTTATAAGTACTCATGCCAGCACTGTGAAGATCTTGGCTCCTTTCATCAATCTTACATGAGACAAAGTTTTAAAAAATTGGCTTAGGCAAATTGTACTTCCTAGCTGAGTTTTACAATGTTGACATGTAGAGAGGATGTTGAAGGGATCATCACTCTGATACTATATCCCAAAGCCCTGTCTCTCACCCCTGACATTGTTCAAGGAGCATAACTGTTTTAGGGCAAAACAGGTGTCAACCTAAATCAACTCCAAATGTTTTATGGATGTAACACTGTGCACACAAAATGGTTGGGTTTGATCTATTGAACGAGGGCCAGGGAGACTCTCATGCTTCATTTTGAATGAATTTCGTTACGTGTCCTTTTCATCCTTTTGATTCCCTTGCTCTCCAGCCTTTAGCTGAAATGAAATTGATTTGCATAATGAAAAGAGATCAAATTTACTGTACAGAACTGAGACATAATAATGAATTCTCTCTCAGGCAGAATGGGGTATAAACCACAAAGAGCAGGGAGACGAAGGGAGAGGTGAAAGAAAGAAACAATAAAATGCAATTATACAGCACCAATAAACCTAGAACTTCTCCATGTACCAATACCAAGATAGGAGGCTCACATTATTTCATTCGGCAAAGCCAACAAAGGCTCAGTCAAAGCCGCAATGAGTCTTACAACATGACAATTCCTCTAATCAGCCGTGCTCCAAAAGTGAAAAGACAATGTAGGCATCCCTGTCGACAGCCCCTTTTCTTTTGGAGGTTTTACTAATTACATTTCTGTTATCATGCTAATGCCCAGTCTCAACATAGAATCTCTTCTAATTATTCTGTTATTTGTTATATCTCTGTTAGGGGAATCATGTTGGAGTGGGAGGAGAGCACAGCTAAAGTGCATCTGGGCAACGTCTCCAAAATTACTTTTTGGAAAAGGGAGGGTAGAGGGAGTTGGAGGGTTTTTGCTAAAACAGTTGAGGTAGATGACTTTCCTACATCCTCTCTTAGGTTAAGAATTCCCTTGAACCTTTCTTTCTGGAGTTTTACTGAAATAAGACTTTTGATAGAAGTTGTACGAGCTGAGAAGATTTGGAAGTGGGTGGTACATACAGTAATTACAATGGGAGTTGTCAGTATTAGCGTTTACATGTGCTCATATGCTGTTTAATAGTGTACACTGTGGAGGCTCCTCAGAGGAATAAGGGGAAGACCATCCTCAGTGAATTTTACAAACAAATTAAAATAGTGAAACATTAAAAAAGTTATCCTTTTTAGATAAAACTACACTAAATATTTTCACCAAAAAATTGATTGAAACACATGGCTTTGCAATGAAGTTCTACATTAGCCTCAACAGCAATCTGTAGGGTAGCACAATGGTGTAGCCGGTTGTTTCCATCCTCCTCTGGGTACATTGACTTCAATACAAAACCTATGAGGCTCATGGTTCTCACCCCCTTCTGTAGACTTACACACTAATTATGACAACTTCCGGAGGACATCCACCATCCTATCAGAGCTCTTGCAGCATGAACTGACGTTGTCCACCCTAACAAATTATCAGACAATGAATCTAGTACTGAAATCATAACCTACAGCTAGCTAGAACTGCAGTCCATAAAATGCAGTGAGAAGTTTTATTTTTTTAATTAGTCAAGTCAGTTATGTACAATTCTTATTTACAATGACAGCCTACCCGGGGAACCGTGGGTTAACTGCCTTGTTCAGGGGCAGAATTACAGATTTTTACCTTGTCAGCTCGGGGATTCAATCCAGCAACCTTTCTGTTACTGGCCCAACGCTATAACCACTATGCTACCTGCTGCCCCACTTTGAGTTGACTCAAAGAAAAAGACAATAGTTGAACAGTTTTTAACAAATTAATTTCTTTAAAAATGAAGTAGAAGCAAAAGAGAGAACTAGCTATATTTCATAGTATTTTTTTCAATTTCACTTAGCTAGCGAATGCAGCTAGATAGTTTAGGCTACTCAAACACCTGGCTCAAACAGAGATGAATGCTATGTTAACCATCTCGCTATGGCTATCCAACACTGGAACTCTTCCAAGTCAAGGTAAGCTTTTGGTTTTATTAATTTATTGCCACCAGGGCCAGCCGATGTAACTGCTAAACTGCTTGCTGACTATACACTGTACTGCATGATTGCAGTGGGTTCACTAATGTATTAGTCATAGTCAACATAGCTACTAAAACTAACCAATATCGTGACAATGATGTAGACTTTGTAGTGGTTAGCGGTTATGATATAAAGGTTTGACTTGGAAAGTTTTTTTTGCCTGGTCAAAGACTGCTGATGTGTTGTGAACTGAAGTCCACAAGTGAAGGGAAAATGTGAGAGGAGGAGAGTGCGTAGATATATCCAACAAGGAATTATACAACGAGCAAACTGATCATGCTCTTTGAATGTGGCTGCTATGAAAGTGGACTGTGTTTGCATGTGATCAGGGTTGTATTCATTCCGCTGATTCTGTAGACAAAAGTTCCTTAACCTGAAGCAAACTGACTGAAACATGGATAAACATTCCTGAATTTGTCCTAATAGAGACTCTGGTTTGCATCTGTTGGACTAATGATTTCACCCTAGATCAGCTAGATGCAGGCAAGAAGAGTGTGCAAGGCAGTACTGAATGTGTCACTACCTTGAGTAATCAAATTTGTCTCTCGAATTGCGCACCTACACGTTGCAAACTTCCATTCATAGGCTAGGTTGTAGCAACCTCATGATGGGTACAGGGAAAATTTGAGCATCATGTAGTAGTCTAAACCTATCAATGTTACATTGAACTGGGTGAATGGAATATGAATGAAAGTCATCCAATATACTGTAACAGAAATAAGGCCACGCTCATAACATTTTGTATCGTCCTCCCTCATCTTAAACGTCACCGACCGCAACGGAGTGTACAGTATATCAAACTGCCATCCACATGAAACCCCTTCATCCACAACTGAGATGTTTCCCTGGGATAGCACAATGAGTGACTCACCAACGACTCTCTCCCACCACGGAATGGCCTCTTCTTCACTGCCATGTTTTCAATAATGCATGAGGACCATGTCGGTGCTACCTGTCTCTGCTCTCGACAAATGTCAGAGGTGAACGGTGTGGAAGTGTGAACAGATAACTTCCTTATATATCACAACTTCCTTATATATCGCGCCGCTTCAAGCGGATAGGGAAAATAACCTCTTACTGTCTCCCAGGTAAATGAATAGGCATATGGATGAGCTCCATGTACCCTATAGTCACGGCTCCTCTGCTCTCGCCATAATTCCATCTGCCTCCACTCTCTCTCTCTCCATTTGTGTGCCCATTATAATGGTGCATGAAACCATGTCATTCCATGCCTCAAAATTGCAGAAAGTCTATTATATACTGTTTATTTTCATTAAAACCAGAGAGCGGTATTCTACTTTTCCAATTATTGGACTTGTCCATGGTTTTGCTTTGAGCGCAGAATACCGGATTAAGAAGCTTCACATTATTGTTAGCACATGCGAATTCTTATCTATTGAGAGTGGTATGTTAAACCACGTCTCAGAGTCGCCGACGTTCAAGGAGCCTCTCAAGTGAGCGTAGGGATAGGTTCTTAGGTGGAGCATGGTATATGGTGTGAATGTGAATGGAGAAAAAAAAAAAGCATTTTGTGGCTTAATTAAAGTAATATTATGTGTCTTACACTTTGGAACTGACATTTTTCCAATTGCAATTTTGGGGCCATTCAGACCAAGGCATGAGCGTGCATAAGAGGAAGTTGGCATGTTCATGTCCAGGCCTTTGCAACTTGTTTATCTGTGATTAGTTATCATTCATCAGTCATCATGATTATACAACGGGTGGGTCTAATCCTGAACGCTGAATGCTGGTTAAAGGCTCAATTCCAGCCGGTGTCTATTCCACAAGTTACCACCGGCTAAATATATGATGTTAAAATGCCTATTTACTCTGTTCCATTTGACTGCGCAATCCACTGTCTCATCAGCCAAGCAAGTTATAAACTTAATCTCCACTATAAAAAGCAGCCAGACATTATCTCACATTTCATTAAGACTAACATTTAGTTTTCAACAGCGGAGATTTGTATAAACTTTGCTATCTGTCTCTCCGACATTTGTAACATTGTTTCAATATTCAAATTCAATCTCCAACTGTCCCATAGTAATGGGACGGGACGAGACAGACAGACAGACAGGCAGCGTTTCTCAGCCAGTCGAAATCATGAATCAGCTGGCATCACTTTTATGGATATATACAAAGAAATGTCAGTTGAAAAAAGGTGAAAAGAAACGAAGTGCAGCTACTGTAGTTTACAGTCTTTCCAGCTTCAGTTTGAAGTGATTGTGTTAGCTGTGTTGTTGGCTAGCTCCTCTGAATAACAGTGTCCTGATGAGAGAATACATTTTCTATACCAGGCGAAATCACGCCTCGCTAGCTAATTATTATGGATGTATCCAAATAAGTGTCACTAGAAAACAGCTTAAACAAATGCAAATGAAGCGACTTTTCTGTTATTCTTGCTGCACTTTTTGACGTGACTGTAAGTTAGCCGTAGTTGGTGAGCTAGCAAGCAAGGGATAAGAACGTTGCCAGCCAGTATGGCAATGGAACCAGTGTTGCCAACTCCTCAGTGAGGAAAGTAGCTATTGGATGTCCTAAAAGTTATCACCTAATTTTACATAATTGGCCATGTGCATGTAATTGTGATTGAAGCTGTAGGAGAGAGGAATAAAGTTGTGGGAGAGACAAAAAGTGAGTAAAAAACACAGATTTGGCATCTCCTCCCTCCAACTCGACAAGACCCAGAAATGTTGATACAATTGTCTGCTTGGTGTCACTAAAGTACCTTACCACAACCCCCAGGTACTTAAAAACACTTACATCCGTGGATTCATCGAGGAGGAGGCTGAAACGCTGGTCACCCACATCTGCGACCAACTTTTTCAGAAAGTATGGTGCTATAAAACCATTAATAATTTCTGTGCACTTTGTCCTGTGAATTTTGAAGTGGGTAGCATCAGTGGAGTCTGAGAAAGCTCTACACGCTTCTCCAATGTGATCATTTGCCAGCATGGAACAGTGTTTAGTGATAGTTAATGCTATGGTGGCCTCAGCCTTTTTTGCAGAGTACATTTTTTTAACCATAAATGGCAGCTGGTTTTGGGGTGGAAAAGGCTTTTATGCAGGCAGTATGCCCATGTATCATGTCCAATAAACGGCTTCAACCAGCCTTTGAATTCAGGGTTTGATTCCCACTCCTTTCTGTATTTTTGAGACATGATGAGCTAGCCAGCTAGATGTTTAGCTTATGTCACAGAGATGCACACACAGTGGACAAGGTGAGTAAGTGACAGTGAGTAAGTGAGTCAAATGCAGTGATTTATTTTAGACAAAGAACATTTTACATTTACATCCTGCCCTGAATGTAAGCCAGTGTGGGATCAGCCAGCGGCGGCTTCCCGCATGCGCAGTCTGGACGTGGAGGGGTGAACATCTCCTGCTCTGACTGCAGCTGGGAGGGACTGCTGCGCGATGGAGTGCTTTGGGAGGGGGGTGGGGCCCACGGGCGAACCCGCTGCTTGTTGAGAGAGAAAGAACTATATGTGTTTCACATCAGAGTCTCCGAAAGTCTCCAGTAACACCAGAAAAAGTTGCTAGATTTGTCGCTAGTCGCTTTTTTGAAAATGTGTCGCTAGAGGGGTCTCAATACTCGCTAAATATTGTGACTAAGTCGCTAAGTTGGCAACACTGAATGGAACACTTAGAACGAATGACTGGGTAGCGTCCATAGATACAGAAACAAACAGAATTAACGACTGGGTCGTGTCTCTGGTAACAAACCAATAGAATGAACGACTGCCGGCTTGGGTAGCAACCCTAGATTTGTGTCGGAACTATATTTTGTGGAAGGATGAAATAGTATAAATAAATTAGTCAAAATATTGTTTTTAATTAAATATGTCAATCATTATTTGAAAATGTCGGTAACCGTTGTAGAAAAGTGATAACGGCCTCGAAGCTGGTGTTTGGAGGATATATTGGCAAAGTTTGACATAGTCTCGGGTCTAACAACACCTGTGCCAATATATCCTCCAAACACCAGCTCCTCTGGCAAAATCACTTAATTACTTATCATTCACTCTGGAATTCTGGCACCATCATGGCATTGCACGTGTCACATTGATTGATTGGTCATTTTTGTTTAATAGTATAGCCATAAATGTTCATTTTAAAGCTAAATTGTGAATCATTTGGGACAAACAAGTATCAATCAGATTTGAATGTATGCCACATAAATAAATACTGAACACCAATGAGACCGTATTGCATCGCAGAAGAGAGGACATTAAGAAGGGAACTTAACAACATCCACAGCAGGTTTGGAGATCTAAAAACCTGAAATACGCTATCTGTTTTGAGGACAAATCATCTTAGCAAGGCTTGCAGCATGCACATAGAAGTATACAATTGGATCAATTGTCCTCACTTGTACCAACATTACCAGTCAAAAGTTTGGACACACCTACTCATTTCAGAGTTTTTTTTTATTTTTACTATTTTCTACATTGTAGACTAATAGTGAAGACATCAAAACTATGAAATGACACAAATGGAATCATGTAGTAACCAAAAAAGTGTTAATCAAATCAAAATATATTTATTATTTGAGATTCTTCAAAGTAGCCACCCTTTGCCTTGATGACAGCTTTGCACACTCTTGGCATTAATGCGTTTGAGCCAATCAGTTGTGTTGTGACGAGGTAGGGTGAAGCGAGGGCCAGTCAACGAGAGTGTACAGGTCACAGTGGTGGGTAGTATAAGGGGCTTTGGTGACAAAACGGATGGCACTGTGATAGACTGCATCCAATTGGTTGACTAGAGTGTTGGAGGCTATTTTGTAAATGACATCGCCGAAGTCGAGGATCGGTAGGATGGTCAGTTTTACAAGGGTATGTTTGGCAGTATGAGTGAAGGATGCTTTGTTACGAAATAGGAAGCCGATTCTAGATTTAATTTTGGATTGGAGATGCTTAATGTGAGTCTGGAAGGAGAGTTCACAGTCTAACCAGACACCTAGGTATTTGCAGTTGTCCACAGGTATTTGTTGTTGTCCACATATAAGTCAGAACAGTCCAGAGTAGTGAAACTGGACGGGTGGGAAGGTATGGGCAGCCATCGGTTGAAGAGCATGCATTCAGTTATGGCAAGAATAGCTCAAATAAGCAAAGAGGAACGACAGTCCATCATTACTTTAATAAGAAATTAAGATCAGTCAATGGGGAAAATGTCAATAACTTTGAAGGTTTCTTCAAGTGCAGTCTCAAAAACCATCAAGCGCTATGATGAAACTGGCTCTCATGAGGACCTCCACAGAAAATGAAGACCCATAGTTACCTCTGCTGCAGAGGATAAGTTCATTAGAGTTACCAGCCTCAGAAATTGCAGTCCAAATAAATGTAACAGACAAATCTCAACATCACCTGTTCAGAGGAGACTACATGAATCAGGACTTCATGGTGGAATTGCTGCAAAGAAACCACTACTAAAGGACACTAAGAAGAAGAAGATACTTTCATGGGCCAAGAAACACGAGCAATGGACATTAGACCGGTTGAAATCTGTCCTAGTGTCTGATGAATCCAAATTTGAGATTTTTGGTTCCAACTGCCGTGTCCTTGTGAGACACAGAGTAGGTGAATTGATGATCTCCACATGTGTAGTTCCCCCCTTGAAGCATGGAGGAGGAGGTGTGATGGTATGGGGGAGCTTTGTTGGTAACACTGTTGGTGATTCATTTAGAATTCAAGGCACACCTAACCAGCATGGCTACCACAGCATTCTGCACCGATATGCCATCCCATCTGGTTTTCGCTTAGTGGAACTATCATTTGTTTTTCAACAGGACAATGACCCAACACACCTCCAGGCTGTGTAAGGGCTATTTGACCAAGAAGGAGAATGATGGTGCTGCATCAGATTACCTCGCCTCCACAATCACTGGACCTCAACACAATTGAGATGGTTTGGAATGAGTTGGATCGCAGACTGAAGGAAAAGCAGCCAACAAGTGTTCAGCATAAGTGGGAACTCCTTCAAGACTGTTGGAAAAGCATTCCAGGTGAAGCTGGTTGAGATAATGTCAAGAGTGTCCAAAGCTGTCATCAAGGTAAAGGGTGGCTACTTTGAAGAATCTCAAATATAAAATATATTTGTTTAACACTTTTTTGGTTACTACATGATTCCGTATGTGTTATTTCATAGTGTTGATGTCTTCACTAATATTTTACAATGTAGAAAATATTACAAATAAAGAAAAACCCTGGAATGAGTAGGTGTGTCCAAACCTTTGGCTGGTAATATATGTCTTGTGCCTAAGGCACATAAGTTAATGGCTGCCGGCTGGAATAGCTTCTTACCTCCCACTGTGAGAGAAGCTACACAGCATTAGAGCACATCCCATAGGAGAGATCAGGTGCTGGGGCGCCCATTAATATGACCATTAATCTTTAGAGTGGACATCACTGATGAAGTGGCTACATTTCCACAGTGCTGGCTAGACAACTTTTCTTCCCATACAGGAACACTGCTCACAAGTCATGTCTTGGGATTATGCTGGATAGAGCAGACTACCCTGTCAGCAGACGATTACTGGTTAGATCTGGTTGTTTAGCAGCACATTATGTTTGAGTGCTGGCACTGAAACGTCATATGGGCTAGATCTGGTTCAAATTTTGGGAGATATGACCATGGTTGACACTTTTTTTGTTATGGTTGAGCTCCTGCTTGAGGTACAGTATGTGACCAGAAGAAGTTTCCGTAGTTGCTGGGCGACTTTTGGTCTGAATGTTTGCCGGACTAGGTCACTGCCAACAGCGTCACTTTACACTGGCCATTTAATCTGGTTTAGGTATGAAAACCAGACCTTCACCATATTACCAAATGCTAACTGGGACATCTGATAAGTGGTAACATGTGGGCCGGATTTGGGCCATATTACTACTACTACTGTCTTGGTAGCCTTGTAAGTTAGCTCAGCCATTAAAAGCTCATGATCTGCAGTGGCTAGGGCCGAGAGCAGCATGTATTTCATTTTTTATTTAACTAGGCAAATAAGAACAAATTCTTATTTACAATGACAGCATATACCCCGGCCAACTGGGCCAATTGTGTGCTGCCCTATGGGACTCTCAATCACCACCGGTTGTGATACAGCTTGGAATCGAACCAGGGTCTGTAGTGCACCCCTAGCACTGAGATGCAGCGCCTTAGACCGCTGCGCCACTCTGGAGTATCATGTGCAGTTGTGTAAAAAGTACCCAATTATCATACTTGAGTAAAAGTAAAGCTACCTTAACAGAAAATGACTCAAGTAAAAGTGAGTCACCCAGTAAAATTCTACTTGAGTAAAAGTCTAAAAGTATTTGGTTTTAAATATACTTACAGTTAGGGAAAAAAGTATTTGATCCCCTGCTGATTTTATATGTTTGCCCACTGACAAAGACATGATCCGTCTATAATTTTAATGGTAGGTTTATTTGAACAGTGAGACACAGAATAACAACAAAAAAGTCCTGAAAAATGCATGTCAAAAATTTTATAAATGTATTTTAATTTTAATGAGGGAAATAAGTATTTGACCCCTCTGCAAAACATGACTTAGTACTTGTCGGCAATCACAGAGGTCAGACGTTTCTTGTAGTTGGCCACGAGGTTTGCACACATATCAGGAGAGATTTTGTCCCACTCCTCTTTGCAGATCTTCTCCAAGTCGTTAAGATTTCGAGGCTGACGTTTGGCAAGTCGAACCTTCAGCTCCCTCTACAGATTTTCTGGCTAGGCCACTCCAGGACCTTAATGTGCTTCTTCTTGAGCCACTCCTTTACTGCCTTGGCCGTGTGTTTTGGGTCATTGTCATGCTGGAATACCCATCCACGACCCATTTTCAATGCCCTGGCTGAGGGAAGGAGGTTCTCACCCAAGATTTGACGGTACATGGCCCCGTCCATCGTCCCTTTGATGCGGTGAAGTTGTCCTGACCCCTTAGCAGAAAAACACACCCAAAGCATAATGTTTCCACCTCCATGTTTGACGGTGGGGATGGTGTTCTTGGGGTCATAGGTAGCATTCCTCCTCCTCCAAACACGGCGAGTTGAGTTGATGCCACAGAGCTCCATTTTGGTCTTATCTGACCACAACACTTTAACCCCGTTTTGCTCTGAATCATTCCGATGTTCATTGGCAAACTTCAGACGTGCATGTGTATGTGCTTTCTTGAACAGGGGGACCTTGCAGGCGCTGCAGGATTTCAGTCCTTCACGGCGTAGTGTGTTACCAATTGTTTTCTTGGTGACTATGGTCCCAGCTGCCTTGAGATCATTGACAAGATCCTCCCATGTAGTTCTGGGCTGATTCCTCACCGTTGTCATGATCATTGCAACTCCACGAGGTGAGATCTTGCATGGAGCCCCAGGCCGAGGGAGATTGACAGTTCTTTTGTGTTTCTTCCAATTGCAAATAATCGCACCAACTGTTGTCACCTTCTCACCAAGCTGCTTGGCGATGGTCTTGAAGCTCATTCCACCCTTGTGTAGGTCTACAATCTTGTCCCTGACATCCTTGGAGAGCTCTTTGATCTTGGCCATGGTGAAGAGTTTGGAATTGATTGATTGCTTCTGTGAACAGGTGTCTTTTATACAGGTAACAAACTGAGATTAGGAGCACTCCCTTTAAGAGTGTGCTCATAATCTCAGTTTGTTACCTGCATAAAAGACACCTGGGAGCCAGAAATCTTTCTGATTGAGAGGGGGTCAAATACTTATTTCCCTCATTAAAATGCAAATCAATTTATAACATTTTTGACATGCGTTTTTCTGTATTTTGTTGTTGTTATTCTGTCTCTCACTGTTCATATAAACCTACCATTAAAATTATAGACGGATCATTTCTTTGTCAGTGGGCAAATGTACAAAACCAGAAGGGGATAAAATACTTGTTTTCCTCACTGTAAGTATCAGAAGTAAATGTAATTGCAAAATATACTTAAGTACAACTATAAATAATTTCAAGTTCTTTATATTAAGTAGAGCAGACAGCTACACTTTCTAATTTTTTATTTATTTACAGATAGCTAGGGACACACACCAACACTCAGACACCGTTTACAACTGAGGCATGTGCTTACTGAGTCCGCCAGATCAGAGGCAGTAGGGACAACCAGGGATGTTCTTTTGATGTGTGTGAATTAGACCATTTTCCTGTCCTGCTAAGCATTCAAAATGTAACGAGTACTTTTGGGTGTCAGGGGAAATTCAAGGAGTAAAAAATTCATAATTTTCATTAGGAATGTAGTGTAGTAAAATTAAAAGTTGTCAAATATAAATAGTAAAGTACAGACACCCAAAAAACGACTTAAGTAATTATTTAAATTATTTTTACTTAAATACTTTACACCACTGATCATGTGTGCAGCAGATGCTTGAATGCCTTTTTGTGTGTGGTGTGTACAGTGGTGATTTTAGCATGTAAATCTTGGTGGGGCAAACTCAACAATTTTCTTTATGCATGCCAGCAAAGCCACAACACAACACTAAACAATACATTAATTGTGCTATAACAGTGACAAACGGTGCCACAAAATGTTAGGGCCTGTGCTGTTCTGACAGCGGCGCTTTTAGCATCTTGGGGTAAATCCTTACAACCACTACACCTATCAGTGGAGACTTCTCTGGCAGTTAATTGAGCCTCATTTACTGCCTTTCTAAAAACCATAGCTGATATGGCTGACTTGCTTAAATAAATATGGCTTCTATTGACTCCTTTTGGATTTGTGTAACTTGATAAGAACCGCATTTGCTTTCAATAATATGAGTTTTGTCTTTTGAAACATAGACAAACATTATTACTTTTATGTTAAGTCAATTCATAATGTTTGTTCTTATATCATTAACAATTAGCTCTAAGTATAAGCAAGTGCAAGCAAAGAAGCTGCAACGTTCAGCACTTTCAAAATGGAGACTGACAGAAATTCAGAAAGTTGTTAGTTCAGATAAATTTAGCAAGGTGTTGAGGCCTTAACTTGACTCTTCTTGCCGCCACACAGAGCAAGAAAGAGACGGGAAAGAAGCAGTTAGCCTACAGTACAATTATTCTCCCTGTACACCAAGTATGAACCATAAGATAAATAACAGGAGCACATAGACAATTAAAGCTCTTAAAATAATCGATGATGACATTTCTATAAAACAGGCTATAGCACTACCAAGTCAGAACAGTATGCTAAGTTCTGAAGGGGAGATGGACCAAATTCTTAGGGTTAGACACATGGGCTACTAACTGCTTACTACACAACATACACTTCGTATTACTTTCTTAGCTACAGCATACCTATCTCCCTGGCATATTACATAATTTATGCAGCAGCAAACAAGACATATTTTTGGACTCACCGTTGTTGTGCTGTGCTTACTTGAACAGGAAGGGGGCGTGGCGGTCCTTCTTGTGGGCAAAATTTGTCATCAACGTTTGTCATCAAAGTCTGGCATTTATGTTGCTTTCAAGAGTTCCTGGTTGTCTTGAACGCACTGAAGTTGGAAGTCAGAGATTTCCCAGTTCCGAGTTTCCTGTTGTTTTGAAAGCGGCAGAAGCCATGCTTGATTGAGAGTATGGCCAATGTATTCAACATTTTCTGGGCCGTGGTGAATTAATGTTTATCCTTTTAAGCTTGGAAATGAAACCCTTTCAGACAGATGTTTTAAATCCTTAAACCCAGACTTGGACCACACACACCCTCTCCACCGAATAGCAGACAGGGGAAGCAAAATAGTGATTGCTTTGTAACTCTCGCAGTTAGCTACTGATTCCTTCCAGATCACTAATTGTTGAATTTGTGATATCCGATTGGTGTAATGTTTATGTCTAATGGCCGATGAGCACTGATACATTTTATTTATAATTTCTCTTCAAATGACAAGGATTAAAATGTATTTGCCAGTAGATTGACACAATTCATGATGATGACTGCTTGTCTAGCTAGCTAGCTACATTAGGTTAAGATTTTGAAAGTATGATGTTGACATGATCAGTCCAATCAAAGCTACGGTAGATATAGCGTAATTTGAAGTAATTTTATCTGTAGCTAATGACCTTGAGCCTTCTTGGACGGGCACTTTGATTGTTAATCTATGGCAGCATCCAAGGGGCCTTGTACTGCCTAGCTCTCCCTGTAGATTATGCGGTGACGTAAAATCCACATGAGTGACAGAACACTGAGCCAATCATGGAGCAACTGGAGGAGATTACTAACGCCTAAGCCCTGTGCTTTCGCTGGTTGCCCCTCCATCACAAAATAACCTGAGGTTGAAACACCTTCATTTGGAGCTGCCTTACTCAAGAAAGAATCCATGTTCGTATGCGGCTTTATTAACTCAAGCATTGTTATTTGTACATTGCTTGCAAACAGATATGTAACATGAATTAATGCCAAAATAAAATGCTTTGTTTTTTTGTCACAAATTTTGACACATCAACTCATTTCAGGGTTTTTCTTTATTTTTTTACAATTTTCTACATTGTAGAATAATAGTGAAGACATCAAAACTATGAAATAACACATATGGAATCATGTGTTAAACAAATCAAAATATATTTTATATTTGAGATACTTTAAAGTAGGCACCCTTTGCCTTTTTTTAGCTAAACAGGTGTGTCTCAAAACAGGTGGGGCGCTGCCCTGAATGACGGGTCGCCACATGTCTATTGAACTGTATTTCTGTCATGTAATACTGTGTGGAAAAGTGTAATTTGTGTGAAATGTATGTAGCAAAATATCTGTAAAAACAAGAGTGCAAAACAAGGTTGCTTTAGTCCTCCAAAGGGGTTGAGTGGTGGATGGCTTTAAAATCAATAATAATTTCTCTATTGTTTAATGTATTGAATTTGTCGAAAAGAAAGAAAGAAATAATAAGTTCTCTCAGTCTGGACACACAAGTTTACTCAAATTCGAATTGGCACCACCCCCTGAAATGCCACTTCGAGGGCATATTGAAAACATGCTGGTCTCTGTTGTGTGTGCATATGATGACATCAAAAAAGGATCGTCTTTGGCTTTCTGAACGCTGCTTTTGAACACAGCCCTGAGGGATTTCCTGCATTGTGACAGCTGAATTTCCCCAAAAAAACATTTTGAAATAGAATGTATGACAGTTGATGTCAACCTAGGTGAACCATTGGCCTGGAGGGAAGCAACATCTAACAGCATTGGAGAGGCCCAAGATAGAGCAAGCCTAGAGAAATAGGGTCTCAAGGGGCATCTACAAAGATACGTGCGAGAGGATCAATCTATCTTTCAACTGTGTAAACTAGCTAGTTAGATTGTCAGCTTTTCTCTGGAGCAGAAGAGGGATTTTTCCAGTTCGGAAATTACGGAGAAAAGTATTGAGAGAGCGAGAAAGAGGGAGGGAGGGAGAGAGTGAGAGGGGGGAGAGAGAGAGAGAGAGGGAGAGAGAGAGAGAGAGAGAGGGAGGGAGGGAGGGAGGGAGGGAGGGAGGGAGGGAGGGAGGGAGGTGGCAAGCCAGACAGCTAAAAAAGCAGCAGATATGTGGAAAAATAAAGACTTCTATGAAAATCTTAATCCAATTGAGCTATCCAAAATAAAGTAAACAGCATCACTGTAATACAGAGGTTTGTAATTATTATATTAACTTAACCTTATAAGATATTGCTAACTACATTATTTAATTTTATGTTGATATATTATGTTAAATGCATTTGTTAAGATGTTTGTTCTCATAAATAATGAAAAGTATTTGAGCATTTATTTACCTTAGCAAATGCATATTTACCCAACACATACAAGATTCAGCGCAAAAAAGTATTACATTTCCCAAATGAGCTTATGCTCATCCTCACTGGCTCTCTATGCAGGTATTTTTGCCCTGTGGGTTCTAGGAGGCATCCCAAAAGCACAGATAACCACCCTTTAATATTTATCTGACTGTCAAGATGGCTGACATTATACAACATGATGAACTGTGGAATAAACACTGCATGGTGGGAATACACTTTACACACAAGCCACGGGAGAAGAGAGACAATACCATTTCTCCATTGGAGATTACAGCATCCATAGCACTGACGTTGTTATGGTGAGTGAATGAGGACCCAAAAGCGAACTAACTTAAACAGAGCTTCTTTAATAACCAAACATAGGTAGGCTCAGATAGACTGGCAGATTCCGACAGGACAGGACAAGGTTACAGCAAACATGACGATAGTCTGGCTCAGGCATGAAACACAACAAACAAGAATCCGACAAGGACAGGAACAGAAACAGAGAGAGATATAGGGACCTAATCAGAGGGAAAAAGGGAACAGGTGGGAAACGGGGTGAATGGGTAGTTAGAGGAGACAAGGAACAGCTGGGGGAAAGCGGGGGAGAAAAGGTAACCTAACAACGACCAGCAGAGGGAGACAGGGTGAAGGGAAAGGACAGAGACAAGACACAACATGACAGTACATGACAGTACCCCCCCACTCACCGAGCGCCTCCTGGCGCACTCGAGGAGGAAACCTGGCGGCAACGGAGGAAATCCTCGATCAGCGCACGGTCCAGCACGTCCCGAGAGGGAACCCAACTCCTCTCCTCAGGACCGTACCCCTCCCAATCTACGAGGTACTGGTGACCACGGCCCCGAGGACGCATGTCCAAAATTCTACGGACCCTGTAGATGGGTGCGCCCTCGACAAGGATGGGGGGGGGGGGGGGGAAGACGAGCGGGGGCGCGAAGGACGGGCTTGATGCAGGAGACATGGAAGACCGGGTGGACGCGACGAAGGTATCGCGGAAGAAGAAGTCGAACTGCGACAGGATTAATGACCCGAGAAATACGGAACGGACCAATGAACCGCGGGGTCAACTTGCGAGAAGCCGTCTTAAGGGGAAGGTTCTGAGTGGAGAGCCAAACTCTCTGACCGCGACAATATCTAGGACTCTTAGTTCTACGTTTATTAGCAGCCCTCACAGTCTGCGTCCTATAACGGAAAAGTGCAGACCTGACCCTCTTCCAGGTGCGCTCGCAACGTTGGACAAAAGCCTGAGCGGAGGGGACGCTGGACTCGGCGAACTGAGATGAGAACAGCGGAGGCTGGTACCCGAGGCTACTCTGAAAAGGAGATAGCCCGGTCGCAGACGAAGGAAGCGAGTTGTGGGCGTATTCTGCCCAGGGGAGCTGTTCTGACCAAGACGCAGGGTTACGAAAAGAAAGACTGCGTAAGATGCGACCAATAGTCTGATTGGCCCGTTCTGCTTGACCGTTAGACTGGGGGTGAAAGCCGGAAGAGAGACTGACGGAAGCCCCAATCAAACGGCAAAACTCCCTCCAAAATTGAGACGTGAATTGCGGACCTCTGTCCGAAACGACGTCTGACGGAAGGCCATGAATTCTGAAAACATTCTCGATGATGATTTGTGCCGTCTCTTTAGCAGAAGGAAGCTTAGCAAGGGGAATGAAATGAGCCGCCTTAGAGAACCTATCGACAACCGTAAGAATAACAGTCTTCCCCGCTGACGAAGGCAGTCCGGTGACAAAATCTAAGGCGATGTGAGACCACGGTCGAGAGGGAATAGGAAGCGGCCTGAGACGGCCGGCAGGAGGAGAGTTACCGGACTTAGTCTGCGCGCAGACCGAACAAGCAGCCACGAAACGACGCGTGTCATGCTCCCGGGTGGGCCACCAAAAACGCTGGCGAATGGAAGCAAGCGTACCCCGAACGCCAGGGTGGCCGGCTAACTTGGCAGAGTGAGCCCACTGAAGAACGGCCAGACGAGTAGGAACGGGAACGAAAAGAAGGTTCCTAGGACAAGCGCGCGGCGACGGAGTGTGAGTGAGCGCTTGTTTTACCTGCCTCTCAATTCCCCAGACAGTCAACCCGACAACACGCCCCTCAGGGAGAATCCCCTCGGGGTCAGTGGAGGCTACTGAAGAACTGAAGAGACGAGACAAAGCATCAGGCTTGGTGTTCTTAGAGCCCGGACGATAAGAAATCACGAACTCGAAACGAGCGAAAAACAGCGCCCAACGCGCCTGACGCGCATTAAGTCGTTTGGCAGAACGGATGTACTCAAGGTTCCTATGGTCAGTCCAAACGACAAAAGGAACGGTCGCCCCCTCCAACCACTGTCGCCATTCGCCTAGGGCTAACCGGATGGCGAGCAGTTCGCGGTTACCCACATCATAGTTACGTTCCGACGGCGACAGGCGATGAGAAAAATACGCGCATGGGTGGACCTTGTCGTCAGAGAGGGAGCGCTGAGAAAGGATGGCTCCCACGCCCACCTCTGACGCGTCAACCTCGACAACGAACTGTCTAGAGACGTCAGGTGTAACAAGGATAGGAGCGGATGTAAAACGATTCTTGAGGAGATCAAAAGCTCCCTGGGCGGAAACGGACCACTTAAAGCACGTCTTGACAGAAGTAAGGGCTGTGAGAGGAGCTGCCACCTGACCGAAATTACGGATGAAACGACGATAGAAGTTCGCGAAGCCGAGAAAGCGCTGCAGCTCGACGCGTGACTTAGGGACGGGCCAATCAATGACAGCTTGGACCTTAGCGGGATCCATCTTAATGCCTTCAGCGGAAATAACAGAACCGAGAAATGTGACGGAGGAGGCATGAAAAGTGCACTTCTCAGCCTTCACAAAAAGACAATTCTCTAAAAGGCGCTGGAGGACACGTCGAACGTGCTGAACATGAATCTGGAGTGACGGTGAAAAAATCAGGATATCGTCAAGGTAAACGAAAACAAAGATGTTCAGCATGTCTCTCAGGACATCATTGACTAATGCCTGAAAGACAGCTAGAGCGTTAGCGAGGCCGAAAGGAAGAACCCGGTATTCAAAGTGCCCTAACGGAGTGTTAAACGCCGTCTTCCACTCGTCCCCCTCCCTGATGCGCACGAGATGGTAAGCGTTACGAAGGTCCAACTTAGTGAAAAACTTGGCTCCCTGCAGGATCTCGAAGGCTGAAGACATAAGAGGAAGCGGATAACGATTCTTCACTGTTATGTCATTCAGCCCTCGATAATCTATGCAGGGGCGCAGAGACCCGTCCTTCTTCTTGACAAAAAAAAACCCCGCTCCGGCGGGAGAGGAGGAGGGGACTATGGTACCGGCGTCAAGAGCTACAGACAAATAATCTTCGAGAGCCTTACGTTCGGGAGCCGACAGAGAGTATAGTCTACCCCGGGGGGGGGGGGGTGGTTCCCGGAAGGAGATCAATACTACAATCATACGACCGGTGTGGAGGAAGAGAGGTGGCCCTGGACTGACTGAACACCGTGCGCAGATCGTGATATTCCTCCGGCACCCCTGTCAAATCACCAGGCTCCTCCTGTGAAGAAGAGACAGAGGAAACAGGAGGGATAGCAGACATTAAACATTTCACATGACAAGAGACGTTCCAGGAGAGGATAGAATTACTAGACCAATTAATGGAAGGATTATGACAAACTAGCCAGGGATGGCCCAAAACAACAGGTGTAAAAGGTGAACGAAAAATTAAAAAAGAAATGGTTTCACTATGATTACCAGAAACAGTGAGGGTTAAAGGTAGCGTCTCACGCTGAATCCTGGGGAGAGGACTACCATCCAGGGCGAACAAGGCCGTGGGCTCCTTTAACTGTCTGAGAGGAATGTCATGTTCCCGAGCCCAGGTCTCGTCCATAAAACAGCCCTCCGCCCCAGAGTCTATTAAGGCACTGCAGGAAGCTGACGAACCGGTCCAGCGTAGATGGACCGACAAGGTAGTGCAGGATCTTGAAGGAGAGACAGGAGTAGTAGCGCTCACCAGTAGCCCTCCGCTTACTGACGAGCTCTGGCCTTTTACTGGACATGAAGTGACAAAATGACCAGCGGAACCGCAATAGAGACAGAGGCGGTTGGTGATTCTCCGTTCCCTCTCCTTAGTCGAGATGCGGATACCTCCCAGCTGCATGGGCTCAGCACCCGAGCCGGCAGAGGAAGATGGTAGTGATGCGGAGAGGGAGGCGACGGAGAGCGCGAGCTCCTTTCCACGAGCTCGGTGACGAAGATCAACCCGTCGCTCAATGCGAATAGCGAGTTCAATCAAGGAATCCACGCTGGAAGGAACCTCCCGGGAGAGAATCTCATCCTTTACCTCTGCGCGGAAACCCTCCAGAAGACGAGCGAGCAAGGCCGGCTCGTTCCAGCCACTGGAGACAGCAAGAGTGCGAAACTCAATAGAGTAGTCTGTTATGGATCGATTGCCTTGACATAGGGAAGACAGGGCCCTGGAAGCCTCCTCCCCAAAAACAGATCGATCAAAAACCCGTATCATCTCCTCCTTAAAGTCTTGATACTGGTTAGTACACTCAGATTGCCGTGCCCCACTCACGAGCCCGTCCAATAAGGAGAGATATGACGTAGGCGACACGAGCAGTGCTCCTGGAGTAAGTGTTGGGCTGGAGAGAAAACACAATATCACACTGGGTGAGGAACGAGCGGCATTCAGTGGGCTCCCCAGAGTAACACGGCGGGTTATTGATTCTGGGCTCCGGAGATTCGAAAGCCCTGGAAGTGGCCGGTGGATCGAGGCGGAGATGGTGAACCTGTTCTGTGAGGTTGGAGACTTGGGTGGCCAGGGTCTCAACGGCATGTCGAGCAGCAGACACTTCCTGCTCGTGTCTGCCTAGCATCGCTCCCTGGATCCCGACGGCTGAGTGGAGAGGATCCGAAGTCGCTGGGTCCATTCTTGGTCGGATTCTTCTGTTATGGTGAGTGAATGAGGACCCAAAAGCGAACTAACTTAAACAGAGCTTCTTTAATAACCAAACATAGGTAGGCTCAGATAGACTGGCAGATTCCGACAGGACAGGACAAGGTTACAGCAAACATGACGATAGTCTGGCTCAGGCATGAAACACAACAAACAAGAATCCGACAAGGACAGGAACAGAAACAGAGAGAGATATAGGGACCTAATCAGAGGGAAAAAGGGAACAGGTGGGAAACGGGGTGAATGGGTAGTTAGAGGAGACAAGGAACAGCTGGGGGAAAGCGGGGGAGAAAAGGTAACCTAACAACGACCAGCAGAGGGAGACAGGGTGAAGGGAAAGGACAGAGACAAGACACAACATGACAGTACATGACAGACGTCCTTTTTGATTTAAAGTGACAGAGCTGCCGTTGAGGTATAGTCTCAGCACTAATATGGAGTCAGTGTCAAATCAGTTCTTTAGTTAGAGTCAGTGTCTAGGGGTTTTAGAGGACTTCCCTGTGACCTCTAAATATAGGGTTTGGTCAAATCAGAACTTTATTGTGATATTTAAATGACATTCTCATAAAATATCAAATAGTATATACTTAAGCAATAAGGAAATGCAGAATGCCTGGATGCCTGGATATATTGGCCATATACCACAACCCCCAGATGTGCCTTATTGCTATTATAAACTGGTTACCAATGTAAGTCTGAAGTTTACGTTCACCTTAGCCAACTACATTTAAACTCAGTTTTTCACAACTCCTAACATTTAATCCCAGTAAAAATTCCCTGTCTTAGGTCAGTTAGGATCACCAATTAATTTTAAGAATGTAAAATGTCAGAATAATAGTAGAGATAATGATTTATTTCAGCATTTATTACTTTCATCACATTCCCAGTGGGTCAGAAGTTTACATACACTCAATTAGTATTTGGTAGCATTGCCTTTAAATTGTTTAAATTGGGTCAAATGTTTTGGGTAGCCTTCCACACGCTTCCCACAATAAGTTGGGTGAATGTTGGCCCATTCCTCCTGACAGAGCTGGTGTAACTGAGTCAGGTTTGTGGGCCTCCTTGCTTGCACATGCTTTTTCAGTTCTGCCCACAAATATTATATAGGATTGAGGTCAGGGCTTTGTGATGGCCACTCCAATACCTTGACTTTTGTCACGCCCTGACCTTAGTATTCTTTGTTTTCTTTATTATTTTAGTCAGGTCAGGGTGTGACATGGGTGATATGTATGTTTTTTGTCTCATCTAGGGTGTTTGTACTGTCTAGGGGTTTTTGTAGATTTATGGGGTTGTTTCCATCTAGGTGTTTATGTAGGTCTATGGTTGCCTAGATTGGTTCTCAATTAGAGGCAGGTGTTTATTGTTGTCTCTGATTGGGAACCATATTTAGGCAGCCATATTCTTTGGGTATTTTGTGGGTGATTGTTTCCTGTGTCAGTGTTTGTGCCACACGGGACTGTTTTGTTTCCATTTTACTTTGTATGTGTCATGTTCAGTCTTTTCTATTAAAACATGGACACTTACCACGCTGCGTATTGATCCGATCCTTGCTACACCTTTTCAGACGAAGAGGAGGAAATCCGTTACAACTTTGATGTCCTTAAGCCATTTTGCCACAACTTTGGAAGTATGCTTGGGGTCAATTTCCATTTGGAAGACCCATTTGCGACCAAGCTTTAATTTCCTGACTAATGCCTTGAGATATTGCTTCAATATATCCACATAATTGTCCTTCCTCAAGATGCCATCTATTTTGTGAAGTGCACCAGACCCTCATGCAACAAAGCACCCCCACAAGATGATGGAGCCACCCCCGTGCTTCACGGTTATTCTTCGGCTTGCAAACCTCCCCCTTTTTCCTCCAAACATAACGATGGTCATTATGGCCAAACAGTTATATATTTTTTAAATATTATATCTTTGTCCCCATGTGCAGTTGCAAACCGTAGTCTGGCTTTTTTAATCGTGGTTTTGGAGCAGTGGTTTCTTCCTTGCTGAGCGGCCTTTCAGGCTGTGTCAATATAGGACTTGGTTTACTGTGGATATAGATACTTTTGTACCTGTTTCCTCCAGCATCTTCACACTGTCCTTTGTTGTTCTGGGATTGATTTACACTTTTCGCACCAAAGTACGTTCATCTCTAGGAGACAGAACGCTTCTCCTTCCTGAGCGGTATGACACTCAGGAAGGACCGCTTCCTGAGTGGTCCTTCCTGAGCGGTATGACTATATATGCATTGTCACTTTAACTATAAATGAATGTACATACTACCTCAATTGGCCCGACCAACCAGTTCCCCCGCACATTTACTGTTTTTATTTCTTGCCTATTCACCTAATACCTGTTATGCACTGTTGGATAGAGCCTATAAGTAAGCATTTCACTGTAAGGTCTACACTGGTTGTATTCAGCACACCTGACAAAAAAACGTGGATTTGGCAGCTGCGTGGTCCCATGGTGTTTATACTTGCATACTCTTGTAGGTACAGATGAACATGGTACCTTCAGGTGTTTGGAAATTGCTCCCAAGGATGAACCAGACTTGTGGAGGTCTACAGGTTTTGGCTGATTTCTTTTGATTTTCCCATGATGTCACGCAAAGAGGCACTGAGTTTGAAGGCAGGCCTTGATATACATCCACATGTATACCTCCAGTTGACTCAAATGATGTCAATTAGACTATCAGAAGCTTGTAAAGCTTTTTTCAAAGCTGTTTAAAGGCACAGTCAACTTAGTGTATGTAAACTTCTGACCCACTGGAATTGTGATACAGTGAATTATAAGTGAAGTAATCTGTAAACAATTGTTGGAAAAATGACTTGTGTCATGCACAAAGTAGATGTCCTAACCAACTTGCCAAAACTATAGTTTGTTTACAAGAAATTTACTGGCAATCATAATCTAAATAAATAACTACAGTATCAAAATAGAAAAGATCTCTTAGTTTTATATCAAGGAATCTTAGTTTAAGTGATGAAACATATGTTTTGATTTCTGAAATGAAGTTGTACATACAACAGGGCCCAATGTTCCCAATGCTAAATTATCTAAATTAATTGGGTTGTGCATAATTCAACATAATCAGAATTTCAGTAAGTATTTTCAGTCTCAAAATATACATTTTTAGAAAATGTTTAAACTGCCTGAAACTTTTTTTTCTCCATCTAGCAGGTTTAAATGACATCAGGTTTAATCTACAGCAGTCTTGCATTTCATGACATAAGTAAAGAAAATGTTTGTTTTTCCATCCCTCTTTGAAAGCTTTGTTTTTCCATGTGCCTTTGAAAAGTAAATAGTGCTCCGCTGCCAATTTTATTAATAAATTAGTTCTATACTACATTCATATTTCCACCATGTCTAATCAATTGTCATTATCAATCCCAATGAGAAAAGTGGGGGGACTTTAGTATCAGCCGAGAAATTTCCCCAGATCACTGTCAATCACTTTTCATCCACATGCATAACAAAACAATGTCCTCATGTTGCCCTTGGACTGGGGAGGGGGGGGGTCTGTGATTTATTATGACACATTAATATGTTAGCATCTATAGCCTATTATTGAAAAATGGCTGCTGCTGACTCCGTAAAGACGCTCGTTTATGGGCGGAGAGTGGAGTGACCAGGAGTCCTGGGAGGAACAGATATTCCCCCTTAGGCAGTGCTTGCTCTTTAACCTTCTACATTGAATTAGTCATTCAGCGGTATCCTGCTGACATTTCACTGATGAGGAATTCATTCTGTTCCCATCTCTTGTCCTATGTCTCTAATGGCCTGGGTGTTTATAAGCAACAGTCTAGAGGAATGTAGGCTATGCCATCACGTCATCCGGTGCTGTCGTCGTGGACCTATGATTAATAATACACTGAACAAAAACATAAAAGCAACATGCAACAATTTCAAAGATTTTACTAAGTTACGGTTCACATAACTGCCCACACAATGCCATACACGCTGTCTGCCATCTGCCCGGTACATTTGAAAACAGGATTCATCCGTGAAGAGCACAATTCTCCAGTGATCCAGTGGCCACTGAAGGTAAGCATTTGCCCACTGAAGTCGGTTACAACACCAAACTGCAGTCAGGTTAAGACCCTGGTGAGGACGATGAGCACACAGATGAGCTTCCCTGAGACAGTTTCTGACAGCTTGTGCAGCCCTTCTTCAGTTGTGCAAACCCACAGTTTCATCAGCTGTCTGGGTGGCTGGTCTCAGATGATCCTGCAGGTAAAGAAACCGGATGTGGAGGTCCTGGGCTGGCGTGGTTACACGTGGTTTGCAGTTGTGCAGCCCGTTGGATGTACTGCCAAATTCTCTAAAACGACGTTGGAGGCAGCTTATAGTAGAGAAATTAAGATTCAGTTCTCAGGCAAGAGCTCTGGTGGACATGCTTGCAGTCAGAATGCCAATTGCACTCTCCCTCAAAATTTGAGACATCTGTGGCATTGTGCTGTGTGACAGAACTGCACATTTTAGAGTGGTCTTTTGTTGTCCCCAGCACAAGTTGCACCTGTGTAGTGATCATGCAGTTTAATCAGCTTCTTGATATCCTCACAGGTGGGTGGATTAGCTTGGCAAAGGAGAAATGCTCACTGACAGGGATGTAAACAAATGTGTGCACAACATTTGAGAGAAATATGGTTTTTGTGCATATGGAACATTTCTAGGATCATTTATTTCAGCTCATGAAACATGGGACCAACACTTCACATGTTGCATTACTATTTTTGTTCAGTATAGCCGCGTCATCCCACATTGCGATTAGACCTGGCCACATCCAATCTCTCCTGGCCACATCCTTTATCTCCTGACCATGTCCAATCAATCCTGACCACATCCAATCTCTGCTGACCACATCCAATCTCTCCTAAACACATCAAATCTCTGACCACATTTTGCTCTCTCTCCCTCGCTTTTCTTGTTCAAGTCACATACATTGCCTTGCAAATGTATTCATCCTCCTTGGCGTTTTTCCTATTTTGTTGCATTACAACTTGTAATTTAAATGGATTTTTATTTGTATTTCATGTCATGGACATACACAAAATAGTCCAAATTGGTGAAGTGAAAATGAAAAAATAAATAGAAAAGGAAAAGTGGTGCGTGCATATGTATGCACCCCCTTTGCTTTGAAGCCCCTAAATAAGATCTGGTCCAACCATTACCTTCAGAAGTCAAACAATTCGTTAAATATAGTCCACCTGTGTGCAATCTCAATGTCACATGACCTGTCACATGATCTCAGCATGTATACATACACCTGTTCTGAAAAGCCCCAGAGTCTGCAACACCACTAAGTAAGGGGCACCACCAAACAAGCGGCACCATGAAGACCAAGGAGCTATCCCAACAGGTCAGGGACAGAGTTGTGGAGAAGTACAGATCAGGGTTGGGTTATAAAAAATATCCAAAACATTGAACTTCCCACGGAGCACCATTAAATCCATTATTAAAAAATGGAAAGAATATGGCACTACAACAAACCTGCCAAGAGAGGGCTTCCCACCAAAACTCACAGACCAGGCAAGGAGGGCATTAATCACAGAGGCAACAAAGAGACCAAAGATAACCCTGAAGGAACTTTGAAGCTCCACAGTGGAGATTGGAGTATCTGTCCGTAGGACCACTTTAAGCCGTACACTCAACAGAGCTGGGCTTTACAGAAGAGTGGCCAGAAAAAAAATCTATTGCTTAAAGAAAAAAATAATCAAACACGTTTGGTGTTCACCAAAAGGCATGTGGGAGACTCCCCAAACATATGGAAGAAGGTACTCTGGTCAGATGAGACTAAAATTGAGCTTTTTGGTCATAAAGGAAAACGCTATGTTTGGCACAAACTCAACACCTCCCATCACCCTGAGAACACCATCCCCATAAAGCATGGTGGTGGCAGCATCCTGCTGTGGCGTTGTTTTTCATCTGCAGAGACAGGGAAACTGGTCAGAATTGAAGGAATGATGGATGGCGCTATATACAGGGAAATTCTTGAGGGAAACCTGTTTCAGTCTTCCAGAGATTTGAGACTGGGACGGAGGTTCACCTTCCAGCAGGACAATGACCATAAGTATACCGCTAAAGCAACACTCGAGTTGTTTAAAAACATTTAAATGTATTGGGATGGCCTAGTCAAAGCCCAGACCTCAATCCAATTGAGAATCTGTGGTATGACTTAAAAATGGCTGTCTACCAGCGGAACCCATCCAACTTGAAGGAGCTTCAGCAGTTTTGCCTTGAAGAATGGGCAAAAATCCCAGTGGCTAGATGTGCCAAGTTTATAGAGACATACCCCAAGAGACTTGCAGCCAGGGAGGGGGGGGGGGGGGGGGAATAGTTATGCACGCTCAAGTTTTCCGTTTTTTTGTCTTATTACTTGTTTATTTCACAACAAAAATTATTTGCATCTTAAAAGCGGTAGGCATGCTGTGTAAATCAAATGACACAATCCCCGCAAAAAATCTATTTTAATTCTAGGTTGTAAGGCAACAAATAGGAATAATGCCAAGGGGGGTGAATACTTTTGGAAGCCACTGTATATTTCCAGCCAACAGTCAAGTTAAAATGTTATTATCTGAATGTTTTTTACTAATCTTGTTCTGGTTCATTATGACCTTGAAGTATAGACATATCAGAAGTCTCCGACTTGTCAATGTTTTGGAAGTACTGTAGATATTCAGCAGGCAGATTAATTAGATTAATGTTAGGGGTTAAATCAAGGTAAGGGACAGACAGTGGTTACATGTAGGGTTAAGATTAGGGTTAGGTTTAAGGTTAAAGGGAGAGTTTGCTTTTTTAAGTTTGGAAAATTTAAATATCCCTTTAAGGCAGTGGTATTCAAACATTTTCTGGAGCCCGATTTTTTTCCCCACAAGTTTGTCACAACCCCATCCTACCCCAAATCTAATGACAACCTTAAATAACCTTTAATTCATTGCATTTTCATCACTCATTAAAAGGAAAAGAAACATTTACTCAATTAAAACACACTAGGGGATGCGAACCCTACTTTGAATACCACTTCATTAAGGTTAGGGTTAAGGGGTGATGTCGGTTAAGGATTAAGGATATAATTAGGGATAAGGATATGCCGGTTAAATGTCCACTGTCCAAAAATTTTCAACATCCTTAGTCAAAATGGCTGACTCAACACTCAAGTGAAATTTTAACTTTAAACTCACAATGGACCTCCTACTGCTCAATTCAGTCCATAGCGCGGAAGACCTGCAATTGGTAGAGCGATTGACATTTAAAGGCATTGTTACTGCGTTCGCAGAGACAGCATTTGCGGTAAACGCTGCATATGTCGGCTCAATCGGAAATGACCTTTAAAGGTCAACTGCGCTACAACATAGATCTTCTACACTAGGGTTGAGCCCTTAGTCCTTGAAGCAAAACATGACATGGCATGACTTGGCCACCACCACAGACCACAAAGATGAGAGACTCAACTCCATGTGCTTCAGGATCCTCAGGTAACCTCTACCCATCCTCAGCAGTAATTAGACTTACACATTCTGACTGTACTCTCTCTAGTGGAACCAAGCTATACAATTACTTCCTGGATGCAAGACTATAGATCCCTAAAAATATAAATATCTTCAGTAAATTAGTGTTATCATACCATAATTATGAGGGTAAAGTTTCACTGTATTAAATTGGCTATTATAATATCAAACTGTCCCCTACATTCCCCCCCCCCCCCCCCTCGGGAATACTGTAGCGACTCTCACAAAGAATGACATAATAAAATAAGATTATGATGTTAAAATTATATTAGATCATAGGGATGTCTGTTTTTGCAGTGTGGAGAAATAGCCAGCAGAGTATTTAAAAAAACAAAACAATAAAATATTTATTGATTTTTATTTCCCATACATTTGCAAGTTTAAGGTCAACATTAAATAGGTTCTGGATGGTGGGTAGAGGACTTCCATCTCCTCATCCTTTATTCCTGTACCTGTCACCCCTTCACATATCCATCCATCTTCTAAAATAGACCCAAAAGAACAAAAGCGATCAAATCTTTCAGAATATAAAACAAGTTGTTCGCATATTACACACTCACACATACAAATACTGGAATGAAAATTAACTCCTCAGGAAGAGTTAGCTTATAGCCAACTCCATGAAACCAACAGTCATTTCATATAGTCCTGGATCACTCGTGTGGATTGTGCCTTATAGCCTTTTAAATGGCGCTGAAAAAGAAAAGCAAAAACCCTGGTTATAACATAATGTCCCACAACCTTCATAACCCCTTAGAAATCTTCACAATACAGTGAAAGTATGTCAACACAAAACCAATCTGTGCACTGAATTGTCTCTTCCTTTGTTCTCTCACTCTTTTATTTTCTGTCGCGCTCTGTCTTCAGTTGTTTATTTTACAAAAGTGTTCCTGAAAAATAAATACAAATATTTCCAATACTGTAGTTGTCTGTGACCCAAATATCACCTTTGTGAAAGCAGTATGTAAAGTTATATCTATGCTCTTCTGTAGAAGCTCTTCTCTCCTCAGGTTCTCACCATAATAAAACTTTTTCGTCTTTCTTTCTGTATCATTCTTCACTGATGTTCATTGTTACAAGTGGTGCGGTGATTATGGACAAAATAAATAAATAAATACAAAGGAATAAATACTGTAAATATTTTCGTAAATAAATACATATCTCAGATAGTTTGCCTTGTCTTGAAAAAAGAATACTTGACCCCCTGCTGAGTTTCATAATGTTCATATTTCTCGGAATGTCCTCAAAGCGTCCACTCACACAGCTAAAAATGAACCCAGTCTTTGATTTCAGACAGAACATACCCAAAAACTAATTTGAAAGGTAATGGTATTGTAACCTGTGGTGCCCCACTTATATTTTATTACGTCATACTCCTCTGTTCCTTATTGGAATTAAGGGAAAAGTGAATGGATAACACCTGCTTTTATCCCTCATTGAATCAGCCCACCTTTCACCCTGGAGTTACAAAACTTTTAAAAACAATGTTTTGCTTTGAAAAACTTCAAACTTAAAGATTCAAAGCAAGAAAGATTTTTTGACCTTATCGATTTCCGACACACCCACTGGGCTTCAATTCTGGCGCTGTGGAGATGATGGAGGAGGGCTTTATAGGACAGTGTTGACACTGGGCTCCCTTGATACGGTGCTGGGGACAGAGGAGAAGGCAAAGGTTTGGGCTGAGGACACTGCTAGGAGCCCTCTTCCTCAGGATGTCCCGGGGCGTAGTAGCCCGCCAGCTGCCTGAAACGTGGCCCCCAGTCGCTGAGGTAGGAGAAATCCTGCTCGGACGTAGTGGACAGGGTGTGGATAGAGCTGAGGGAGAGGGCCGGCGAGCTGGTGCCTTCAAAGGCGTACGTCTGGAACGAGTCGTAGGGCGGCACTGACAGGTCGGCATCCGCCTGCTCCACCTTCTTGCGGATGTAGCCCTTGAAGAGGGAGAAGTCGGCTGCCCCGCCATCGCCGCTCACCCGCCCCTGGATCCACTGGGGCAGTGCATGCAGATCAGGGCCTGACTCAGAAGATCCACTCTTGGCCTCGGGGAAGTCATAGAGGTTGCGCAGGGCACTCATGTCGTAGGCCTGCGTGTCCTGCTCGCCGCCCCCCTCGTCGTTGTACTTGATGACGTTGTCGCGCATGTCCTCCTCGTCCTCTGACATCCGCTGGCCTTTGCGGTGGCGCTTCAGGGTTAGGATTAGCAGCACCAGGACTGCAGAGAGGGAGAAAGAGCATGGAATTAGGGATTAAGGGGTTTAGGGATTAACAGCGGGGAAGTCAGAGCCAAAGATCTGGATTTTTATCTGGAGTAGGGAGAAACTTTTCGAGAGTAGCTGGTAAGAGAGTAATTTCACGTAACGGGGAGAAGACTAATGAATTATAGGAATGAACAAAAACATCAGGGGCCATCTGCCCTTTTGTAAAGATTCTCTCAAGCACAATGGGGAATAACACAATTAATGAAGACTTATTGGATTATGCAAGTGGCTAATAAAATTTCAACAGCCTTTTATGTCATTATCAGGAAAAAGTTTCCCCTTTTCCATCTCTGGTCTTTGATTTCACCCCAAAAAGACAGCCAAGTGAAGTGAAATAACAAGGGGTAACATTTCCAATGCATGAGCATCGATTCTCCACGGGATGCACGAACAAAATCTTTAATTTTGCTCGCCCAGAAATATGTTTTGAAATGCTTAATAAGAGGCTGATCCGTCTATCAATACTAATTCAAGTGAAACGTGCTGCGGTGAAACCAGAAAGAAAATCACAGCAGAGATCCCCTGTATTGGGCTCTACCTAGAGAGTGTTTAATGACTGAAAAATGAAGTCTGCATTAAAAAGGAAAACAATTGAGATGGATCACTAAATAGTCTAATGAGACGAAGGAAAAACAAAAGCTGTATCCACCTCAATAAATCAATGAAGGTTTTAATCCAAGCTTACTTTTTTAAATCACCTCCTTTATGTCTGATTAGAAAACATCCACTTACCAATAGCCCCGTTCTCCAGACATATCGTTATTCTGGAGGGGCTGTGCTTGATTCGTTAATGAATTAACTATAACTTAATGTCTACCACCAAAGCAAATGTCATCGCTATGACAACAATATTCTAATCAAACGTGTCTATCAATTATAGAAATAAAAAGATAAGATAATTAGAAAGACAATATGAATATTCAAACTATATTAATGTATATCATGACTATTATGGATAAATATAACCATTACTATGTATAATCCTGCTATGACCATTACAATTATAATTGGGATTGATGTGAAAACTGTTTCTTCTGTTTGTTAGGATCCGCATTATCCTATGCAGAAGCTACACTTCCTGGGGTCCACAAAAAACACTTCAAGTAACAAAGCACTGATACACTGATAGACAAGGACAGTCACAAGTAACAAAGCACTGATACACTGATAGACAAGGAGAGTCACACACATTTAAAATACAACGACATACAAACAATACAACTAAAAATGATGTACAGTGGGGCAAAAAAAGTATTTAGTCAGCCACCAATTGTGCAAGTTCTCCCACTTAAAAAGATGAGAGAGGCCTGTAATTTTCATCATAGCTACACTTCAACTATGACAAACAAAATGTTTTTTAAAAATCCAGAAAATCACATTGTAGGATTTTTTATGAATTGATTTGCAAATTATGGTGGAAAATAAGTATTTGGTCACCTACAAACAAGCAAGATTTCTAGCTCTCCCAGACCTGTAACTTCTTCTTTAAGAGGTTCCTCTGTCCTCCACTCGTTACCTGTATTAATGGCACCTGTTTGAACTTGTTATCAGTATAAAAGACACCTGTCCACAACCTCAAACAGTCACACTCCAAACTCCACTATGGCCAAGACCAAAGAGCTGTCAAAGGACACCAGAAACAAAATTGTAGACCTGCACCAGGCTGGGAAGACTGAATCTGTAATAGGTAAGCAGCTTGGTTTGAAGAAATCAACTGTGGGAGCAATTATTAGGAAATGGAAGACATACAAGACCACTGATAATCTCCCTCGATCTGGGGCTCCACGCAAGATCTCACCCCGTGGGGTCAAAATGATCACAAGAACAGTGAGCAAAAAATCCCAGAACCACACGGGGGGACCTAGTGAATGACCTGCAGAGAGCTGGGACCAAAGTAACAAAGCCTACCATCAGTAACACACTACGCCGCCAGGGACTCAAATCCTGCAGTGCCAGACGCGTCCCCCTGCTTAAGCCAGTACATGTCCACGCCCGTCTGAAGTTTGCTGGAGAGAATTTGGATGATCCAGAAGAAGATTGGGAGAATGTCCTATGGTCAGATGAAACCAAAATAGAACATTTTGGTAAAAACTCAACTCGTCGTGTTTGGAGGACAAAGAATGCTGAGTTGCATCCAAAGAACACCATACCTACTGTGAAGGATGGAGGAATGGGCCAAAGTACCAGCAACAGTGTGTGAAAACCTTCTGAAGACTTACAGAAAACGTTTGACCTCTGTCATTGCCAACAAAGGGTATATGACAAAGTATTGAGATAAACTTTTGTTATTGACCAAATACTTATTTTCCACCATAATTTGCAAATAAATTCATTAAAAATCCTACAATGTGATTTTCTGGATTTTTTCCCCTCATTTTGTCTGTCATAGTTGAAATGTACCTATGATGAAAATTACAGGCCTCTCTCGTCTTTTTAAGTGGGAGAACTTGCACAATTGGTGGCTGACTAAATCGTTTTTTTGCCCCACTGTATCTGTTAGAGTGTGTCTGTGTGTGCATGTGTTTGTGTGTAATTCCCTTCATAGTCATCACCGTTTCAGGAGTTTTTGTTTAATCCTTTTTTAAAGGTAATTTTGTTGTTTGCTTGAGTAATTAAATGTAAGGGATTTTTTTTAGGGGGATGATCAGCTTCAATTTTGCTGATAGAAGCCACAATCTATCAATGTAATTGTCTGCATCATTTCCTATCCGCATATATATTATATATACATATATATATATATATATAGAGATATAGATATATTTATTTTATGTATATTATTCAACTACAGTTGAAGTCGGAAGTTTACATACACCTAGGTTGGAGTCATTAAAAGTCGGTTTTCAACCATTCCACAAATTTCTTGTTATTAACAAACTATAGTTTTGGCAAGTCGGTTAGGACATCTACTTTGTACATGACACAAGTCATTTTTCCAACAATTGTTTACAGGCAGATTATTTCACTTATAATTCACTGTATCACAATTCCAGTGGGTCAGACGTTTACATACACTAAGTTGACTGTGCTTTTAAACAGCTTGGAAAATTCCAGAAATTTGAGTCAATTGAAGTCGGAAGTTTACATACACCTTAGCCAAAAACATTTACACTCAGTTTTTCACATTCCTGACATTTAATCATAGTAAAAATTCCCTGTCTTAGGTCAGTTAGGATCACCACTATATTTTAAGAATGTGAAATGTTAAAATAATAGTAGAGAGAGTAATTCATTTAATATTTTATTTCTTTCATCACATTCCCAGTGGGTCAGAAGTTTACATACTCAATTAGTATTTGGTAGCATTGCCTTTAAATTGTTTAACTTGGATCAAAGGTTTCAGGTAGCCTTCCACAAGCTTCCCACAATAAATTGGGTGAATTTTGGCCCATTCCTACTGACAGAGCTGGTGTAACGTAGTCAGGTTTGTAGGCCTCCTTGCTCGCACATGCTTTTTCAGTTCTGCCGACAAATTTTCTATAGGTTTGAGGTCAGGGCTTTGTGATGGCCACTCTAATACATTGACTCTGTTGTACTTAAGCCATTTTGCCACAACTTCGGAAGTATGCCTGGGGTCATTGTCCATTTGGATGACCCATTTGCGACCAAGCTTTAACTTCCTGATTAATGTCTTGAGATGCTGCTTCAATGTATCCACATAATTTTACTACCTCATGATGCTATCTATTTTGTGAAGTGCACCAGTCCCTCCTGCAGCAAAGCACCCCCACAACATGATGCTGCCACCCCCGTGCTTCACGGTTGGGAAGGTGTTCTTCGGCTTTCTCCTCCAAACACAACGATTGTCATAATGGCAAAACAGTTCTATTTTTATTTCATCAGACCAGAGGACATTTCTCCAAAAAGTACAAACTTTGTCCCCATGTGCTGTTGCAAAACCTAGTCTGTCTTTTTTATGGAAGTTTTGGAGCAGTGATTTCTTCCTTGCTGAGCGGACTTTCAGGTTATGTCGATATAGGACACTTTTACTGTGGATATAGATACTTTTGTACAAGGTTCTTTGCTGTTGTTCTGGGATTGATTTGCACTTTTTGCACCATTCATCTCTCGGAGACAGAACGTGTTTCCTTCCTAAGCGGTTTTACGGCTGCGTGGTCCCATGGTGTTTATACTTTTATACTATTGTTTGTACAGATGAACGTGGTACCGTCAGGCGTTTGGAAATTCCTCCCAAGGATGGTCGACAATTTTATTTTATTTTTAGGTCTTGGCTGATTTATTTTGATTATCCCATGATGTCAAGCAAAGAGGCACTGAGTTTGAAAGTAGGCCTTGAAATACATCCACAGGTACATCAGACACTTCTAAAGCCATGACATCCTTTTCTGGAATTTTCCAAGCTGTTTGAAGGCACAGTCAACTTAGTGTATGTAAACTTCTGACCCACTGGAATTGTGATACAGTGAATTATAAGTGAAATAATCTGTTTTTACATTACAGCCTTCTTCTAAAATTGATTAAATTAAGAACAAAATCCTCAGCAATCTACACACAATACCCCATAATGACAAAGCAAAAACAGGTTCTTAAAAAAATAAATAAAAAAAACAGAAACACCACGTAAGTATTCAGACCCTTTGCTATGAGACTCGAAATTGAGCTCAGATGCATCTTGTTGAACATTGATCATCCTTGAGATGTTTCTACAACTTGATTAAAATCCACCTGTGGTAAATTCAGTTGATTGGACATGATTTGAAAAGGCAAAAACCAAGCCATGAGGTTGAAGGAATTGTCCGTAGAGCTCTGAGACAGGTTTTTGTTGAGGCACAAATCTGGAGAAGAGTACCAAAACATTTCTGCAGCATTGAAGGTCCCCAAAAACACAGTGGCCTCCATCATTCTTAAAGGAAAGAAGTATGGAAACACCAAGACTCTTCCTGGAGCTGGCTGCCCGGAGCAATCGGGGGAGAATGGCCTTGGTCAGGGAGGTGACCAAGAAACCTGATGGTCACTCTGACAGAGCTCTAGAGTTCCACTGTGGAGATGGGAGAACCTTCCAGAAGGACAACCATCTCTGCAGCACTCCACCAATAAGGCCTTTATGGTAGTGTGGCCAGACGGATGCCACTCATCAGTAAAAGGAACAAGACAGCCTGCTTGGACTTTGCCAAAAGGCACCTAAAGGACTCTCAGACCATGAGAAACAAGATTCTCTGGGCTGATGAAACCAAGATTGAACTCTTTGGCCTGAATGCCAAGCATCACGTCTGGAGGAAGCCTGGCACCATCCCTACTGTAAAGCATGGTGGTGGCAGCTGTGGAGTTGTCTTGGAGACTAGTCAGGATCAAGGCAAAGATGAACGGAGCAAGGTACAGAGAGATCCTTGATGAAAACCAGCTCCAGAGCGCTCAGGACCTCAGAATGGGGTGAAGGTTCACCTTCCAACAGGACAACGACTCTAAGCACACAGCTAAGACAACACAGGAGTGGCTTCAGAAGAAAAAATATCTAGAACCTCTATGATGCTGTGGAGGGATCCAAATTGTGGATTTAAAATAAAACATAAATTCACACCACT
The DNA here is from genome assembly GCF_057628025.1 of Oncorhynchus mykiss. NCBI lineage: Eukaryota > Metazoa > Chordata > Actinopteri > Salmoniformes > Salmonidae > Oncorhynchus > Oncorhynchus mykiss. The sequence continues at coordinate 73,293,353 of NC_143028.1, forward strand.
GAAGTGTAAATGGACGCATTTTTTTTTAATGGACTGGATATTTATAATTACCACCTGCGTCCTGTTTCAGTAATAATGAAATCAGAACTTCTTGTTGAGTATCTGATAATATACAATTGTTATGTGAGTGGTTCAAACACGCTAATAACGTTCCTCTGACTCCATCAAAAAATGTTGATATACCTCAACTGGTATGTCATCCAGCCCTAGAGTTTTCCTGGACTTAAAGGCAGAAATTGCATCAAGAAGTTCCTCCTCTGTAATTTGGCCTTTACATGAGTCTTTCTGTACAGCTGTAAGGGAAGGGAGTTCCATGCGATCAAGGCTCTGTATAAAACAGTGCATTGCCGTGAATACGTTTTTTGGAATTGTGGACTGTGAAGAGACCCCTGGTGGCATGTCTTGTGGGATATGTATCGGTGTCTGAGCTGAATGTTACTTGATTATACAGACAATCTGGAATTTTCATTTTCATTTCCATCACTTAATATTTCTCATAAAAAAACTAGAAGAGAAGCAGTTCATCTCTCGTCAACTCTCAACCAGGAAGGACTGGCATGGATGTTGTTGATGTTACTTCTGTATGTGCAGATACGGGCAAGGTGTGCTGCTCTGTTTTGAGCCAGCTACAGAAATGCTAGGTTTTCCTTTGCTTCACTTGACAATATTACCAGACAGTAATCAAAATGGGACAAGACCAGAGCCTATAAAAACACATATCTTTTTATAAGCGACATAGCCCTCCGCATCTTCACAAAAGCGTTGTTAAAATGAGTTGACCAACATAATTGACCATTCAATGTTATACCTAGGTGTTTAGCTTCCGCAACTTGCTCAATGATCAGCCTTTTTGTACAACTCCAGTTGAGGTTTATGTCTTAGAAAATGTTTTGAATGAAATATGATGCTTTAAGTTTTAATGTATTTAAGACAAGTTTATTATTAATCACCCATTCTGATACTGACTCACTCCTTATTTAGAATTTCAGTGAGGTCCATGCTTTGGTTGCTGACATGTAGAGTGTGGAATCATCCACATAGATAGTCATTTTAGCTACGTGTAAGAGTAACGGCCCAAGGCAAATACCCTGAGCAACACCGCACTGTACATATCTGATGTTAGAGAAGCTTCCATTGAAGAATACTCTCTGGGTTATATTGAATAAATAACTCTCCAACCATGTGATGGCAGGTGATGTAAAGCCATAGCAAGTGAGAATCTTCAATATCAGATTATGATCAATAACATCAAAGGCTGCAATGAAATCGAACAATACATCTCCAACTATCATCTTATTATCCATTTAATTTAGCCAATCATCAGTCATCTGAGTCAGTGCAGTACAAGTTGAGTGCCCTTCTCTATATGCATGCTGAAAGTCAGTAGTTAACTTACTCTCTGAAAAATAGTATTTGGTCAAGCACAATCCTCTCCATCAGTTTACTAAGAACAGGCAGCAAATTGATTGGACCGTTGATATAGCCAGCAAAGGGTTCTTTACAATTTTTAGGCAGTGGAATTACTTTAGCTTCCTTCCACGCCATGGACACACACTCCTTAAAACTTTGGTTAAAGATCTAGCAAATAGGGTTGGCAATACAGTCCACTACCATTCTCAATAGTTTCCCATTAAAGGTGTCTATGCCTGGTGTCTTATCATTATTGATGGATAGCAATAGTTTTTCCACCTCTCCCATACTAACTTGACCAAATTCAATATATAAATCCTTCCCTTTCATTATTAGATCTCTTATACAAAAATATGATGGTTCACTGTTCAATGTTGTCATTTCACTGCTGAGTGATTTCAATTAAATTCTGACCTTGGTTTCTGCCAACTCACTGGTTTAGAATTTACAATTAATCTTCTTGTTTCCAGTATCAGTATGGTAGGCCTACTGCCATTTAAATGTTACAATATGTATCCTAAAATTCAACTGTGAATATACTGCAAATATAGACCTATTATTCAGTGTCTCAGTATCACAGATGAACTCTAAAAAGAAAGAATAACTTAATTTATCTAAATATGCCTTCAGAAAGTATTCACACCCCTTGACCTTTTCCACATTTTGTTGTTCTACAGACTGAATTTAAAATTGAGATTTTGTGTCGCTGGCCTACACACAATACCCCATAATGTAAAAGTGGAATTATGTTTTTAGACATTTTTACAAATATAAAAGCTGAAATATCTTGAGTCATTAAGTATTCAAACCCTTTGTTATGGTAAGCCTGAATAAGTTCAGCAGTAAAAATGTGGCTATCAAGTCACATAATAAGTTGCAAGGACTTACTCTGTGTGCAATAACAGTTTTTAATTTAATTTTTAAATGACTACCTTATTGCTGTACCCCACACATACAATTATCTGTAAGGTTCCTCAGTAGAGCAGTGAATTTCAAACAAAGATTCAACCACAAAGACCAGGGAGGTTTTCCAATGCTTCACAACAAATCTGACATTGAATATCCCTTTGTGCATGGTGAAGTTACTACACTTTGGATGGTGTACACCCAGTCACTACAAAGATACAGGCGTCCTCCCTAACTCAGTTGCCAGAGAGGAAGGAAACCACTCAGGGATTTCACCATGAGGCGAATGGCGACTTTAAAACAGTTACAGGTTTAATGGTTGTGATAGGAGAAAACTACTCCACAATACTAACCTAAGACGGAAGCCTGTGCAAAATAAAAATATGCATATTTTTTGCAACAAGGCACTAAAGTAGAAATTAACTTATGTCATGAATACAAAGCGTTATGTTTGGAGCAAATCCAACACAATACATCACTGAGTACCACTTTTAATATTTTAAAGCATGGTGGTGGCTGCATCATGTTATGGATATTTCTAGGGCGTTTTTGTTAGGGAATTCATGTTAGGGTGTTTTTTCAGACACAAATAAGTGGAACAGAGCTAAGCATAGGCAAAATCCTAGAAGAAAACCTGGTTCAGGTTGCTTTCCAACAGACACAGAGACAAATTCACCTTTTAGCAGGACAACAACCTAAAATGAAAGGACAAATCTACACTGGAGTTGTTTACCAAGATGACATTGAATGTTACTGAGTGGCCTAGTTACAGTTTTGACTTAAATTGGCTTGAAAATCTATGTCAATGATTTACAACCGACATGACAGATCTTGAATATTTTTTTTACAATCCAGGTGTGCAAAGCTCAGAGACCTACCCAGAAAGACTCACAGCTGTAATCGCTGCCAAAGGTGATTTTAACATGTATTGACGTAGGGGTGTGAATAGATATTTGTGTATTTAATATTCAAGAAATTTGTTAACATTTCTAAAAACATGTTTTCACTTTGTCACTATGGGGTATTAATTAAGTGTAGATGGGTGAGAAATTTCATTTTGAAATGAGGCTGTCGGAATAAGTCAAGTATGTATGGTATGTATGAATACTTTCTGAAGGCACTGTGTGTGTGTGTGGTTCACTTACTATGGCCTTGCTCTAGCGTACTGTACGTGTTAACCCAGCGGTGTAAAACGTGATTGATGTTATTTCCTTGCAGACACAATTTGCTAAAAATAGTCCTCTGTGCATTGCTTTTGGAATCTCAATCCTCCCTGACACTCTAGCTTTTGTTTTCGATGACCGTTAGCAAGCTGGATAGTGAAGAGACCATAAATGTAGGTCTATTATTTCATAGACAGTTTCGATTTGGTTTTGGTCATTTCATCGTCGATTGAGATAGTTTTTTCCCCGGGAATCCCAAACTACCCACGGGCAGCGGGCCGGATTGAATGGGTTCGCGGGGCGGTTCCGGGCTGGAACACAAAATTGTGGCGATTGTATGCTGAATAGATGGCAAAGACACTAAATGAAGATGGGAACACTAACCAAGCTTATCCATGGATGAGGAGCTTGAAAAGAAATGGAATAAAAAAATAAATGAAAAATAAACATTTGAGGTCACGGTAATGGGTGTTTCAAAGCAATATTACTGTTCAAGAGAATATTACCAGGCAAGGGAAAAGAAACCCTCATAGTTGTGATAGTGTTCGTCATTGAGAATGCACACTACCCAGCCAATTGTCTTTAACAATGTCCGCTTGCCCAGACATACTGTATATGATATGCACAGCCATTTATTTGCATTAATTATAAGAATCTTAAAGAATATCACCTATCTATAAATGCCTCACAAGCTTTACTCAACTGTCTAACTCCATAATATCCCAAAATATATAGTCAGGCCAAAAATATGCAAAATAATGTGTTTTATTTTTTTAAGTTAAGGATTGGGCTCTATGGATCTATTATACTAGTAACTTCACTATCCGGTCTGCACAAGATACTTAAAGGCCCAATGCAGATGTTTTTATCTCATTATATCTCATTTCTGGGTAACAATTAAGTACCTTACTGTAACAGTTTTCCATTGAAATTGTCAAAAATTGTTTTTTTTGGGCAAACAAAAAACTATTACGCAGACCAAAAAATGCAAGGACTGTCTAGGAGTGGTCTGAGTGGAGAGGGTAAGGCCACCAAAGCGGTGGAGGGACCTAATGGGAGGTATACGTTATTTAAAAACTGTTATTGGCAGAGGTTTGGATGTCACCAGCAAGCTGAGTGCGCAGCATCTCAGTGCTAGAGGCATCACTACAGACCCTGGTTCAATCCCAGGCTGTATACCGGCTGTGATTGTGAGTCCCATAGGGCAGCGCACAATTGGACCAGCGTCGTCCGGGTTAAGGGAGGGTTCGACCGTCATTGTAAAATAAGAATTTGTTCTTAACTGTCTTTCCTCGTTGAATTAAATAGCCAAAACTCCATGCACGCAAAGCATGCACATTAGAAGGTCCTGTGTTGATTGTATTTTCAACAAGCAACTATAAGAATAAAAATCTAACTGTTGTAGTGTTAATTTCATCAGCTGTTGTATAGTATATGATCCAAAACACAGAAAAAACAAACATTTTCACTGCACTGGGCCTTTAGTGCTCTAACCCCTCACACTACTAAAGTCACACATTGTGAATGTGAGAGATATGGCCTGACCATTAACTCAAAGAAAATGAATGACAGTACACTATTTTTTTTTAAATTGGGTGTGTCAGTGAACCCTTATATCTTGAAGGATTTGATAGACTTCTATTGGATTCGCAGCTTGATGCAAAGCACAAGCCCTTAGGCAATATACAGTCCTACCTTTAACCGAGACCTTGAGAGTCGGAACATGACGCTGAAACTTTGATTGTTTCACCTTTCTTTCATGTTTTTTTTCCTCTTATGGGAAAGAGCAAAATGCAACAGTGACAAGCATATTAATCTGTATAAAAAAAATGTGTCTTCATTTGCTGTAAATGACTTGAAAAATAAGACTGGAGAAAATCGTAGAGAAAATGGCCTGCGTTCCCATCTGGAGACCTGCGTTTGAAGAAAGGAAGATGAGGACTGTTGATCGTCTAGAGCCTCTTGTAAAATAACTCTTCATCTAGCCACTTCTCTTAACCTACATTGTCTCCATGGTGCCATGGGGTGATGGATGTCTTTGATCATTGTGGGAGTTTTTCCTCCGCATTCACCATCATTGGAGACAGTTAATAGCCAGGTCCAGCCAATAGACACGGGTCATACTAACGTCTTGATGCATGCTGCTGTGCATGCCAAACATGCACTTGGTTATTACTCTCAATTCCCAATGGTGAAGAGGGTAATGGGAGGCGGAGATCTTGATCATACGACTCCTCTACTAACCAATCAGTGGTGTGGTTGGTAAACTGTGTGAGTGATATAAACTGCATGCGAGATGGGAGGGGCAGTGTTTTTCTTCTCTTAGTGGAAATGGAAAATCAGAGGTAATCCATTGGCTGCTTCATTCCTCTTAGAGATATTAACTTGAACGTTATATATTACGGTTATTCATTGCAGCGACGGTGATATATAGCAAATTCACATTTTGCATGTTATGCATGGAATAATGCATCACAGCCTGTTGTATGTGTCCTGCAAACAGTGGCCAAATCCTGTAGTATAGTACCTGCCTCGCCAACATGTGGCTGCTCCTCTGTGTACAGATGTTCTGATAAGCGGTCCTGACAAGACAGCTAATTTACCCTTGGGCTGTGCCTAGCCGCACGAGGCCAAGAGTTCATCTTGGCAGATGGGGCTTAATTGGAACGGATGTGCGCAGATGCCTCGCCAAAATGGATTTATCACGTCACTCACTAAATTAACTGATGGAAGGATTGTTTATTTGTTGCTAATTAGGCAGAAATTTGTTTTCATTTCGCTCATCATGCCACAATTGATCTAATAGGTTACTTGGGCGCCTCCGGGGAGCTGGGTTCTCCAACCCAACCACACTCATAAACACGTACAGAACAATGGGTGAGTTTGTGTTCGTGTGTGTTCTGTATGTGCGTCTAGGCTCTGTGTGTGGTTCTATTCTCTGTGTGTGTACGCTCTGTCTGTGTGTTCTGTGTGTGCGTCTAGGCTCTGTGTGTGGTTCTATTCTCTGTGTGTGTACGCTCTGTCTGTGTGTTCTGTGTGTGCGTCTAGGCTCTGTGTGTGGTTCTATTCTCTGTGTGTGTACGCTCTGTCTGTGTGTTCTGTGTGTGCGTCTAGGCTCTGTGTGTGGTTCTATTCTCTGTGTGTGTACGCTCTGTCTGTGTGTTCTGTGTGTGCGTCTAGGCTCTGTGTGTGGTTCTATTCTCTGTGTGTGTACGCTCTGTCTGTGTGTTCTGTGTGTGCGTCTAGGCTCTGTGTGTGGTTCTATTCTCTGTGTGTGTACGCTCTGTCTGTGTGTTCTGTGTGTGCGTCTAGGCTCTGTGTGTGGTTCTATTCTCTGTGTGTGTACGCTCTGTCTGTGTGTTCTGTGTGTGCGTCTAGGTTCTGTGTGTGCGTCTTGGCTCTGTGTGTGGTTCTATTCTCTGTGTGTGTACGCTCTGTCTGTGTGTTCTGTATGTGCGTCTAGGCTCTGTGTGTGGTTCTATTCTCTGTGTGTGTACGCTCTGTCTGTGTGTTCTGTGTGTGGGTCTAGGCTCTGTCTGTGTGTTCTGTGTGTGTACGCTCTGTCTGTGTGTTCTGTGTGTGGGTCTAGGCTCTGTCTGTGTGTTCTGTGTGTGGGTCTAGGCTCTGTCTGTGTGTTCTGTGTGTGGGTCTAGGCTCTGTCTGTGTGTTCTGTGTGTGGGTCTAGGCTCTGTCTGTGTGTTCTGTGTGTGGGTCTAGGCTCTGTCTGTGTGTTCTGTGTGTGGGTCTAGGCTCTGTCTGTGTGTTCTGTGTGTGGGTCTAGGCTCTGTCTGTGTGTTCTGTGTGTGGGTCTAGGCTCTGTCTGTGTGTTCTGTGTGTGGGTCTAGGCTCTGTCTGTGTGTTCTGTGTGTGGGTAGATCGTTGGGAAGTCATTGCCACCACACAAGCAGTCAGTTGTTTTGCTCCAGTACATCTCTCCCATCAACACACAAGGTGGCTGTTAACACAGCGCTGTCCATTCTCGTTCCGCTATCTCGCCATACGGCAAATAAATATATGTACAGTTGAAGTCGGAAGTTGACATACACTTAGGTTGGAGTCAATAAAACTTGTTTTTCAACCACAAATGTATTATTAAAAAACTATAACAAACTATGTCAGTTAGGACATCTACTTTGTGCATGACACAAGTCATTTTTCCAACAATTTTTTACAGAGATTATTTCACTTATAATTCACCGTATCACAATTCCAGTGGGTCAGAACTTTACATACATTAAGTTGACTGTGCCTTTAAACAGCTTGGAAAATTCCAGAAAATGATGTCATGGCTTTAGAAGCTTCTAACCAGCTAATTGATATCAGTTGAGTCAATTGGAGGTGCACCTGTGGATGTATTTCAAGGCCAACCTTCAAACTTTGTGCCTCTTTGCTTGACATCATGGGAAAATCTAAATAAATCAGCCAAGACCTCTGAAAAAAAAAGGTGGACATACACAAGTCTGGTTCATCCTTGGGAGCAATTTCCAAAGGCCTGAAGATACCATGTTCATCTGTACAAACAATAGTACGCAAGTATAAACACCATTGGACTATGCAGCTGTCATAACGCTCAGGAAGGAGAACATACTTCGGTGCGAAAAGTACAAATCAATCCCAAAACAAAGCAAAGGACCTTGTGAAGATGCTGTAGGAAACAGGTACAAACGTATCTATGTCCACAGTAAAATAAGTCCTATATCAACATAACCTGAAAGGCCGCTCAGCAAGAAAGCTCCAAAACCGCCATAAAAACCGCCATAAAATAGCCAGACTGCGGTTTGCAACTGCACATGGGGACAAAGATCATACTTTTTGGAGAAATGTCTTCTGGTCTGATGAAACAAAAAGAGAAATGTTTGGCCATAAAGACCATCGTTATGTTTGGAGTAAAAAAGGTGGAGGCTTGCAAGCCGAAGATCACCATCCCAACCATGAAGTACAGGGGTGGCAGCATCATGTTGTGGGGGTGCTTTGCTGCACAAAATAGATGGCATCATGAGGAAGTGAAATTATGTGGATATATTGAAGCAACATCTCAAGACATATTTATACTAGGCAAGTTTTTATTTTCAATGACGGCCTAGGAACAGTGGGTTAACTGCCTTGTTCAGGGGCAGAACGACAGATTTACTTTACTTTACTTTACAGATTACTAGTCCAACGCTCTAACCACTAGGCTATCTGCCGTCCAAAATCAGTCAGGAAGTACAGCTTGGTTGAAAATGGGACTTCTAAATAGACAATGACCCCAAGCATTCTTCCAAAGTTGTGGCAAAATGGCTTTATATGGATGATGCGAATTTTCGCAGCTTTTTGTTAAAAATCGCGCAACATTTCAAAGTCCTGCTACTCATGCCAGGAATATAGTATATTATATGTATGTGTGGATAGAAAACACTCTGAAGTTTCTAAAACTGGTTAAATCGGGTCTGTGGCTATAACAGAACGTGTTTAGGAGTAAAAATCCCTGGTAAAACTGTTTACCAAAAACAAAAACAAAATATTCGTCCGCCATTCAATGAATTGTTTAAGACGAGAGAAAATATATGCGAACCCCCTGTAAACGCCTACAGCTTCCACACGATGTCACCATTGCTATCAATATCAGAATCATTTATCCCTGGTTACAACACAAATAGACCCCTCCCTTCTTCTGACGCACCACAGTATGTTGTGAAACTGAAAAAATGGACGATGTTTTCCAGACTTGCTGCTATCGAATACAGATCGCCCCGTGATCAATTTGATACATCATTAACGTTTATTAATACCTAAAGTTGGTTTAGAAACGTCGTTTGAAGTGATTTGTAAAAGTTTATAGGCGACTTTTGTAATTTTAAAAAGTGACGTTGCGTCTTGTAAATTGACTTTTTGCAGCATCAGACTGGCCTTCAGCAAATGACATTTTGGGTATACAATGACGGATTTAATCGGGAAAAAGACCCAATTGTGATGTTTATGGGACATATAGGAGTGCCAACAAAGAAGCTCGTCCAAGGTAATGAATGTTTTATATTTTATTCCTGCGTTTTGGGTAGCGCTGGCTACCGCAAAATCTGTTGTTTACGTGTCGTGCTGGTATTTTGGGGGGTGCATGCTATCAGATAATAGCTTCTCATGCTTTCGCCGAAAAGCATTTTACAAATCTGACTAGATTTGGTGGCTAGATTCACAACGAGTGTAGCTTTAATTCAGTACCTGGCATGTGTGTTTTAATGAAAGTTTGAGATTTAACGAGTACTAAGTAAAGTACTATAGGTGGCGCTCTGAAATTTCTGCTGAGCTATCCCTGTGCAGGGATCACCTCCATAAGAAGTTAAGGACAACAAAGTCAATGCATTGGAGTGGCCATCGCAAAACCCTGACCTCAAACCTATAGAAAATGTGTGTGCAGAACTGAAAAATCCTGTGGGAGCAAGGCCTACAAACCTGACTCAGTTACACCAGCTCTGTCAAGAGGAATGGGCCAAAATTCACCCAACTTATTGTGGGAAGCTTGTGGAAGGCTACCCGAAACGTTTGACTCAAGTTAAAACTTCTTATGGCTGGGAGGCAGTATTGAGTAGCTTGGATGAATCAGTTGCCCAAAGTAAACGGCCTGCTCCTCAGTCTCAGTTGCTAATATATGCATATTATTATTAGTATTGGATAGAAAACACTCTAAAGTTTCTAAAACTGTTTGAATGATGTCTGTGAGAAAACTGAACACATATGGCAGGCAAAATCCTGAGGAGAAATCAAAACAGGAAGTGAGAAATCTGAGCTTCGTATGTATTCATCACAATTCCCAATGAAATCCCCTTGAGATATTAATGATGTTGCAATGATGTTGGAATTATGTCTGTAAGTATAGCAGAACTCACAAGGCATGCATTCTTCCAAACTAGTTTTTGTGGCCATGAAAGTTGGAGCAACTTTGACGTCATGGCCCCCACCCTTCCCGACCACTTATGGATCTGCGAACACTTTCCATCTCTTCCACTAGATGTCCTCTTTCTTTAGAGCGTTCAATCGTTCAAATCGCGCGAGAATTGGCCCTATAGGAGTGATTGGAGTAAGTGTCGTGAGAAAAAAACCTGTGCGTTGGGCGCGAATTGGTCACAGCCATTCCTTTGTTCCAGCACTCCTGGGAAGAGCAAACGATGCCCGGTTGAATTGAAGTTTGTTTTGCACGTCTAAAACATCATAAAGCTTGCTTCTGCACTTAGTTTGACCTGTTTAGTCGACATATAATGTGTAATTTTGAAGTTTTGATGCGCAACTTATCCGGACCGGAGGACGTTTTGGGTGCATTTCAGCTGATGTTATTAGCAGTAGCTAATACAAAGACGCAAGACTTGAAACCAAACGATGTATTGGGTAAGTATGAACCCTTCCAGAACATTCTGAACGAAGACCATCGAAGGTAAGGGAATATTTATGCTTAAATCTGTGTTTCTGTTGACTCCAACATTACGTGGAAATGTAGCTTGGAACTGAGCGCTGTCTCAGCATATGGAATAGTGTGCGATTTCTGTAACGTTAAAAATAAATCTAACACAGCGGTTGCATAAAGAAGCAGTGTATCTTTCTAACTATATGTAGAACATGTATATTTAGCCAAAGTTTATGATGTCTATTTACGTTATCTTGCCGAGCTACCTAGATTTCCTGCGGGCATTTTTGAGTAATTTCTGAACATGAGTACATTGTAAATGGACATTTATGGATATATATGGCATATTATTGAAAAAAAAAAATGTACTGTGTAACATGTCCTATCACTGTCATCTGATGAAGATTTTCAAAAGGTTAGTGAGCGATTTATTTTTTAATCCTGCTTTTATAATTTTATATTTTCTGGGACAAAATGGCTGCCGCTTGTCTTGGTTTCGGTGGTGGTCTAATATAAATGTGTGGTGTGTTTTCGCCGTAAAACATTTAAAAAATCTGACATGCTGGGTAGATGAACAAGGTGTTTATCTTTCATTTGAGCTATTGGACTTGTTAATGTGTGGAGGTTAAATATTTCTAAGAATAGTTTTGCGTTCCATGCGCCACCGTTTGAGCTGAACGGTGGGGGGGGGGTGTTCCTCTAGAGGAACTCCTGGCATCAACATACCTAATGATTATTCTGTACTAAGTTTGAAATGTTTCTTCAACCTGTAATATAACTTTTTAAAGTTTTTGTCCGACGTAACGCTGACCAGAATGAGCGGACCTGGGATTCCTGGAGTCCTTTCTGATGAAGATCATCAAAGGTAAGGGAATATTTATCATGTAATTTCTTGTTTATGTTGACGCCAACATGGAGGCTATTGTGACTATTTCTTCTGAGCGCCGTCTCAGATTATTGCATGGTTTGCTTTTTCTGTAAAGTTTTTTTGAAATCAGACAGAGCGGTTGCAGGTATGTCTATAATGCCATGTGTATAACTTGTATTATCATCTACATTTATGATGAGTATTTCTGTTGAATGATGTGGCTATGCAAAATCACTGGATGTTTTTGGAACTAGTGAATGTAACTCGCCAATATAAACTCATATTATGATAAATATGAACTTTATCAAACAGAACATACATGTATTGTGTAACATGAAGTCCTATGAGTGTCATCTGATGAAAATTATCAAAGGTTAGTGAATAATTTGATCACTATTTGTGCTTTTTGTGACTCCTCTTTGGCTGGGAAAATGGCTGTTTTTATTATGGTTTGGTGGTCACCTAACATAATCATTTGTGGTGCTTTCGCCGTAAAGCCTATTTGAAATCTGACACTGTGGTGGGATTAACAACAAGACTACCTTTAAAACGGTGTAAGATACATGTATGTTTGAGGACTTTTAATTATGAGATTTTTGATGTTTTGAATTTGGCGCCCTGCACTTTCACTGACTGTTGTCATATCATCCCGTTAACGGGATTGCAGCCATAAGAGGTTTAAACAATTTAAAGGCAATGGTACCAAATACTAATTGAGTGTATGTAAACTTCTGACCCACTGGGAATGTGAAGAAAAAGAAAAGAAAAGCTGATATAAATCATTTCACATTCTTAAAATTAAGTGGTGATCCTAACTGACCTAAAACAGGGAATTTTTACTGGGATTAAATGTCAGGAATTGTGAACAACTGAATTGAAATATACTTGGCTAAGGTGTATGTAAACTTCTGACTTCAACTGCATATTATTTATATATTATATGGGCATAGATGGTGGAAACATACAGTATATGCCCATAATGGTGGAAACGTATATGCCCATATATGGTGGAAACGTACATTATATGGCCATATATGGTGGAAACATACAGTGCATGCCCATAAATGGTGGAAACATATATGCTCATGTATGGTGGAAACATACAGTATATGCCCATATATGGTGCAAACATTTATGCCCATATATGTATCCACACATATGTACATATGTGTCACATATATGTCGAAATATATAAGAATTGGCCGTTTTCATAAATGTGACATATGTTATTGAAATATATGATAACATATTTTAAAATCTATGTCACATTCATTTATGGGATTTAAAAATATGATAATATATTTTAAAATACAGTACCAGTCAAAAGTGTGGACACACCTACTCATTCCAGGGTTTTTCTTTGTCTTTACTATGTTCTACATTGTAGAATAATAGTGAAAACATCAAAACTATGAAATAACATATAGGGAATCATGTAGTAACCAAAAAAGTGTTAAATTAAAATATATTTTTTACTTCAGATTCTTCAAAGTAGCCACCCTTTGCATGATGACAGCTTTGCACACTCTTGGCATTCTTTCAACTAGCTTCATGAGGTTTCAATTAATGCATTTCAATTAACAGGTGTGCCTTGTTAAAAGTTAATTTGTGGAATGTCTTTCCTTCTTTAGCTAAAAGAAATCCAGGTTAGCAGGCAATATTAACTAGGTGAAATTGTGTCACTTCTCTTGCGTTCATTGCACGCAAAGTCAGGGTTATGCAACAGTTTGGGCCACCTGGCTCAATGCGAACTAATTTGCCAGAATTGTACGTAATTATGACATAACATTGAAGGTTGTACAATGTAACAGGAATATTTAGACTGAGGGATGCCACCCGTTAGATAAAATACCGAACGGTTCCGTATTTCACTGAAATAATAAACGTTTGTTTTCGAAATGATAGTTTCCGGATTCGACCATATTAATGACCAAAGGCTCATATTTCTGTGTGTTATTATGTTATAATTAAGTCTATGATGTGATATTTCATAGAGCAGTCTGACTGAGCGATGGTAGGCAGCAGCAGGCTCGTAAGCATTCATTCAAACAGCACTTTTGTGCGTTTTGCCCTCAGCTCTTCGTTGTGCTTCAAGCATTGAGCTGTTTATGACTTCAAGCTTATCAACTCCCGAGATTAGGCTGGTGTAACCGATTTGAAATGGCTAGCTAGTTAGCGGGGTGTGCGCTAATAGCGTTTCAAACGTCACTCGCTCTGAGACTTGGAGTAGTTGTTCCCCTTGCTCTGCTCTCTCTTACCTTGGAATATTAAGACTCGTGTTAAAAGGAACCACCAGTTTTCATATGTTCTCATGTTCTAAGCAAGGAACTTAAACGTTAGCTTTTTTACATGGCACATATTGCACTTTTACTTTCTTCTCCAACACTTTGTTTTTGCATTATTTAAACCAAATTGAACATGTTTCATTATTTATTTGAGGCTAAATTGATTTTTATTTATGTATTCTATTAAGTTAAAATAAGTGTTCATTCAGTATTTTTGTAATTGTCATTATTACAAATACATTAAAAAAAAATTGGCCGATTAATCGGTATCGGCTTTTCTTGGTCCTCCAATATCGGTATCGGTATCGGCGTTGAAAAATCATAATCGGTCGACCTCTAATAGCTATAGCACCACCAAAACCACAGTACCTTTTAACCAATGCTTTTTGTAGTGAAGCTTGTCTCCTTACGATTTGTACATAATCATAATGTGTTGGTTGAGGGCCAAAAGGCTTTTAAAAACCACAATGAATAAAATATAAATGGCTTTTTAAGCTCACTACGCTTACGTTAACTGAGGCATAACTTTAACCGTACTCTCATTAAAACCACCCTAAAAACAATACCCCTTCCCTGATTTAGAGACCCCGGGTGACCTAAGGTATGTCCCAAATGGCCCCCCAATCCCAGTGCCCTGGTCAAAGGTAGTGCCCTATATGGGGACTAGGGTGCCATTTAGGGACCTAGTCCCGGCCTGTTCATCAATCATTCAAAACAAACAAGATGTGAAACATGTTAGTGAAGTAAGACGAGGGAACCGAAAATAAACTGACAACGATGTACACTGCGTTATTGCGTTTCAACCGCAGCCGAAAGAGGAATGTTTCAAGCAATATTGACGAGGCAAGCGACTCATTAAATGTTTAAACATGACAATCCAAAATCCTCTCTCGCCTAGCACTCCTGCTGAGAGTCGTGCATGTGAGTGCTAGTATCTGAGAACGTCTGGAAAGCCTTATCTATTTAAAGAGCGTTGTTCCAGGGGGACGTTAGGGCTGATGCAGCATTCCCCCCCCCCCTCCTCCTCTTTCTAGGCCTCCCACTCCCACTCCCTCCACTCAGCTCCCCCTACCTCCATATTCTGGGGAGCAGAGTGGTTTGATATCATTGAATTGTATACACTCTCCACTTGGACAAAACTTTTTCTCATGAAAGTGGGTTGAGTTTTCTGACTGCAACATCAGCAGTTAACCGTTTGAAGGAAAAAGATGGAAAAGTAAAGAAATGCATCACCTTTTTATGTAATCTGTCCTTGTTTTTCCAGCCTGTTCTACATGAGATGAGAAAAAAAGTAACTGTCCATTAAAGCCTAGTTGTGGTGGGGTGATACACGCAGTTTTAGTACTACTTGGTTTATCGTTCAGATAAGTGCCACACATTTGGATAAGTGCTGTTTGGTGGGATAGCATCATGAACTGTCTATCCTTAGTCAAGCATAAGGACATCTTGAAGGAAGGATAAGGAAATGGTGTCAATAAATGTAAAACTAATCTTAGATATGCAATTCATGAATGAGGGATACAGCTATAGGGGTATATTGTTTGGTGGGATTGCGTCATGAACTGTCTACACTAAGACAAGGATAAGAAAATGAAGGATACATTGGTAGTGGTAGATTTTACTTTGGTCTAATGGTCTCTATATTATTCACATTGTTTTGATTCCCATATACTCATACAGTGCATATGGAAGGGATTCAGACCCTTTCACTATTTATACATTATGTTACTGTATGTAAAACATTTCCCTCAATCTACAACACAATACCCTATAATGAAAAGTGAAAACAGGTTTTGGAGACATTTCTTTTAACAGAAATATCTTACTTACATAAGTATTCAGACCATTTGCTATGAGACTTGACATTGAGCTCAGGTGCATCTTGTTTCCATTGATCATCCTTGAGATGCTTCTACAAATTGGTAGGATTCCATCAGTGTATATAAGGTCCCACAGTTGACAGTGCATGTCAGAGCAAAAACCAAGTCCTGAGGTTGAAGGAATTGTCCTTAGAGCTCCGAGACAGGATAGGGTTGAGGCACAGATCTGGGGAAGGGTACCAAAACATTTATACATCATTGAAGGTCCCCAAGAACACAGTGGCCACCATCATTCATAAATGGAAGAAGTTTGGAAACACCAAGACTCTTCCTAGAGCTGGCCACCCAGCCAAACTGAGCAATTGGGGGAGAATGGCCTTGGTCAGGGAGGTGACTAAGAACCTGATGGTCACTCTGACAGAACTCCAGAGTTCCTCTGTGGAGATGAGAGAGCCTTCCAGTAGGACAACCATCTCTGCAGCACTCCACCAATCAGGTCTTTATGGTAGAGTGGCCAGACGGAAGCTGCAGGAGTGACTTCGGGACAAGTCTCTGAATGTTCTTGAGTGGCCCAGCCAGAGCCCAGACTTAAACCTGATCGAATATCTCTGGATAGACCTGAAAATAGCTGTGTAGCGATGCTCCCCATCCAACCTGACAGAGCTAGAAAGGATCTGCAGAGAAGAATGGGAGAAACCTCCCAAATAGAGGTGTGCCAAGTTTGTAGGATCATACCCAAGACTCAAGGCTGTAATCACTGCCAAAGGTGCTTCAACAAAGTACTGAGTAAATAGTCTGAATACTTACGTAAATATCATATTTAGGTTTTTTATTTTGAATACATTTGCTACAATTTCTAAAAACCTGTTTATGCTTTGTCATCATAGGGTAGTGTGTGTAGATTGATGAGGAAAAACATATATGTAATCCATGTTAGAATGAGGCTGTAATGTAAGAAAATGTGGAAAAAGTCAAGTGGTCTGAACTTTCTGAATGCACTTTACATGTGATATACCTGCAGCAGAATTATCATATTTTACACCTATATACTGTATACCTCTCTATTTGTCTGTTTTAAAACAAAATAATTTTATGTGTGCCTATAGACCCCCATCAGAATATCCAGAGCAGATGTCTTTCCTTTTCTTAATTAATGCCAGTTTTAAAAATACTTTATCCCAACAAACAATCTGCAACCTTCAATTTGATCCTATGCCCAGCTTGTGTCTTTACAGTTGATTATAGACAGAAATCTCAACAAGTGTGCAATTATGTTGCCCCAAAAACTGTACAAGCAGACCAACAGGTGTGTGTGTTGTTTGTTTTGTGCATAGTTTCTTTACATAAATGCTCACTTCTTTAGGAGCTACAACAGATGTTTTCAGACCTGGGTTCAAATATAATTTGTTTCTTTCAAGAACCTTGAGCGTTTGATTGCCTAAAGTGCCAAATAGACTGGAATTTCACTTGTATAACTATTATGTTGGCAACCTCAATGAAGAGGGGGTTTGGTCCGTGCTTACCTATGAGTATGAGCATGCAGACCAGTAGAGCTATGAGGGCCCCGGGACTGAGTGAGGTGCTAATGACGTAGGCGGTGGCATTGCAGGACTGGATGGCGCCCTCCGGGTCGCAGTCACACACGTGGATGGTCAGGGTGCCCGTGGAGCTCAGAGCAGGAGGCCCGGTATCCACCACCAGGATAGGCAGCAGGTAGACGTTCTGCTCGTGGCGGTTGAAGCCCGAGCGCTGGGTCCGGATCCCTACAGTGTTGTCTGGAACATAGAGACATAATGTTATACAAGGGTAGCCTATGTCAAACATAGACCTTCATAACTATCTGCTTGTGGTGGTTGAAGCCTGAGCACTGGGTCTGCAGTGTTGTCTGGAACATAGAGATATACGAGATAATATTAGGGCCGGGATGATACCAGTATTTCATTACCAGTATTCCAGAGTCATATTTAGTTATTTTCCAAGCTATAGTACACAGTATTTTACATACAGCAGGTTTTTAAACGGCTAAAGAGTTGGTCTGCTTCGTGCAATATTGGGACGGAAACTCAAAATGGAATACATTTCAAATCTATATCTGACATGGTACAGGCGTCTTTTTTTAAAGCCCATAACCATGTGTGTGAGGTGTATACTTTGGTTTCAAGGTAGATTTGTTTAAGACTACCAATAATCACTCTGTGTGACCCTGATTTAGCCTACTGCAGTAAAAGGTTAATTCTATAGTCTGGAATTCCTCACAGACAGAGGAATCAATCAAGATAATTCAGTAGAGCCATGT
Organism: Oncorhynchus mykiss; assembly: GCF_057628025.1. NCBI lineage: Eukaryota > Metazoa > Chordata > Actinopteri > Salmoniformes > Salmonidae > Oncorhynchus > Oncorhynchus mykiss. The sequence goes on from NC_143028.1 coordinate 73,311,476, forward strand.
GGAAAAATAAAATAGGTGCTACTTAATAAATACACTTGCCTCTGCTCATGTAGACCATTTGGTCATGTGGTTACTACCATCCATCATTTTTTATATATATCTTTTTTAAATTGAACCTTTATTTAACTAGGAAGGTCAATTAAAAACAAATTCTTATTTACAATGACGGCCTACCGGGGAACAGTGGGTTAACTGCCTTGTTCAGGGGCAGAACAACAGATCTTTACCTTGTCAGCTCAGGGATTTGATCCAGCAACATTCCGGTTACTGGCCCAACGCTCTAACTACCTGACGCCCCAAATTATCAATGAACAGTTCAGAAGCATTTAATTTTCCATGCATAGATGGGTTATACAGGCTAAATAGACATTATTAGAAGTAAACACTCCCATTTTGCCTCAGATCATCAACTCTGAAATAATATTTGAATTTAAGGACATGGAGCAAGGGAATCACGTGTCAAGCCCATACACTTCAACCACGTTTTTTTTTAGAGTGAACACATGACTTGCTAGCTGCTGTGAGCATTCAATTTCAATTTAAGGGGTTTTATTGGCATGGGAAACAAATTTTTACATTGCCAAAGCAAGTGAAATAGATAATAAACAAAATTGAAATAAACATTAAACATTACACCCACAAAAGTTCCAAAAGAATAAAGACATTTCAAATGTCATTTTCTGTCTATATATAGTTTTGTAATGATGTGCAAATAGTTAAAGTACAAAAGGGAAAATAAATAAATATGTGTTGTATTTACAATGGTGTTTGTTCTTCACTGGTTGCCCTTTTCTCGTGGCAACAGGTCACAAATCTTGCTGCTGTGATGGCACACTGTGGTATTTCACCCAGTAGATATGTGAGTTTATCAAAATTGGATTTGTTTTCAAATTCTTTGTGGGTCTGTGTAATCTGAGGGAAATATGTCTCTCTAATATGGTCATACATTGGACAGGAGGTTAGGAATGCAGCTCAGTTTCCAGCTCATTTTGTGGGCAGTGAGCACATAGCCTGTCTTCTCTGGAGAGCCAGGTCTGCTTCATCACACATTATTTTTAGTCAAATGAAACCAAGGGGAGAAAATGGGAGGACGTCATAATTTGAAATGAAACCTCACTGGTGGACAGCCTCTCGGGGAGACACATGTAACAATAAAGGTATTTGTATGTTTTTATTTCCCCTTTATTTAACTAAGCATACAGTAGCAGACAAATACAGTCAGAATAGCTAGTGAGCACTGTCAGGAGGCAGACATCACTGTTATGGATGTAGATACAGCACTGTTACAGGCAGACATCACTGTTATGGATGTAGATACAGCACTGTTACAGGCAGACATCACTGTTATGGATGTAGATACAGCACTGTTACAGGCAGACATCACTGTTATGGATGTAGCTACAGCACTGTCAGGAGGCAGACATCACTGTTATGGATGTAGATACAGCACTGTCAGGAGGCAGACATCACTGTTATGGACGCAGATACAGCACTGTTACAGGCAGACATCACTGTTATGGACGTAGCTACAGCACTGTTACAGGCAGACATCACTGTTATGGACGCAGATACAGCACTGTTACAGGCAGACATCACTGTTATGGACGTAGCTACAGCACTGTCAGGAGGCAGACATCACTGTTATGGATGTAGATACAGCACTGTTACAGGCAGACATCACTGTTATGGACGTAGATACAGCACTGTTACAGGCAGACATCACTGTTATGGACGTAGATACAGCACTGTTACAGGCAGACATCACTGTTATGGACGTAGATACAGCACTGTTACAGGCAGACATCACTGTTATGGACGTAGATACAGCACTGTTACAGGCAGACATCACTGTTATGGATGTAGATACAGCACTGTTACAGGCAGACATCACTGTTATGGACGTAGATACAGCACTGTTACAGGCAGACATCACTGTTATGGACGTAGATACAGCACTGTCAGGAGGCAGACATCACTGTTATGGACGTAGATACAGCACTGTTACAGGCAGACCTCACTGTTATGGATGTAGATACAGCACTGTTACAGTCAGACATCACTGTTATGGATGTAGATACAGCACTGTCAGGAGGCAGACATCACTGTTATGGATGTAGATACAGCACTGTTACAGTCAGACATCACTGTTATGGACGTAGATACAGCACTGTCAGGAGGCAGACATCACTGTTATGGATGTAGATACAGCACTGTTACAGGCAGACATCACTGTTATGGATGTAGATACAGCACTGTCAGGAGGCAGACATCACTGTTATGGATGTAGATACAGCACTGTTACAGGCAGACATCACTGTTATGGACGTAGATACAGCACTGTTACAGACAGACATCACTGTTATGGATGTAGATACAGCACTGTCAGGAGGCAGACATCACTGTTATGGATGTAGATACAGCACTGTTACAGGCAGACATCACTGTTATGGATGTAGATACAGCACTGTCAGGAGGCAGACATCACTGTTATGGATGTAGATACAGCACTGTTACAGGCAGACATCACTGTTATGGATGTAGATACAGCACTGTTACAGGCAGACATCACTGTTATGGACGTAGATACAGCACTGTTACAGGCAGACATCACTGTTATGGATGTAGATACAGCACTGTTACAGTCAGACATCACTGTTATGGACGTAGATACAGCACTGTCAGGAGGCAGACATCACTGTTATGGATGTAGATACAGCACTGTCAGGAGGCAGACATCACTGTTATGGATGTAGATACAGCACTGTTACAGTCAGACATCACTGTTATGGACGTAGATACAGCACTGTCAGGAGGCAGACATCACTGTTATGGATGTAGATACAGCACTGTTACAGACAGACATCACTGTTATGGATGTAGATACAGCACTGTTACAGTCAGACATCACTGTTATGGACGTAGACACAGCACTGTCAGGAGGCAGACATCACTGTTATGGATGTAGATACAGCACTGTTACAGGCAGACATCACTGTTATGGATGTAGATACAGCACTGTCAGGAGGCAGACATCACTGTTATGGATGTAGATACAGCACTGTTACAGGCAGACATCACGGTTATGGACGTAGATACAGCACTGTTACAGGCAGACATCACTGTTATGGACGTAGATACAGCACTGTTACAGGCAGACATCACTGTTATGGACGTAGATACAGCACTGTTACAGACAGACATCACTGTTATGGACGTAGATACAGCACTGTTACAGACAGACATCACTGTTATGGACGTAGATACAGCACTGTTACAGGCAGACATCACTGTTATGGACGTAGATACAGCACTGTTACAGGCAGACATCACGGTTATGGACGTAGATACAGCACTGTTACAGGCAGACATCACTGTTATGGACGTAGATACAGCACTGTCAGGAGGCAGACATCACTGTTATGGATGTAGATACAGCACTGTTACAGGCAGACATCACTGTTATGGACGTAGATACAGCACTGTTACAGGCAGACATCACTGTTATGGATGTAGATAAAGCACTGTTACAGGCAGACATCACTGTTATGAACGTAGATACAGTACTGTTACAGGCAGACATCACTGTTATGGATGTAGATACAGAACTGTTATAGGCAGACATCACTGTTATGGACGTAGGTACAGCACTGTTACAGGCAGACATCACTGTTATGGATGTAGATACAGCACTGTCAGGAGGCAGACATCACTGCTATGGATGTAGATACAGCACTGTCAGGAGGCAGACATCACTGTTATGGATGTAGATACAGCACTGTTATAGGCAGACATCACTGTTATGGATGTAGATACAGCACTGTTATAGGCAGACATCACTGTTATGGACGTAGCTACAGCACTGTTACAGGCAGACATCACTGTTATGGACGTAGCTACAGCACTGTCAGGAGGCAGACATCACTGTTATGGATGTAGATACAGCACTGTTACAGGCAGACATCACTGTTATGGACGTAGCTACAGCACTGTCAGGAGGCAGACATCACTGTTATGGACGTAGATACAGCACTGTTACAGTCAGACATCACTGTTATGGACGTAGATACAGCACTGTTACAGGCAGACATCACTGTTATGGATGTAGATACAGCACTGTCAGGAGGCAGACATCACTGTTATGGATGTAGATACAGCACTGTTACAGGCAGACATCACTGTTATGGATGTAGATACAGCACTGTTACAGGCAGACATCACTGTTATGGATGTAGATACAGCACTGTTACAGGCAGACATCACTGTTATGGATGTAGATACAGCACTGTCAGGAGGCAGACATCACTGTTATGGACGTAGATACAGCACTGTTACAGTCAGACATCACTGTTATGGACGTAGATACAGCACTGTTACAGGCAGACATCACTGTTATGGATGTAGATACAGCACTGTCAGGAGGCAGACATCACTGTTATGGACGTAGATACAGCACTGTTACAGGCAGACATCACTGTTATGGATGTAGATACAGCACTGTTACAGTCAGACATCACTGTTATGGACGTAGATACAGCACTGTTACAGGCAGACATCACTGTTATGGATGTAGATACAGCACTGTTACAGTCAGACATCACTGTTATGGACGTAGATACAGCACTGTTACAGGCAGACATCACTGTTATGGATGTAGATACAGCACTGTTACAGGCAGACATCACTGTTATGGATGTAGATACAGCACTGTTACAGGCCGACATCACTGTTATGGATGTAGATACAGCACGGTTACAGGCAGACATCAATGTTATGGATGTAGATACAACACTGTCAGGAGGCAGACATCACTGCTATGGATGTAGATACAGCACTGTCAGGAGGCAGACATCACTGTTATGGATGTGGATACAGCACTGTTACAGGCAGACATCACTGTTATGGATGTAAATACAGCACTGTTACAGGCAGACATCACTGTTATGGATGTAAATACAGCACTGTTGCAGGCAGACATCACTGTTATGGATGTAAATACAGCACTGTTACAGGCAGACATCACTGTTATGGACGTAGATACAGCACTGTTACAGGCAGACGTCACTGTTATGGACGTAGCTACAGCACTGTTACAGGCAGACATCACTGTTATGGACGTAGATACAGCACTGTTACAGGCAGACATCACTGTTATGGACGTAGATACAGCACTGTTACAGGCAGACATCACTGCTACGGACGTAGCTACAGCACTGTCAGGAGGCAGACATCACTGTTATGGACGTAGATACAGCACTGTTACAGGCAGACATCACTGTTATGGATGTAGATACAGCACTGTTACAGGCAGACATCACTGTTATGGACGTAGATACAGCACTGTTACAGTCAGACATCACTGTTATGGATGTAGATACAGCACTGTCAGGAGGCAGACATCACTGTTATGGAAGTAGATACAGCACTGTTACAGGCAGACATCACTGTTATGGATGTAGATACAGCACTGTTACAGGCAGACATCACTGTTATGGATGTAGATACAGCACTGTTACAGGCAGACATCACTGTTATGGATGTAGATACAGCACTGTTACAGTCAGACATCACTGTTATGGATGTAGATACAGCACTGTCAGGAGGCAGACATCACTGTTATGGATGTAGATAAAGCACTGTTACAGGCAGACATCACTGTTATGGACGTAGATACAGCACTGTTACAGGCAGACATCACTGTTATGGACGTAGATACAGCACTGTCAGGAGGCAGACATCACTGTTATGGATGTAGATACAGCACTGTTACAGGCAGACATCACTGTTATGGACGTAGATACAGCACTGTTACAGACAGACATCACTGTTATGGATGTTGATACAGCACTGTCAGGAGGCAGACATCACTGTTATGGATGTAGATAAAGCACTGTTACAGGCAGACATCACTGTTATGGAGGTAGATACAGCACTGTTACAGGCAGACATCACTGTTATGGACGTAGATATAGCACTGTTACAGGCAGACATCACTGTTATGGACGTAGATACAGCACTGTTACAGGCAGACATCACTGTTATGGACGTAGATACAGCACTGTTACAGGCAGACATCACTGTTATGGATGTAGCTACAGCACTGTCAGGAGGCAGACATCACTGTTATGGACGTAGATACAGCACTGTTACAGGCAGACATCACTGTTATAGACGTAGATACAGCACTGTTACAGGCAGACATCACTGTTATGGACGTAGCTACAGCACTGTTACAGGCAGACATCACTGTTATGGATGTAGCTACAGCACTGTCAGGAGGCAGACATCACTGTTATGGACGTAGATACAGCACTGTTACAGGCAGACATCACGGTTATAGACGTAGATACAGCACTGTTACAGGCAGACATCACTGTTATGGACGTAGCTACAGCACTGTTACAGGCAGACATCACTGTTATGGATGTAGATACAGCACTGTTACAGGCAGACCTCACTGTTATGGATGTAGATACAGCACTGTTACAGGCAGACATCACTGTTATGGACGTAGATACAGCACTGTTACAGGCAGACATCACTGTTATGGATGTAGATACAGCACTGTTACAGTCAGACATCACTGTTATGGATGTAGATACAGCACTGTCAGGAGGCAGACATCACTGTTATGGACGTAGATACAGCACTGTTACAGGCAGACATCACTGTTATGGACGTAGCTACAGCACTGTCAGGAGGCAGACATCACTGTTATGGATGTAGATACAGCACTGTTACAGTCAGACATCACTGTTATGGATGTAGATACAGCACTGTTACAGTCAGACATCACTGTTATGGATGTAGATACAGCACTGTCAGGAGGCAGACATCACTGTTATGGACGTAGATACAGCACTGTTACAGGCAGACATCACTGTTATGGATGTAGCTACAGCACTGTCAGGAGGCAGACATCACTGTTATGGACGTAGATACAGCACTGTTACAGGCAGACATCACTGTTATGGATGTAGATACAGCACTGTTACAGGCAGACATCACTGTTATGGACGTAGCTACAGCACTGTTACAGGCAGACATCACTGTTATGGATGTAGATACAGCACTGTTACAGTCAGACATCACTGTTATGGATGTAGATACAGCACTGTCAGGAGGCAGACATAACTGTTATGGATGTAGATACAGCACTGTTACAGGCAGACATCACTGTTATGGATGTAGATACAGCACTGTTACAGTCAGACATCACTGTTATGGATGTAGATACAGCACTGTTACAGGCAGACATCACTGTTATGGACGTAGATACAGCACTGTTACAGGCAGACATCACTGGTATGGACGTAGATACAGCACTGTTACAGGCAGACATCACTGTTATGGACGTAGATACAGCACTGTCAGGAGGCAGACATCACTGTTATGGATGTAGATACAGCACTGTCAGGAGGCAGACATCACTGCTATGGACGTAGGTACAGCACTGTTACAGGCAGACATCACTGGTATGGACGTAGATACAGCACTGTTACAGGCAGACATCACGGTTATGGACGTAGATACAGCACTGTTACAGGCAGACATCACTGTTATGGACGTAGATACAGCACTGTCAGGAGGCAGACATCACTGTTATGGATGTAGATACAGCACTGTCAGGAGGCAGACATCACTGCTATGGACGTAGGTACAGCACTGTTACAGGCAGACATCACTGGTATGGACGTAGATACAGCACTGTTACAGGCAGACATCACGGTTATGGACGTAGATACAGCACTGTTACAGGCAGACATCACTGTTATGGACGTAGATACAGCACTGTCAGGAGGCAGACATCACTGTTATGGACGTAGATACAGCACTGTTACAGGCAGACATCACTGTTATGGACGTAGCTACAGCACTGTCAGGAGGCAGACATCACTGTTATGGATGTAGATACAGCACTGTTACAGTCAGACATCACTGTTATGGATGTAGATACAGCACTGTTACAGTCAGACATCACTGTTATGGATGTAGATACAGCACTGTCAGGAGGAAGACATCACTGTTATGGACGTAGATACAGCACTGTTACAGGCAGACATCACTGTTATGGATGTAGCTACAGCACTGTCAGGAGGCAGACATCACTGTTATGGACGTAGATACAGCACTGTTACAGGCAGACATCACTGTTATGGATGTAGATACAGCACTGTTGCAGGCAGACATCACTGTTATGGACGTAGCTACAGCACTGTTACAGGCAGACATCACTGTTATGGATGTAGATACAGCACTGTTACAGTCAGACATCACTGTTATGGATGTAGATACAGCACTGTTACAGTCAGACATCACTGTTATGGATGTAGATACAGCACTGTCAGGAGGCAGACATCACTGTTATGGACGTAGATACAGCACTGTTACAGGCAGACATCACTGTTATGGATGTAGCTACAGCACTGTCAGGAGGCAGACATCACTGTTATGGACGTAGATACAGCACTGTTACAGGCAGACATCACTGTTATGGATGTAGATACAGCACTGTTACAGGCAGACATCACTGTTATGGACGTAGCTACAGCACTGTTACAGGCAGACATCACTGTTATGGATGTAGATACAGCACTGTTACAGTCAGACATCACTGTTATGGATGTAGATACAGCACTGTCAGGAGGCAGACATAACTGTTATGGATGTAGATACAGCACTGTTACAGGCAGACATCACTGTTATGGATGTAGATACAGCACTGTTACAGTCAGACATCACTGTTATGGATGTAGATACAGCACTGTTACAGGCAGACATCACTGTTATGGACGTAGATACAGCACTGTTACAGGCAGACATCACTGGTATGGACGTAGATACAGCACTGTTACAGGCAGACATCACTGTTATGGACGTAGATACAGCACTGTCAGGAGGCAGACATCACTGTTATGGATGTAGATACAGCACTGTCAGGAGGCAGACATCACTGCTATGGACGTAGGTACAGCACTGTTACAGGCAGACATCACTGGTATGGACGTAGATACAGCACTGTTACAGGCAGACATCACGGTTATGGACGTAGATACAGCACTGTTACAGGCAGACATCACTGTTATGGACGTAGATACAGCACTGTCAGGAGGCAGACATCACTGTTATGGATGTAGATACAGCACTGTCAGGAGGCAGACATCACTGCTATGGACGTAGGTACAGCACTGTTACAGGCAGACATCACTGGTATGGACGTAGATACAGCACTGTTACAGGCAGACATCACGGTTATGGACGTAGATACAGCACTGTTACAGGCAGACATCACTGTTATGGACGTAGATACAGCACTGTCAGGAGGCAGACATCACTGTTATGGACGTAGATACAGCACTGTTACAGGCAGACATCACTGTTATGGACGTAGCTACAGCACTGTCAGGAGGCAGACATCACTGTTATGGATGTAGATACAGCACTGTTACAGTCAGACATCACTGTTATGGATGTAGATACAGCACTGTTACAGTCAGACATCACTGTTATGGATGTAGATACAGCACTGTCAGGAGGAAGACATCACTGTTATGGACGTAGATACAGCACTGTTACAGGCAGACATCACTGTTATGGATGTAGCTACAGCACTGTCAGGAGGCAGACATCACTGTTATGGACGTAGATACAGCACTGTTACAGGCAGACATCACTGTTATGGATGTAGATACAGCACTGTTGCAGGCAGACATCACTGTTATGGACGTAGCTACAGCACTGTTACAGGCAGACATCACTGTTATGGATGTAGATACAGCACTGTTACAGTCAGACATCACTGTTATGGATGTAGATACAGCACTGTCAGGAGGCAGACATAACTGTTATGGATGTAGATACAGCACTGTTACAGGCAGACATCACTGTTATGGATGTAGATACAGCACTGTTACAGTCAGACATCACTGTTATGGATGTAGATACAGCACTGTTACAGTCAGACATCACTGTTATGGATGTAGATACAGCACTGTTACAGGCAGACATCACTGTTATGGATGTAGATACAGCACTGTTACAGTCAGACATCACTGTTATGGATGTAGATACAGCACTGTTTTAGTCAGACATCACTGTTATGGATGTAGATACAGCACTGTTACAGTCAGACATCACTGTTATGGATGTAGATACAGCACTGTTACAGGCAGACATCACTGTTATGGATGTAGATACAGCACTGTTACAGGCAGACATCACTGTTATGGATGTAGATACAGCACTGTTACAGTCAGACATCACTGTTATGGATGTAGATACAGCACTGTTACAGGCAGACATCACTGTTATGGATGTAGATACAGCACTGTTACAGGCAGACATCACTGTTATGGATGTAGATACAGCACTGTTACAGTCAGACATCACTGTTATGGATGTAGATACAGCACTGTTACAGTCAGACATCACTGTTATGGATGTAGATACAGCACTGTTACAGGCAGACATCACTGTTATGGACGTAGATACAGCACTGTTACAGGCAGACATCACTGGTATGGACGTAGATACAGCACTGTTACAGGCAGACATCACGGTTATGGACGTAGATACAGCACTGTTACAGGCAGACATCACTGTTATGGACGTAGATACAGCACTGTCAGGAGGCAGACATCACTGTTATGGATGTAGATACAGCACTGTTACAGGCAGACATCACTGTTATGGACGTAGATACAGCACTGTTACAGGCAGACATCACTGTTATGAACGTAGATACAGCACTGTCAGGAGGCAGACATCACTGCTATGGACGTAGGTACAGCACTGTCAGGAGGCAGACATCACTGTTATGGACGTAGATACAGCACTGTCAGGAGGCAGACATCACTGCTATGGACGTAGGTACAGCACTGTTACAGGCAGACATCACTGTTATGGACGTAGCTACAGCACTGTCAGGAGGCAGACATCACTGCTATGGACGTAGGTACAGCACTGTTACAGGCAGACATCACTGTTATGGACGTAGATACAGCACTGTTACAGTCAGACATCACTGTTATGGATGTAGATACAGCACTGTCAGGAGGCAGACATCACTGTTATGGATGTAGATACAGCACTGTTACAGGCAGACATCACTGTTATGGATGTAGATACAGCACTGTTACAGTCAGACATCACTGTTATGGATGTAGATACAGCACTGTTACAGTCAGACATCACTGTTATGGATGTAGATACAGCACTGTTACAGGCAGACATCACTGTTATGGATGTAGATACAGCACTGTTACAGTCAGACATCACTGTTATGGATGTAGATACAGCACTGTTACAGGCAGACATCACTGTTATGGACGTAGATACAGCACTGTTACAGGCAGACATCACTGGTATGGACGTAGATACAGCACTGTTACAGGCAGACATCACGGTTATGGACGTAGATACAGCACTGTTACAGGCAGACATCACTGTTATGGACGTAGATACAGCACTGTCAGGAGGCAGACATCACTGTTATGGATGTAGATACAGCACTGTTACAGGCAGACATCACTGTTATGGACGTAGATACAGCACTGTTACAGGCAGACATCACTGTTATGAACGTAGATACAGCACTGTCAGGAGGCAGACATCACTGCTATGGACGTAGGTACAGCACTGTCAGGAGGCAGACATCACTGTTATGGACGTAGATACAGCACTGTCAGGAGGCAGACATCACTGCTATGGACGTAGGTACAGCACTGTTACAGGCAGACATCACTGTTATGGACGTAGCTACAGCACTGTCAGGAGGCAGACATCACTGCTATGGACGTAGGTACAGCACTGTTACAGGCAGACATCACTGTTATGGACGTAGATACAGCACTGTTACAGTCAGACATCACTGTTATGGATGTAGATACAGCACTGTCAGGAGGCAGACATCACTGTTATGGATGTAGATACAGCACTGTTACAGGCAGACATCACTGTTATGGATGTAGATACAGCACTGTTACAGTCAGACATCACTGTTATGGATGTAGATACAGCACTGTTACAGTCAGACATCACTGTTATGGATGTAGATACAGCACTGTTACAGGCAGACATCACTGTTATGGATGTAGATAGAGCACTGTTACAGTCAGACATCACTGTTATGGATGTAGATACAGCACTGTTACAGTCAGACATCACTGTTATGGATGTAGATACAGCACTGTTACAGTCAGACATCACTGTTATGGATGTAGATACAGCACTGTTACAGGCAGACATCACTGTTATGGATGTAGATACAGCACTGTTACAGGCAGACATCACTGTTATGGATGTAGATACAGCACTGTTACAGTCAGACATCACTGTTATGGATGTAGATACAGCACTGTTACAGGCAGACATCACTGTTATGGATGTAGATACAGCACTGTTACAGGCAGACATCACTGTTATGGATGTAGATACAGCACTGTTACAGGCAGACATCACTGTTATGGACGTAGATACAGCACTGTTACAGGCAGACATCACTGGTATGGACGTAGATACAGCACTGTTACAGGCAGACATCACTGTTATGGACGTAGATACAGCACTGTCAGGAGGCAGACATCACTGTTATGGATGTAGATACAGCACTGTCAGGAGGCAGACATCACTGCTATGGACGTAGGTACAGCACTGTTACAGGCAGACATCACTGGTATGGACGTAGATACAGCACTGTTACAGGCAGACATCACGGTTATGGACGTAGATACAGCACTGTTACAGGCAGACATCACTGTTATGGACGTAGATACAGCACTGTCAGGAGGCAGACATCACTGTTATGGATGTAGATACAGCACTGTTACAGGCAGACATCACTGTTATGGACGTAGATACAGCACTGTTACAGGCAGACATCACTGTTATGAACGTAGATACAGCACTGTTACAGGCAGACATCACTGTTATGGACGTAGATACAGCACTGTTACAGGCAGACATCACTGTTATGGATGTAGATACAGCACTGTTACAGACAGACATCACTGTTATGAACGTAGATACAGCACTGTTACAGGCAGACATCACTGTTATGGATGTAGATACAGCACTGTTACAGGCAGACATCACTGTTATGGACGTAGCTACAGCACTGTTACAGGCAGACATCACTGTTATGGATGTAGATACAGCACTGTCAGGAGGCAGACATCACTGTTATGGATGTAGATACAGCACTGTTACAGGCAGACATCACTGTTATGGATGTAGATACAGCACTGTCAGGAGGCAGACATCACTGTTATGGATGTAGATACAGCACTGTTACAGGCAGACATCACTGTTATGGATGTAGATACAGCACTGTTACAGGCAGACATCACTGTTATGGATGTAGATACAGCACTGTTACAGGCAGACATCACTGTTATGGATGTAGATACAGCACTGTTACAGTCAGACATCACTGTTATGGACGTAGATACAGCACTGTCAGGAGGCAGACATCACTGTTATGGATGTAGATACAGCACTGTTACAGGCAGACATCACTGTTATGGATGTAGATACAGCACTGTTACAGGCAGACATCACTGTTATGGACGTAGATACAGCACTGTTACAGACAGACATCACTGTTATGGATGTAGATACAGCACTGTTACAGGCAGACATCACTGTTATGGATGTAGATACAGCACTGTTACAGACAGACATCACTGTTATGGACGTAGATACAGCACTGTTACAGTCAGACATCACTGTTATGGATGTAGATACAGCACTGTTACAGTCAGACATCACTGTTATGGATGTAGATACAGCACTGTTACAGGCAGACATCACTGTTATGGATGTAGATACAGCACTGTTACAGGCAGACATCACTGCTATGGATGTAGATACAGCACTGTCAGGAGGCAGACATCACTGTTATGGATGTAGATACAGCACTGTTACAGGCAGACATCACTGTTATGGATGTAGATACAGCACTGTTACAGGCAGACATCACTGCTATGGATGTAGATACAGCACTGTCAGGAGGCAGACATAACTGTTACAGACGTAGATACAGCACTGTCAGGAGGCAGACATCACTGTTATGGATGTAGATACAGCACTGTTACAGACAGACATCACTGTTATGGACGTAGCTACAGCACTGTTACAGGCAGACATCACTGTTATGGACGTAGCTACAGCACTGTTACAGGCAGACATCACTGTTATGGACGTAGATACAGCACTGTTACAGGCAGACATCACTGTTATGGATGTAGATACAGCACTGTTACAGGCAGACATCACTGTTATGGACGTAGCTACAGCACTGTTACAGGCAGACATCACTGTTATGGACGTAGATACAGCACTGTTACAGGCAGACATCACTGTTATGGACGTAGCTACAGCACTGTTACAGGCAGACATCACTGTTATGGATGTAGATACAGCACTGTCAGGAGGCAGACATCACTGTTATGGACGTAGATACAGCACTGTTACAGGCAGACATCACTGTTATGGACGTAGCTACAGCACTGTCAGGAGGCAGACATCACTGTTATGGACGTAGCTACAGCACTGTTACAGGCAGACATCACTGTTATGGACGTAGCTACAGCATACAGCACTGTCGGGAGGCAGACATCACTGTTACAGGCAGGCAATACACTCTTCCTGTTACGGTAACTTTGCTGAGCATAATGTCTTTGACATTGTCCCTCTGACCTCTTCTCAGCATCCTATTTCATAAGTGCATCTTTCTATCTGAAAAAGAGAAAGTGTGGACTGAAAAGGGATGCAGTGCTCTTAGGCTCCATCATCGTTGTATTGTTTCTTTCAGAAATGATATGATAACCATATAGCAGGTAATTACTTTAAAATTCCTTGTTAAAATGTTAATGAACTAATACTTTCATATTAATCACACTTTAGTTTCTTTGAGATTGACACAATAATTGTTTTGGACCATTTAGTACCATGTAGTTACCAACGGTGTTGAATTATTTGAGATAAGGTACCAGAGAGTATTCATTAATAACCTGCCAATACCACCTTAAACTCATCGAAAATAAAGTGGAATTTCATTGCACTAATAGGTGCATTGACGAGTGCTGTGGAAACAGTCTGTATATTTTAATATGTATTTTATGAGTCGACAGGGAAATGATTAAGCTAATTATGTGTGTTTTAATGGAGTGAAATATATACAGAACAGTTTTTGTTATTGAATCTCATGTTCATTTACGGTAATCAGTTGAGTAAATTAACAAAAACGGATAAGCTAAGACAAAACAAAACACACGTCTTTCATTAGCTTCATAAATAATATTTACCTATAGGGAAAATACAGTCAGTAAAATAAAGCAAGATGTGTCTCTATTTTTTGCGATAACTCCAGACCTTCTTCAATGGCCAAGACTAGCTTTACAGACATCCAAACAAACAATGAGTATAACAGTTTTAGGGGATGAAATAAAAGAGAGTGTCTGTTTGTCCTGATGTATCAAGGCTCAAAGACAGAATGCAATGTGAAGCCGTGATGGTGCAGAGAGAAAGTGACAGATCCAATCTGACAGGTTGACAAACGTGTCCATGAAAACAGAAGTACAGTGGAAAACAAGAGAGATGGGAGGAGAAAAAAAAGGTCTGAGTCACTGTGTGTCTCTGTGTTAGAGCATCATTTTAAGCACGGAGTGTGTGTGTGTGTGTGTGTGTGTGTGTGTGTGTGTGTGTGTGTGTGTGTGTGTGTGTGTGTGTGTGTGTGTGTGTGTGTGTGTGTGTGTGTGTGTGTTTGTACAAGTGTGTGTGTGTTTGTACATGTGTGTGTGTGTGTGTGTGTGTTTGTTCAAGTGTGTGTTTGTGCATGTGTGTGTGTGTGTGTGTATGTTTGCTGCCATCATACAGATTTTTCTGTGTGTATACATGTGTGATTGGTTCAAATTACCTGTGTCTATGCATGTGCATGTGTTTGTCTGCCTGCGTATATGTGAACGCATGAGCATGCCTGTGTGGAGGGGTGAGTGGACCCATGCGGACGCTGAGCCCCATGTTTCCCCGTACTCAGGACCTCCTGCCCTGGCGCGTGACTGGGGTTACACCACGCCGCAGCCTCCGTTGACATTTCCCTGGCTCACTCGCCTGACATTTTCACTGTGTCAGATCAATCTTGATTTAGCCACGTGTCACATTCACTTAGGTACACATCTCTGAAGAGGGATTTGCTTGCGAACATGTAATCCCTCTTGGCTACGTGGGTCAGTGTTTTGCAACAACAAAAAAAGACGGAGGCAAAGTCACCACTCTGTATGGATGTCCTTAAGTGGTGTTTTCAAATGCAGTGGCACGTTAAGCTAAACAGTGTGTCCATATACCAAATTTTCATGTGCCACATGTTTAGTGTGACACAGTCATTTTATATTTCACAATGTGTTAATGACCTTTTATGCTACACAGTTGGACCTATTCATTTGACAATATGGTACAGCCAACTCTAAAAGCATTAACGGATGAGGCTCAAAGACTGTCTGAGGCATGACACCAGGATGTACAGTATCATCCTTCAGAATACCCTTCAGAGTGACTCTGTAACAGCTGGAAGTCCTTTGATTTATGACTTCTGACCCCTTACCTTTGACATCCCACAGGGTGAAGTGGCGGTTGTTGGTGGCATCTGGAGCCAGGGTGAAGGAGAAGCGTTGGCCCGACTGCGGCTCGTCCCTATCCACCACGCTGATGGTGTGAATGAGCTGCCAGAGAGGAAGGAAATCAAGATGCATGGAACACAAGCCACCATCCCACTCCCAACCATATTTTCACCTCAAGACAGCCCTGTAATGACAATTCATACTTCATTCTATTTCAGTGCGGCCAGCATCGAACACCGGTTGATAAATGACGTTTTCACATTAAAATCAGTGTGCCACAGACCAATGAGAGGAGTAGCACATTGAGGGAAACGTGGTGAACTTCTAAGAGTGGTTTACCAAATCAGCTGCAGTTATTGAATCAAGTGACTGTATAAAATAACAGGAGGAGGGGTTGGGATGAAAGGAACACTTCAGGCAATCCTCCTAATATACAAAGTTCACTTTTCTCATTAAACACTTGTCAAAAGACGCGTACAGTTCTGGGTTTATTTCACTTGGTTAAGTCAGTTAAATCCAAATGAGAAATTAGAAGGCCAGGGACATTTCCTCAATGCAGAATCTCTTGAGCAGTTGTGTGGCTCATGCACAAACTGGAAGAGACTCTGTCCTTCTGTCACTCCTCCCAAAACAACAGAGTACACACATGAAGAGAGCAGGGACATCCATACACAGAGAGCGAGCAGGGGCATCCATACACAGAGAGAGAGAGAGAGAGAGAGAGAGAGAGAGAGAGAGAGAGAGAGAGAGAGAGAGAGAGAGAGAGAGAGAGAGAGAGAGAGAGAGAGAGAGAGAGAGAGAGAGAGAGAGAGAGAGAGAGAGAGAGAGAGAGAGAGAGAGAGAGAGAGAAGAGAGAGAGAGAGGAGAGAGAGAGAGAGAGAGAGGAGAGAGAGAGAGAGAGAGAGAGAGAGAGAGAGAGAGAGAGAGAGAGAGAGAGAGAGAGAGAGAGAGAGAGAGAGAGAGAGAGAGAGAGAGAGGAGAGAGAGAGAGAGAGAGAGAGAGAGGAAGAGAGAGAGAGAGAGAGAGGAGAGGAGAGGAGAGAGAGAGAGAGAGAGAGAGAGAGAGGAGAGAGAGAGAGAGAGAGAGAGAGAGAGAGAAGAGAGAGAGAGAGAGAGAGAGGCAGGGGCATCATACACAGAAAGAGAGAGAAGAGAGAGGCCAAGAGAGAGACACAGAGAGAGAGAGAGGCAGGGCATCCATCACAGTGAGAGAGAGAGACACAGAGAGAGAGAGAGAGAGAGAGAGAGAGAGAGAGAGAGAGGGCAGGGGCATCCATACAGAGAGAGAGAGAGACACAGAGAGAGACACACACACAGAGAGAGAGAGAGGGCAGGGTCATCCAGTCACACAGAGACGGAGAGAGAAGAGAGAGAGGACAGGGGCATCCATACACAGAGAGAGTGAGAGAAAGACAGAGAGAGCGAGAGACAGAGAGAGAGAGAGAGAGAGAGAGAGAGAGAGAAACACCAAATTGAGACTCTGCACGCAGAATTCTGCAAAATATCCTCCGTGTTCAAGGTAGAACACCAAATAATGCATGCAGAGCAGAATTAAGCCGATACCCACTAATTATCAAAATCAGAAAAGAGCCGTGAAATTCTACAACCACCTAAAAGGAAGCGATTTCCATACCTTCCATAACAAAGCCATCACCTACAGAGAGATGAACCTGGAGAAGAGTCCCCTAAGCAAGCTGGTCTTGGGGCTCTGTTCACAAACACAAACACACCCTACAGAGCCCCAGAACAGCAGCACAATTAGACCCAACCAAATCATGAGAAAACAAAAAGATAATTACTTGACACATTGGAAAGAATTAACAAAAAAACAGCGCAAACTAGAATGCTATTTGGCCCTACACAGAGAGTACACAGCGGCAGAATACCTGACCACTGTGACTCACCCAAAATGAATGAAAGCTTTGACTATGTACAGACTCAGTGAGCATAGCCTTGCTATTGAGAAAGGTAGGCAGGTAGGTAGGCAGACCTGGTTCTCAAGAGAAGACAGGCTATGTGCTCACTGCCCACAAAATGAGGTGGAAACTGAGCTGCACTTCCTAACCTCCTGCCCAATGTATGACCATATTAGAGAGACATATTTCCCTCAGATTACACAGATCCACAAAGAATTCGAAAACAAATCCAATTTTGATAAACTCCCATATCTACTGGGTGAAATTCCACAGTGTGCCATCACAGCAGCAAGATTTGTGACCTATTGCCACGAGAAAAGGGCAACCAGTGAAGAACAAACACCATTGTAAATACAACCCATATTTATGCTTATTTCTTTTATCTTGTGTCCTTTAACCATTTGTACATTGTTAAAACACTGTATATATATAATATGACATTTGTAATGTCTTTATTGTTTTGAATCTTCTGTATGTGTAATGTTTACTGTAATTTTTTTTTGTTTATTTCACTTTATATATTCACTTTATATATTATCTACCTCACTTGCTTTGGCAATGTTAACACATGTTTCCCATGCCAATAAAGCCCTTGAATAGAGAGAGAGAGAGAGACACAGAGAGAGAGAGAGAGAGAGTGCAGGGGCATCAATACACAGAGAGAGAGACACAGAGAGAGAGAGAGAGAGAGAGAGATAGGGCAGGGGCATCCAGTCACACAGAGAGAGAGAGAGAGAGAGAGAGAGAGAGAGAGAGAGAGAGAGGGCAGGGGCATCCAGTCACACAGAGAGAGAGATAGAAATGTCTGCAGCACCCGGCCTCACCCTACTAGAATCTGAAGTCAAATGTCTACTGTTTGCTGATGATCTGGTGCTTCTGTCACCAACTAAGGAGAGCTTACAGCAGCACCTAGATCTTCTGCACATATTCTGCCAGACCTGGGCCCTGACAGTAAATCTCAGTAAGACCAAAATAATGGTGTTCCAAAAAAGGTCCAGTCGCCAGGACCACAAATACAAATTCCATCTAGACACCATTGCCCTAGAGCACACAAAAAACGATACATACCTTGGCCTAAACATCAGCGCCCCAGGTAATTTCCACAAAGCTGTGAACTATCTGAGAAACAAGGCAAGAAGGGCATTCTATGCCATCAAAAGGAACATAAAATTCAACATACCAATTAGGATCTGGCTAAAAATACTTGAATCAGTCATAGAGCCCATTGTCCTTAATGGTTGTGAAGTCTGGGGTCCGCTAACCAACCAAGATTTCACAAAATGGGACAAACATCAAATTTTGACTCTGCATGCAGAATTCTGCAAAAATATCCCCCATGTACAACGTAGAACACCAAATAATGCATGCAGAGCAGATTTAGGCCGATACCTACTAATTATCAAAATCCAGAAAATAGCCATTAAATTCTACAACCACCTAAAAGGAAGTGATTCCCAAACCTTCCATAACAAAGCCATCACCTACAGAGAGATGAACCTGGAGAAGAGTCCCCTAAGCAAGCTGGTCCTGGGGCTCTGTTCACAAACACAAACACACCCCACAGAGCCCCAGGGCAGCAGCACAATTAGGCCCAATCAAATCATGAGAAAACAAAAAGATAATTACTGACACATTGTAGAGAATTAACAAAAAAGCAAACTAGAATGCTATTTGGCCCTAAACAGAGAGTACACAGTGGCAGAATACCTGACCACTGTGACTGACCCAAACTTAAGGACAGCTTTGACTATGTACAGACTCATTGAGCATAGCCTTGCTATTGAGAAAGGCCGCCGTAGGCAGACATGGCTCTCAAGAGAAGACAGGCTATGTGCACACTGCCCACAAAATGAGGTGGAAACTGAGCTGCACTTCCTAACCTCCTGTCCAATGTATGACCATATTTGAGACATATATTTCCCTCAGATTACACAGATCCACAAAGAATTCGAAAACAAATCCAAGTTTGATCAACTCCCATATCTATTGGGTGAAATACCACAGTGTGCCATCACAGCAGCAAGATTTGTGACCTGTTGCCACAAGAAAAGGGCAACCAGTGAAGAACAAACACCATTGTAAATACAACCCATATTTATGCTTATTTATTTTCCCTTGTGTAGTCTTAATCATTTGTACATTGTTACAACACTGTATATATAGGTAATATGACATGTGTAATGTCTTTATTGTTTTGAAACTTCTGTATGTGTAATGTTTACTGTTAATTTGTATTGTTTATTTCACTTTTGTATATTATCTACCTCACTTGCTTTGGCAACGTTAACACATTTTTCCCATGCCAATAAAGCCCCTTGAATTGAATTGAAATTGAGAGAGCAGGGACATCCAGTCACACAGAGAGAGATAGAGAGCAGGGGCATCAACACAGAGAGAGAGAGAGAGAGAGAGAGAGAGAGAGAGCAGGGGCATCGACACAGAGAGCGAAAGAGAGAGAGAGAGAGAGAGAGAGAGCAGGGACTTACGGACTTATACATACACTCACACGCCTGATCTCGCTCTCTCTTTCTCTCTTCTCTCCCTCTCGCTCTGTTGTAGAGGACTGTTTTATAATTTAATGTGTTTATTGTTTGTCTATCTTTTTTATGTATTTGTCTACAAGTTGGGATGTGCTGAGATGTGTTTTTCAATTATGTTAACGGTAATTATGATGCAACTATGATGGTGATACGATATGGATTACAATTAGGAATATTAAGGCTATACGCACTACATGTTACACACATAGACACTCAAACATGCAAATTGGCAGAGTTATTATTTATTTGGACATCACACATTATAGTCGTACTCTTATACAGACATCACACTCTCATTATATCATATCCAATATCATACACATCAACCTAGTCGAACAGGCAAGGGAATAAAACAAATATTGCTAGAACCTATTTCTTGAATTCTAAATATCAGGCATTCGAAAGCTCTAGTTTTGACCTTCATAATACCTCTGATGGCAGTAACTTTATAAGTACTAATTTTGGTCAATTTATCCTGAGAATAGTATCTAGTTATGGTAAGGGGTGAAATAAGTGTAGCCAGTTATAATTGTAATGGTTTGGCAGATTATAAAAAAAGATGATCAGTCTTTATGTAGCTAAAAGAAAAGGAATATAACATATACTGTTTACAGGAAACTCACTCTATATCCTTAGATGAAGTTGCGTGGAAAAAGGAAAGGGGTGGTGAAATAATTTTCTGTCATGGACAAAGGAACTAAAAGGGTGTGATGATATTAATTAACAAAAGTTTCGATCTGACTGTGCAAATAATCAGGAATGACTCGCAAGGAAGGTGGATCCTTTTGGATATGAAAGTGGACAAAAAAGAGACTTGGCTCATTAATCTATATGGTCCAAATCAGGATGATCCATACCTCTTCGAAAACATTTATACCAATTTATTGAACTTACAGGCATCAAATAATCTAATGGTAGGAGACTATAACTGTCACGCTCGTCTGAATGAATGGACCAAGGCGCAGCGTACTTAGAGTTCCACATGTTTAATAAATATGCAACTCACCAAAAATAATACAGAAGAAAACGAAAGTGACGTTCTGGGCTGCTCAGAGGCAGCTACACAAAAACAAGATCCCACAAACAACAGGTGGAAAAAAGGCTGCCTAAATATGTAGAACCGGACCGTGGATCATCGCCAGAGGCACTGCCCCGTGGATTGTCGCTGGAGGAACCGGACCAAGGATCGTCGCCGGAAGCTACGGACTGTGGATCGTCTCCGGAGGAACCGGACCGTGGATCGTCGCCAGGGACTCCGGACCGTGGATCGTCTCCGGAGGAACCGGACAGTGGATCGTCGCCGGAGGCTCCGGACCATGGATCGTCAACGGAGGAACTGGACAGTGGATCGTCGCCGGGGACTCTGGATTGGGAACCCTCGCTGATGGCTCTGGACTGGGAACCATTGCAGGAGGCTCTGGACTAGGAACCTTCACTGGAGGCTCTGGACTAGGAACCCTCACTGGAGGCTCTGGACTGGGAACTGGCGCTGGAGACTCCGGACTGGGAACCGGCGCTGGAGGCTTCGGACCTTGGATCGTCTCTGGAGGCTCCGGCCCATGGATCATCACTGGAGGCTACGGGCCATGGATCATCACTGGAGGCTCCGGGCCATGGATCATCACTGGAGGCTCCGGGCCATGGATCATCACTGGAGGCTTCGGGCCATGGATCATCACTGGAGGCTTGGGGCCATGGATCATCACTGGAGGCTTCGGACTGTGAGCCATCGCTGGAGGTTCCGGGCTGCACACCGTCGTTGGAGGCTCTGGACTGGGAACCGTCGCTGGAGGCCTGGTGCGTGGAGGTGGCACAGGATGTACTGGGCCATGGAGGCGCACTGGAGGTCTGGAGCGTAAAGCTGGCACAAATGACCACCTTCGCACGGCAAGTGCGGAGGGCTGGCACAGGAAGCACTGGGCTGTGAAGGCGCACTGGGGACACAGTGCATAGAGCAAGCATAGGATTACTGGACCCTGGAGGCGTACTGGAGACCAGGAGCACTGAGCCGGCACAACCTGTCCTGGACAGATACCCACTTTAGCACGACAAGTTCAGGGAGCTGGCACAGAACGCACCGGGCTGTGGTGGCGCACTGGAGACACGATGTGTAGAACCGGAAAACATGGCACCTAAACGGTGACCAACTCCACACAGTGGGTACAGGGAGTTGGTTCTGGTTCCCACCTTGGCTCCGCCAACCAACCCGTATGCCCCCCCAAAATGTTATTTTGAGGCTGCCGTCGTGGCTGCAAACCCCGGTGTGGTGTTTCCACGGCAGGCTTTCGTATCTTACCAAGACTTCCTCCCAAGTCCAGGATATCCTCTCCTCGACCTCCTCCAAATACCACGATGCCATCTCCTCCCGAGCACGCTGATTGGTCCAGTTGTGGTGGGATCTTCTGTCACGGCCCGTGAGACTGAATTAAGATGACGATTAATATTGACTGCTATTGATGTAAAATATTACTAGGTCTTTAATAGTTTATTCGGAAGATAAACAGCTCTATAAATATTATTTTGTGGTGCCCGACTCTCTAGTTACATACATACATCTCTAGTACATTTACATGATTAGCTCAATCAGGTAATATTAATTACGAAGAAATTATTTTATAGAATAGCATGTCCTACCACTTAATCCGGCATAGCCAAAGACACGACAATAGCAACCCCAGGTGTAAAATAGTAAATAACGGCTACTTCTCAGAGAGTTTTGAATTGTCAAGAGGAGGTAAATAAGGGTGTGCGCTGTCACCACATCTATTCGTTATGTCCATCGAAATGCTAGCTATTAAAATCAGATCTAATAACATCATTAGAGGATTAGAAATCCAAGGCTTAAAAACAAGGGTGTCCATGTATGTCCGATGACTCAATTTTTATGTTAAGTCCACAAGCTAGATCCCTGCAATGTCTCATTAAAGATCTAGATAACATTTCTGTACTCTATGGACTAA
The DNA here is from genome assembly GCF_057628025.1 of Oncorhynchus mykiss. Lineage (NCBI taxonomy): Eukaryota > Metazoa > Chordata > Actinopteri > Salmoniformes > Salmonidae > Oncorhynchus > Oncorhynchus mykiss. The sequence continues at coordinate 73,335,504 of NC_143028.1, forward strand.
AACCTAATTATGATAAGTGTACAATATTACGTCTAGTATCCGTAAAAAAATACAACTTTTACATGACTCTTCAGCTTACCTATAAAATGGGCTGATGGTGAAGTAGACGTACTCAGTATTCATATCAAAAAATATATAAATAAGCTCTCCACAATGAATTTCAATAGAAAACAAATAGACAAGATCCTGCAACCATGGAGAGGTAAATACCTGTCTAGTTATGGAAAAAGTGCCCTGATTAACTCTTTAGTCATATCTCAGTTTACTCACTTACTTATGGCACTGCCTACTCCTGATGATTCGTTTTTCAAATCATATGAGCAAAAAATATTTTGCTTTATCTGTAACGCTAAACCAGACAAAATAAAACGAGCCTGTCTATAGAATTGGGTGGGTTGAGATTATTAAAAATAAAAAGCACTAAACCTCTTTCTAAAAGCTTCACTCATTCAAAAGTTTTATTTGAACCCTAAATGGTTCTCAAGTAGATTAATAAGAAAAGTTCATCCATTGTTTAAAAATGTCCTTTTTGTCTTTGTGCAGATTGCCATGTCTCATTTTCGATTAATTAAGTATCTGTCTTTTTCAAACAAGCATTGCAGAACTGGCTACAATTTCAGTTTCACCCCCCTGAAAAGATAGAACATAAAATTACAACAAATATTACTCAAATGTGCTGGTTGATAAAATACCTGTATTTATGGGAAAGATGTTTGAAAAGAGTATTTTGTTCTTAAATGATATCGTAAATTGTAATGGTAGAGTTATTACCTTCATGGAGTTATCAGAATTGTACGGGAAGGTTTGCTCAATCCAAGAGTACAACCAATTGATTACAGCATTGCCCCAAAAATGGAGGAGGTGGGTGGCAGCGGGAGGAGGTAGGGAACTGGTCTGTCTGCCCAATATAAAGGATCAAAACTGGCGGAGGAATAAAAATAGCATAAACAGGAAAGTGTACCAGTTTCATTTGAGGACCAGGATGTTGACAACTGTGCCATACAGATTGCAAAATAGTTGGGAAGAGATTTTTGATGTACCGATTCCAGGGTACAGGGTGTATGAGTTGATATATAAAACAACGCAAGATTCAAGACTTTTTGCTTTTCAGCTAAAATGATTATATAGAATTCTTGCCACCAATAAAATGTTTAATATTTGGGGCATAAAATCATCGAAGCTCTGCAGATTTTATTGTGAGGATACAAAATCAATAGACCATTTATTTTGGTATTGCCCTCAGGTAGCCTGTTTCTGGTCTCAGGTTCAGTAATGGCTGAAAATAGCATTGATCTAATATTGAGGCTAGAAATAGTACTTTTAGGAGATCTGGAGAGACTAGGTCAGTCAATTACTAATATACTAATACTCTTAGTAAAAGTATTTATCTTCAACACGCAAGCTGTAGACTCTATTCGATTAGATAGATTGAAATTGTACGTTAAACATCATAGCATAGTCGAAAGATATGTGTTGCGTAGAAACACGAAGTGGGTAGCCAGCAGGGATAGATGGGATGGGCTAAGGGAAGCTAAGGGTTGGTATGTGGAGTTGCTGTGTGAGAGAGAGAATGATGGTCAAAAGATAAAGGAGAATAAAAAGTCAAAATAAAACATAATAAAAGTACATTTGAATGACACTAAGTGGCAGTGTTTTTACAACTAATGTCGGTTTGCCTGAGGCTGATGCCTTGCAGGTGTTTGGACACATGCATACAGACACACTCTCATTCAAATAAACTGAATGAATGGTTGAGGGACAGCTAGGGGATCTTGGAGGGTTCAGGCTTCACAAGATTGTGATCATGAAAAAGGAAACTATGACATATATTTTATATCACTATCGTGCACACGCACCCTCACACATAAGGATGGCTCTGTTGCGGAAAGTCCTTCATGTTCTAATATTTTAATGTTACCCCTTCCTTGTGTTTCTTGTAATAAATAATAAAACAAATAATAAAAAAAAGAGAGAGCAGGGCCATCCACACAGAGAGAGAGAGAGAGAGAGAGGGAGCCAGAGAGAGAGAGAGCCAGAGAGAGAGGGAGAGAGAGAGAGAGAGAGGGAGAGAGAGCAGGGGCATCCCGTCACAGAGAGAGAGAGAGAGAGAGAGAGAGAGAGAGAGAGAGAGGGAGAGAGAGCAGGGCCATCCACACAGAGAGAGAGAGAGAGAGAGAGAGAGCCAGAGAGAGCCAGAGAGAGAGAGCCAGAGAGAGAGGGAGAGAGAGAGAGAGAGAGGGAGAGAGAGCAGGGGCATCCCGTCACAGAGAGAGAGAGAGAGAGAGAGAGAGAGAGAGAGAGAGAGAGAGAGAGAGAGCAGGGGCATCCAGTCACAGAGCGAGAGAGAGAGAGAGACAGAGAGAGAGAGAGAGAGAGAGAGAGAGAGAGCAGGGGCATCCAGTCACAGAGAGAGCGAGAGAGAGAGAGACAGAGACAGAGACAGAGAGACAGAGAAAGAGCAGGTGCATCCCGTCACAGAGAGAGCGAAAGAGAGAGAGAGAGAGAGAGAGAGGGAGAGAGTTTTGAGTTTTGTGGGTAGAAGGGAACGTGTTACACTAGTGAGTAGGTCTATAGAGTATTTATGGACAAGCATTGTTCAGAACATCCACAATAACTCCTCAACCGGCAGGTTTTCATTTGGGAAGTTGTTATGCAAAGGTATATAGCAACTTTGATATTATATATATATATTGTTTTTACCCAATACAGTATGAATACAGATTTTTTTTGTAAAACTTTGAATTTGTTTGGAGCTGTGGAAAATTGTGTAGGGACTGTAGACAAACTCTCACTGTCATCTTTCCTTCAAAGGAGACAAATATGTTAAGTTCTGTTTAAGATGCAGACGTTTTCCATCATGTCTTCTCCACTCACATAAACAACAAGCCAGAAAGCACACTGAAGCTTACCACCTACAGCGCAAATACCAACCCTAGCTCTGCACTACACTTCATATAAATACCAACCCTATCTCTGCACAACACTTCATATAAATACCAACCCTATCTCTGCACACCACTTCATATAAATACCAACCCTATCTCTGCACAACACTTCATATAAATACCAACCCTATCTCTGCACAACACTCCATATAAATACCAACCCTATCTCTGCACAACACTTCATATAAATACCAACCCTATCTCTGCACAACACTTCATATAAATACCAACCCTATCTCTGCACAACACTTCATATAAATACCAACCCTATCTCTGCACAACACTTCATATAAATACCAACCCTATCTCTGCACAACACTTCATATAAATACCAACCCTATCTCTGCACAACACTTCATATAAATACCAACCCTATCTCTGCACAACACTTCATATAAATAACAACCCTATCTCTGCACAACACTCCATATAAATACCAACCCTATCTCTGCACAACACTCCATATAAATACCAACCCTATCTCTGCACAACACTCCATATAAATACCAACCCTATCCCTGCACTACACTCCATATAAATACCAACCCTATCTCTGCACAACACTCCATATAAATACCAACCCTATCTCTGCACAACACTTCATATAAATACCAACCCTATCTCTGCACAACACTTCATATAAATACCAACCCTATCTCTGCACAACACTCCATATAAATACCAACTCTATCTCTGCACAACACTCCATATAAATACCAACCCTATCTCTGCACAACACTTCATATAAATACCAACCCTATCTCTGCACAACACTCCATATAAATACCAACTCTATCTCTGCACAACACTCCATATAAATACCAACTCTATCTCTGCACAACACTCCATATAAATACCAACCCTATCCCATTACATTTTGTTCAAACGATAGATTTAGAAAAAATAATCATCAACTTTACGAAAAGCAACGGAGGCCAAATTGTTTCTCGGCTTGACTCTTTGACTTCGGCCCGCTTTTGTTTAATCTGTCATAAAGGAATTAAATGACAAAGTGTAAACAAGAGCCTCTAGTTGGATGAGAGAGGACTGCCTTAGCATTGCTAGTCATAATAACGGGCATCAAGGGCAAAAAACAATCACCAGAATGTGGATTCCATGACAATGCTCCCACAGTAGGGAACTCTCTGAGGCGAGAGAGATAGCGAGAGAGAGGGGGAGGCAGAAAAAGAGAGAGAAGAGAGCGAGAGTGTGTGGGAGTTTATTGAGCAGAGCGAGAAGCTCCCTCAAGCACAATCACCTAATTAGATTTCTATCTAACAGTCCCCTGTCTGACCCCTTAAATCTCAGACAGCCTTGGAAAGAAAGAAAGGTAGATTTACTAGGCCATCTTCTCCTGGGCCAACCAGGGTTAAGGTCCGGAGAGGGTGTCTGCTTTCCCAAAACTTCAAAAGGGTAACATTAATCAAGGTAAGATAAATGAATCTTTAAATCGCCACAAAGGAGGTTCATTAGGGGGAGGTTAGAATTAGGATTAAATGGCGGGAACCCCGGTTACTGAGATTTACCAGGGTTTACGGCACAAAACCACTCAATTTTCCCGGGATAAGTAACAGCCGAGAAAGCGGTAAATTATCATAAATATGAACAGCATGGCATGAAATGGAACTGTTACATTACTGTATATGTGATGTCTAAATATATCTTCTCTATGGCCTCTGCATGATGAATCATCAACGCTCAGGGTGGGGACAGGCCATCTCAGTATGGAGCGCAGTTCACAATGCATGTAGACCTATCATCTCATAATGGGAACTTTTTTTCTTCTGACAGGTATGCCTGTCAGCATAGCCTAGCTACAGCAATATAAAGCCTGAATGTGCATCTAATTTACCCATCTCCATCTGGCTTTCGGGGTGGCCTTATTTTTTTATTGTAATGATTATTATTTGTTTTTATTCCAGCTAAAAAAAAAAAAACCTATCGCTCGAATATTGATGCTTTAAGTGAAAGCGTGACGACTCTCTCTCTCGCAGTCTTTCTCTCTCTACATCAACTCCATTCAAATTGCATCCAAAATAGATAATCGTGTTCTAGATTGATATATAGTCCTATATATAGATGTTCTAGCCTACCTCTCAAGTGATACCTTGCAGTATTAGCTTTATATTTAGTTAAGTAATGATGGCTTATGCATAATAAGCTTCTAATTTACAGTATCTGTCTCTTGTGCAAAACGCACACACCTGTGCTCAGCTGGCCTCTCTCCTTTAAAAACGCTCCTTAGCTCTTGGAGTCCCATGCAGGAAAAGCTAGACTAGTATACTGTCCTGACAAGTAAAAAGGCAGTAACTGCTCATAGTGTGGAACTGAGGAAAAAAATGCCTTTTATTTAGCTTGGTTTAACAGTAACTCTATGCATTTTCTCCAAAACACAATACAATAGAGGTAGGATACTTGTCTACATGATTAAGCATATATTTATTGTAGCAAAAATGACATTAACTCATTTTTGACCAAATGGCCAGCTACTGCCCATTTGTTTGGTATATTTGCTTGGTTTTTATATTTTTTTTACTCCTTTTTTCTCCCCAAAATCATGGAATCCAATTGTTACAGTCTTGTCCCATCTCTGCAAGTCCTGTACAGACTCAGGAGAGGTGAAGGTCAAGAGCCATACATCCTCCAAAACATGACCACACCACTTCTTGACACAATGCCCACTTAACTTTTGTACAGAGGTTGTACAGAGGTTCTCCACAGAGGTTCTCTGGAGCACTGTCAGCCTGACCATTGGGTTCTTGGTCACCTCCCTGACCAAGAGCCTTCTCCCCCAATTGCTCAGTTTTCCTGGGCGGCCAGCTCTAGGAAGAGTCTTAGTGGTTCCAAACTTCTTCCATTTAAGAATGATGGAGGCCACTGTGATCTTGGGGACCTTCAATGCTACAGAAATGTTTTTGTACCCTTTCCCAGATTTGTGCCTTGACACAGTCCTGTTTCTGAGCTCTACGGACAATTCCCTGGACCTCATGCCTTGGTTTTTGCTCTGACATGCACGGTCTACTATGGGACCTTATATAGACAGGTGTGTGCCTTTCCAAATCATGTCCAATCAATTTAATTTAACACAGGTGGACTCCAATCAAGTTGTGAAAACCTCAAGGATGATCAATGGAAACAGGATGCACCTGAGCTCAATTTCAAGTCTCATAGCAAAGGGTCTGAATACTTGTGTAAATAAGGTATTTCTGTGTTTTAATTGTAATACATTTGCAAAAAAAATTCAAAACCTGTTTTTACTTTGACATTATGGGGTATTGTGTGTAGATTGATGAGGATGTTTTATTTATTTAATACATTTTAGAATAAGGGTGTAAAGTAACAAAATGTGGAAAAGTCAAGGGGTCTGAATACTTACCGAATTAACTGTATGTGTCAGCCTACTATTTATATAAATAGGCCCTATTCTATTTCAAAATGTTGTTGTCCACATGTACTGCTTTATCGTGGTAGTTCCAGTCCATATAATACAGTATAATACAGTACAGTACAGTAATACAGTTCACACTCAAAAAATATTAGCCTACTGGAGCTAGTTTCATTTATTTACCCAAGAGAGCATATAGCTAGCTATACTTATGGGCTTTTATGTTTTTCTGTCGTGTGTAATGTGCATCCTATATTATATACTGTACAGTATGTACTGGATAACGGTACAATAATTTAGGCTTCTTTGGTCTTGGGCTCATTAAATGTCTTTAATGTAAGGCTCATAAAATGTATTTAATGAATGGCTCATCAGGGTCAGGTAGGATCAGGCTTTAATGTTTGATTAAAGCTCTAATCAAATCCAAACATAAGCCTATTTATGCTTTAAAAAAAATATATATACATATATATTTTAAATGTAAACTTCATTTAACTAGGCAAGTCAGTTTTAAGAACAAATTATTATTTACAATGATGGCTTACCCCGGCCAAACCCAGACAATGCTGGACCAATTGTGATACAGCCTGGAATCAAACCAGGGACTGTAGTGACGCCTCTAGCACTGAGATGCAGTGTCTTAGACCACTGACCCACTCGGGAGCTTATGAATGACACTTCTGGTTTTGGCGGGAAATACATTTTATTTACTTTTATTTAACTAGGAACGGCCTAGGAACAGTGGGTTAACTGCCTGTTCAGGGGCAGTTGTCAGCTCAGGGATTTGAACTTGCAACCTTCCGGTTACTAGTCCAACGCTCTAACCACTAGGCCGCCCGGGTTACCAGGTTACCCGGGAGAAAAGTGATTTATTCTTGGGATGGAACATTTGTAAAATATCAGGAAAATATTCAACCCTAGTTGGAATGAAACAAAACAGTCAAGTAAATAAATATTAGTGTTTGTGCGAGACAAAGATCAATTGCTTTAGTTTTTTCCGAGACGCAAATTGTTGAGGGTTGTTGAATCTAGACAGTGTCTCTGTATGCTTGTCTGTCTGTCAGGTTGTATTTGCATGTTAATCAGCAATACATTTTTGCTAATGTTATTTTCTGTGAGTAAAAAGATGATTCATTTAATCTCAGACACAGCTCACAAAAGACTCGCTTGCAAATCTGACTGTCTGGTAGTCAGATTGTCTGTTTGCATGCAAATGTGTGTGTGTGTATATTTGTCTCTGAATGTGTGTGACTGTGCACAGACCTGTGTGTGCATGTGATTGCGGATTTGAGCATGCACGCGTGCGCATGTGCCAGTGTGTGCGTGTTTCAGAGGGCCCTCACATTAGTCATTTTACTTGTAGTGTGGAGGACTGGCGATCTGGTGATCTGGCTCGACCCACTGGCTCGGCTATGAGAAGTATTGTGGAGGACTGAGCCCTGGCGATCTGTCGCGTCGACCCACTGGCTCGGCTATGAGAAGTACTGTGGAGGACTGAGCCCTGGCAATCTGTCGCGTCGACCCACTGGCTCGGCTATGGAAAGTGCTGTGGAGGACTGAACCTTGGCGATCTTTCTCGCCAATCCACTGGCTCAGTTATGAGAAGTACTGTGTTGAATTGACAGGCTCCTCTACCTGGGGAAATACTCAATATGTGCTTCTCCACCTGGTCTTCTCCTATACACACGGCACTAAATGCCACTATATGGCACTACATGACTCTACATAGCACTATACTACACAGCACTACACAGCACTACACAGCACTACACAGCACTACACTACACTACACGGCAGTACACAGCACTACACTAAACTACAAGGCACTACACTACACAGCACTACAATGCACTACACTACACTACACTACACAGCACTACACTACACGGCACTACACTACACTACAAAGCACTACACTACACTACACTACACCACACAGCACTACACGGCACTACACATCACTACACTACACTACACGGCACTACACTACACTACACTACACGGCACCACACAGCACTACACGGCACTACACTACACGGCACTACACGGCACTACACATCACTACACGGCACTACACTACACTGCACTACACGGCACTACACTACATGGCACTACACTGCACTACATTACACGGCACTGCACTACATGGCATTACAAGGCACTACACGGCACTACACTACACGGCACTACACTATACACCACTACAAGGCACTACGCGACTCTACACTACACAGCATTACACGGCACTACACTACACGGCACTACACTACACGACACTACACTACACTACACTACACGGCACCACACAGCACTACACTACACGGCACTACACTACACGGCACTACACAGCACTACACTACACTACACATCACTACACGGCACTACACTACACTGCACTACACCGCACTACATGGCACTACACTGCACTACATTACACAGCACTGCACTACACGGCATTACACGGCACTACACTGCACTACAAGGCACTACACGGCACTACACGGCACTACACTACACGGCACTACACGGCACTACACTACATGGCACTACATTGCACTACATTACACGGCACTGCACTACACGGCATTACACGGCACTACACTGCACTACAAGGCACTACACGGCACTACACGGCACTACACTACAAGGCACTACACGGCACTACACTATACGCCACTACACTGCACTACAAGGCACTACACGACTCTACACTACACAGCACTACACTGCACTACAAGGCATTACACGGCACTACACTACATGGCACTACACTACACGACACTACACTACACCACACAGCACTACACTACACGGCACTACACATCACTACACTACACGGCACTACACTACACTACACTACACGGCACTACACTACACGGCACTACACTACACTACACATCACTACACGGCACTACACTACACTGCACTACACGGCACTACACTACACGACACTACACTGCACTACACTACACAGCACTACATGGCACTACACTGCACTACATTACACGGCACTGCACTACACAGCATTACACGGCACTACACGGCACTACACTACACGACACTACACTGCACTACACTACACAGCACTACATGGCACTACACTGCACTACATTACACGGCACTGCACTACACACCATTACACTGCACTACAAGGCACTACACGGCACTACACTACACAGCACTACACTGCACTACACGGCACTACACGGCACTACACTACACGGCACTACACTATACGCCACTACACTATACGCCACTACACTGCACTACAAGGCACTACACGACTCTACACTACACAGCACTACACTACAAGGCATTACACGGCACTACACTACACGGCACTACACTACACGACACTACATGGCACTACACTGGACTTTATGGCACTACACTGCACTATATGGCACTAGTGTATATGGCACTACTGTCTATTTACAAAGCCATTTTGTGTTTACTACCATTTTATTTGGGCATTTATACTGTTCAGAAATGTGGTGGTTACTCTCTTCGTTCGCTGGACTTTATCCTGCTAACTGTTCCAAATGTCCGAACTGAATTTGGTAAAAGGGCTTTTATGTACTCTGCACCATCGGCTTGGAAAGCCTTACAAAATACTTTTAAACTGGAAGAACTTGCCTCGATTGTTGTTTTTAAATCACTGATGAAGGACTTTGAAACTAATTCCCTGACCTGTCAATGTTTTTAATTTGCTGTTTTATAATTTTGTTATACTCTTGTGAATTCTATGGTTTTTACCAGATTACTTGTAGTTTTTCATGTTGTCTGTCTGTAATTGTGTATTGACTTGGTGCTGCCTATCTTGGCCAGGATGCTCTTGAAAAAGAGATTTAAATTCTCAATGAGCCCTTCCTGGTTATATAAAATAAATAAATAACTGTATATGGCAATAAACTGCACTATATGGCACTAAACTGCACTATATGGCACTAAACTGCACTATATGGCACTAAACTGCACTATATGGCACTAAACTGCACTATATGGCACTAAACTGCACTATATGGCACTGCACTATATGGCACTAAACTGCACTATATGGCACTAAACTGCACTATATGGCACTATGCGGCACTGTGCGGCACTGTGCGGCACTACATGCACTATATGACACTACAGGGCACTACATGGCACAACTGTATATGGCACTACAAGGCACTACGGGGCACTACACGGCACTACATGGCACCACACTGCACTATATGCCACTATATGGCACCATACTGCACTATATGGCACTATATGGCACTATATGACACTACACTGCACTATATGGCACCACACTGCACTATATGACACTACACGGCACTATATGGTACTATATGACACTACACGGCACTATATGCCACTAAACAGCACTACATGGCACTACACGGCACTACTGTATATGGCACTATATGGCACTACGAGACAGCAGGAGCGGTAGAGTGAATGATCGGCTATGAAAAGCCAACTGACATTTACTCCTGAGGTGCTGACCTGTTGCACCCTCAACAACCACTGTGATTATTATTATTTGACCCTGCTGGTCATCTATGAACATCTGAACATCTTGGCCATGTTCTGATATAATCTCCACCCGGCACAGCCAGAAGAGGACTGGCCACCCCTCATAGCCTGGTTCCTCTCTAGGTTTCTTCCTAGGTTCTGGCCTTTCTAGGGAGTTTTTCCTAGCTATCATGCTTCTACACCTGCATTGCTTGCTGTTTGGGGTTTTAGGCTGGGTTTCTGTACAGCACTTTGAGATATCAGCTGATGTAAGAAGGGCTTTATAAATACATTTGATTTGATTTGACTACTGTATATGGCACTACATGGCACTATATGGCACTATGCAGCACTACGCGGCACTACATGACAATATATGGCAATATGTGGCACTACATGGCACTACACTGCACTATATGGCACTATACGACACTATATCGCACTACTGTATATGGCACTACACGGCACTACACAGCACTATATGGTACTACACGGCACTACACAGCACTATATGGCACTACACGGCACTATATGACACTACACTGCACTACATGGCATTACTGTGTATGGCACTACTGTACATGGCACTACACGGCACTATATGGCACTATATGGCACTACATGGCACTACTGTATATGGCACTACTGTACATGGCACTACACGGCAGTTAACCCACTGTTCCTAGGCCGTCATTGAAAATAAGAATTTGTTATTAACTGACTTGCCTAGTTAAATAAAGGTAAAATAAAAAATGGCACTACACGGCAATATATGGCACTATGTGGCAATACATGGCACTATATGACACTATATGGCACTATGCGACACTACATGGCACTACACTGCACTATATGGCACTACACTGCACTATATGGCACTACATGATACTACTGTATATGGCACTGCATGATACTACTGTATATGGCACTATGCAGCACTACGCGGCACTACAGAGCATTTGGATGATCCAGCAGAAGATTGGGAGAATGTCATATGGTCAGATGAAACCAAAATATAACTTTTTGGTAAAAACTCAACTCATCGTGTTTAGAGGACATAGAATGCTGAGTTGCATCCAAAGAACACCATACCTACTGTGAAGCATGGGGGTGGAAACATCATGCTTTGGGGCTGTTTTTCTGCAAAGGGACCAGGACGACTGATCTGTGTAAAGGAAAGAATGAATGGGGCCATGTATCGTGATATTTTGAGTGAAAACCTCCTTCCATCAGCAAGGGCATTGAAGATGAAACGTGGCTGGGTCTTTCAGCATGACAATGATCCCAAACACACTGCCCGGGCCACGAAGGAGTGGCTTCGTAAGAAGCATTTCAAGGTCCTGGAGGGGTCCGTGCTGCCCAGCAACAGCCCCAAAACATCACTGCTCTAGAGGAGCTGCATGGAGGAATGGGCCAAAATACCAGCAACAGTGTGTGAAAACCTTGTGAAGACTTACAGAAAACGCATGGCCTCTGTCATTGCCAACAAAGGGTATATAACAAAGTATTGAGATAAACTTTTGTTATTGACCAAATACATATTTTCCACCATAATTTGCAAATAAATTCATTAAAAATCCTACAATGTGATTTTCTGGATTTCTTTTCAAATTTTGTCTGTCATAGTTGAAGTGTACCTATGATGAAAATTACAGGCCTCTCTCATCTTTTTAAGTGGGAGAACTTGCACAATTGGTGGCTGACTAAATACTTTTTTCCCCCACTGTATGTACATTCTGAAGAAACCTTATGTGGACTGCAGGAAGAGTAGCTGATGCATGAACAGCTGCTGGAGATCCTAATGAACTACACACACCTATTGTAAGAGACAACGATTTGATGTAGCCTAATGTACGTACCACTCATATATTCCTTCCAGTGTTGGGGAGTGGTGAACTGCATGTAGTTCAACTAGTGATTTAACTGCATTTTGCAGTAGCTTGGTGGTAGTTGAACAACCGATTAAACACATTTTGGCCAAGGGATCAGAGGAACATGTTTAGAGGGAGCAATGCTACACAGTGTAATATTATTAATTTACAATGTATGTTCTTAACCCTGGGCATCATGGGCTTGGGAGGCTCACAGGGATATTGGTATCCACAGTACTCCAGCAATTATACATTTTTCAACTCAGTTCTTATATTCTCAAAAAACATACACAAATGCACTGTAATTTAAAGTAACTGTCTAGTGAAAATCTTACTTTTAAAAGTCAATGTTCTGTTAACTTATACCCACATAATGGCAGGGTAGCCTAGTAGCCTAGTGACCGAAAGGTTGCAAGATCGAACCCTTGAGCTGACAAGGTAAAAATCTGTCGTTCTGCCCCCTGAACAAGGCAGTTAACCCACTGTTCCTAGGCCGTCATTGTAAATAAGAATTTGTTCTTAACTGACTAAAAAAAATGATGTTGTTGAATCATCCTATACTTGTATTTGTGGCCAAAGCATATATTGGAGAGAAAAAAAAATGAGTTGGCCAATCAGGGGTCTACTCACATTAATATTTTTAATGACCGTATACACCCACACCATTCCAACACAGAAAATATGCTTTTAACATACTTAATAAATAAACAAACTGAAAGGAAAATTACTTCACTCACATTGTAATTAATTACAGGTCATATTTCATGTAAATTTGGGAACACTGGGCAGTTACTTTAACGGGATAGTTCACCTAAATTACAAAATGACATATTGGTTTCATTACCCTGTAAGCAGTCTATGGAAAACGTATGACAAGCAATCAATGCTTGGGTTTAGTTTCCCTCGCACCGTTTCCACATGCTAACGTTTTAGAATTTGTGGCACAAATCACATTCAAGTCATGGGACCGATATTAGCATTTTTCGCGTATCATGTCCAAATCATATGCAAGAATCTAACATTGATTGTGAAGCTCAACAAAGCCACTTACAGATGTTTTGAAGCGCAAAAAATATTGTCCTTTACGTACGTCTCGGGCCACTTTCTTTGCCTGATTTATCTGGCCTTTAAACACAAACAAATACGACGTCTTGCCAACTCCTCAAATGGGGTCAAACTCAACTCAGTTAAAGGCTAATCTGATTTTCACCACAGTGCCACCAATTGTGAGCCACATAGCTGATGCACTGACAAGGCATGGGTGATAGGCACGCCATACACACACTTAGTGAAAAGCCACAATACTGAGTTGACAAATGCTGGAGTTCCTGTGTTAATATGGTGGTGTGCGTGTTGATAGGTTTAAAGGGGATGTTCCGAGAAAATGAAGCATCCGTTTTGTTGGACTGTGTAGATTTCATATAGGAGGGTAGTGCATATTTTGACGTGTTATGCTCTTGTTGACCTGCATGACTACAACAGAAAGGAAAAAGAAAGTTGAAAAGCAACTATTTAAAAACTCCAGGGTTCTGGCTTGGAAGTGAAAATAACTTACGTTAGCGCAAACATTGCAGCCTGGTATTGCAGAACTATTGGGGGGAAATAAATACTGGCATTGGCCTTACACAATTTTTAGAGGACAGAAAGGGAAGGGAGAGCAGACAGAATCCTGGCCAAAGTGCAGATAGACAGTATTTTGTTGGTACTCCAGGTGTAAGAATATACAGGTAATTATGCAGGAGGCTGTGCTCCATCCAACCTATCCGCCTTATAAATTGCATTTGCGGCAACAGTAACACTATTCAAGCTCATTTTACACTAGAAATATATCTTGACCCAGACGTAATACCATCGTAACACAGCCCATCTGTAAAAAGCCCACCCAACTACATCATCCCCATATTGTTATTTATTTTTTTCTCTTTTGCACCCCAGTATCTCTACTTGCACATTAATCTTCTGCACATCTATCACTCCAGTGTTTAATTACTAAATTGTAATTATTTCACCACTATTGGCCTATTTATTGCCTACCTCCCTAATCTTACTACATTTGCACACATTGTATATAGACTTTTCCTATTGTATTATTGACTGCATGTTTGTTTATTCCATGTGTAACTCTGTGTTGTTGTATGTGGCGCACTGCTTTGCTTTATCTTGGCCAGGTCACAGTTGTAAATGAGAACTTGTTCTCAACTGGCCTACCGTGGTTAAATAAATGTGAAATGTGAAATAAAAAATACCCCGTGCAGAGAGGGCACCTTATGGTGGATTAAGATACTGTAAGGCCTTGTTTCAATGATGTCTACTTATTTCAGGAAACTATGAGAGGGTCATGCATTTTCCTTTAAAGACACATCTCCAGGATTGTAAGGTTATTTGGGAAAGATACTTTTTAGCATTTGGTGTACAGCTGATTTTAGCCTGCCAAAAAGGTGGTCAGAGACCATTGTCAAAGTTGTGTTCCTTACTCAACACCTCCTCTTAGAAAAATATATTTCTTCAAAACAATATGGTACATACAGTTTGTCATTCTGGTAATTCATGAATGGGTTGATGTATTGATTCATTCTCCGCTTCAGGAGTGGACTTGTCAATTACCAATCAATGAAGAAACTCCATGCAAAAGTACAAAGTACACCAGGACTAAGAATGAGAGAAACTTAGTATCTAAGAACTGGTCACACGAATTGTCAAATTTTAGGGTGCAGCAAAATAGGGGGGAAAACACAGAGAAAAACCTACATTCCTGGAAAACAACAGAGATTGCAGCAAATCTGTAGTTATGCCAAGGCAGAGAATGAACAGGAGAAACCCTCTGACCTAAAGATAACAACATTTTCGTTTAATCTCCCAGAGGTCAAAGCCAACTCAGGGGTTTGTGATATATGGCCAATATATCACGGCAAAGGGCTGTGTCCTAGCACTCAGCCCTTATACCACAGCTGTTTGCCATATAACACACTCCCTCTGGCCTTATTGCTTAAAATGTGCATCCAACACAAATAGAAATCCATTTTATTTCTATTGCTTACATGAAAAATTAAATATCTACGTCGATTGAAAAAGATTTCCAAATGTCAATGTGCAATCTAAATGGACCTGTGAAAGAACCTCCTCACTGTCGGGGGTGGGAATCTCAACCACAAGACTAGCGGTCGTCCCTGTGATTATGTGTTGAAGGTTAATGTTGGCTCGCAGATGGAGGAGGGAGTGAGGAAGGAGCGAGATGGAGAGAGATCAGACCACACAATGTTCTTGCGAAACGTGGCGAACACAGAGGGCGATGAGCATTTAAAAAAAGTCTGCAGATCAAGAGGAGGGGAGGCCTAGGCCTCATTACACATGTAGCTTCCTGCAAGGAGGCCCCGCTTTAAAGACATGGATACATCCCAAATGGCACCCTATATAGTGTACTACCTTTCACTAGGTCCCATAGGCCCTGGTCAGAAGTAGTGGACAATATAGGGAGGAGGGTGACATTTTGGACACATCCCCAGTCTTTTAATTATTCCTTTGCTCCGCTCAGCGTAATTGGCTCCAGCTGAGCCCCGGGGCCTGTTGACTGAATGGAAAATAAAATACCTTAATGACCCTGTCCATTTTTAATGGTAGTTGAGAATCAGGGCTCCGGATAGATGGATTATCGCTATATTCACACGTGTATATTCTGTCTATTCTCTTCAATCTGCCACCAACTGTTCTAAAATCATGGCCTTTAGATTATGCATTCATTTCTGGCCAACTTCAATGATATTGTGTAATCTCTCCACTAAATCGGCTGTTGAATATTATGTAGTAAATATCAACACAGCTGGTAAAAAAAATAGCTAAATGGAACAGATGAAGGATATCAAACCGCATGACGTCAACGAATCAAAATAACATACTCCTCTAATCCATCCTCCAAAATGGGTAACTAAATCATATTTTTTGTACATTATATTGAAAAGTGATATAGTACATCTATTTTATACTTGGGCCGCAATTATGAAAATGTATGCACTCACTGTAAGTCGCTTTGCATAAAATTGTCTGCTAAATGGCATAATATTGATCTAAATTGACATATTCACCCAACTGATTCAATCCCACCTTTTTCTTTCTATGTATTATGGATGCTTCCTCGGGTCCAGCAAAATGAAGGCAATTATATACAGTGCATTCTGACTATTTCACATTTTGTTATGTTACAGCCTTATTCTAAAATTGATTAAATTGTTGTTTTTCCTCATCAATCGACACACTATAAGCTTGGCACAGCTGTATTTGGGGAGTCTCTTCCAAGCGCTGTCAGGTTGGATGGGGAGCGTCACTGCACAGCTATTTTCAGGTCTCTCCAGAGATGTTTGATTGGGTTCAAGTCCGGGCTATGGCTGGGCCACTCAAGGACATTCAGAGACTTGTCCCGAAGCCACTCCTGAATTGTCTTGGCTGTGTGCTTATGATTGTTGTCCTGTTGGAAGGAGAACCTTTGCCCCAGTCTGAGGTCCTGAGTGCTCTGGAGCAGGTTTTCATCAAGGATCTGTACACTGGCCACACTACCATAAAGGCCTGATAGGTGGAGAGCTGCAGAGATGGTTGTCCTTCTGGAAGGTTCTCCCATCTGCACAGAGGTGCTCTGGAGCTCTGTCAGAGTGATCATCAGGTTCTTGGTCACCTCACTGGCCAAGGTCCTTCTCCCCCGATTGCTCAGTTTGGCTGGGCGGTCTGCTCTAGGAAGAGTCTTGGTGTTTCCAAACTTCTTCCATTTAACAATGATGGTGGCCACTGTGTTGTCTTGGGGACCTTCAATGCTGCAGATTTTTTCTGGTACCCTTCCCCCAGATCTGTGCCGACACAATCCTGTCTTGGAACTGTATGGTAATTTCCTTTGATCTCATGGCTTGGTTTAGGCTCTGACATGCACTGTCAACTGTGGAACCTTATAAGGTCTGAATGCTTATGTAAATAAGGAATTTATTTTTATTTTTATAAATTTGCAAAATTTTCGAAAAAGCTGTTTTTGCTTTGTCATTATGGAGTGTTGTGTGTAGATTGATTAGGATAAAAAAAATAATATTTAATCAATTTTAGAATAAGTCTGTAACGTAACAAATTGTGGAAAAAGTCAAGAGGTCTGAATACTTTCCGCATGCACTGTACAATTAAAAACATTACATTACATTTCCCCTCAGATTTCACAACACAGGTGCCCACAGGCCACTAATCTACTATAGCACTATATATCGACAACACAAAATCCATGCGTATGTGTGTGGATAGTGTGTATGTAATCATGTGTAGTCGTTCCACACTGTGTGATTTTACTGTTTGCATGAGTAACTTGATGTGGAATAGAGTTCCATGTAGTCATGGCTCTCTGTAGTACTATGCACCTGCCAAAGTCTGTTCTGGACTTGGGTACTGTGACGAGACATCTGGTGGCATGCCTTGCAGGGTGTGCATGGGTGTCTGCGCTGTGTGCTTGCAGTTTAAACAGACACCTCGGGGGATTCAATATGTCAATAATTCTCACAAATACAAGTAGCGATGAAGTCAATCTCTCCTCTACTTTGAGCCAGGAGAGACTGACATATTAATGTCAGCTCTCCGTGTACATTTTTTTGTGGCACCTAACCACACAACTGGACAATAGTCCAGGTGTGACAAAACTAGGGCCTGTAGGACCTTCCTTGTTGATTGTTAAGAAGGCAGAGCAGCACTTTATTATGGGCAGACATCTCCCCATTTTAGCTACTCTTGAATAAATGGGTTTTGACCATGACAGTTTACAATCCAGGGTTACTCCAAGCAGTTTAGCCTCCTCAACATGCTCAAAGATTTTATTGGGGTTTAGCGAATTATTTGTCCCAAATACAATGCTTTTTGTTTTCGAAACATTCAGCTCTTTGTTACCTCTTCAGTCAAGAAAACATAAATACATCTTCCTTTTATAACTGATAACTCAAGTATTGGCATGAGAATAGTTTGGCAAGCTGCTTCCTGTGCCCAAAACAGCATTTATAAATTGCCTTTGGAACAAAGTGTCAAATAGATCATGCTGTCCAATTGAAAAAGGTCCAAACGAGAAACTAGGCGATAATGAAACAATTCTGACAAAGAGGGGAAATGATTGGCTGTGCCCTACAACCAACACAAACTTATTGCCGACCACTCTTAGGTGGCAAGCATCCAACGGTCTACTAGTATATAGCAAGGCCCCAAGGATTTACGTTTTGCACACAGTTTTGAAAACAACTTTTCAGATTTAAAGCAGCAGAGATAGTTGAAATGAGGAGATGCATTGTTGGTGCTGCATAGTTCCTTAAACAAAACTGGATGTAGCACAATGCAACCATGGGCTGTTTCACAACTGTGATATTGAAGTCCTAGGCAGTGATGTTAAATTACATTGCATTTCTGGATGTACACCTTACAAATCCCAAATGAATACAAAATATTTTCAATGAAGTCAGTTCCTCAATGGGATTTGTTTAATTCGTCCCCTCTTGCTGTTGTACTCAGATTATTCTTATGACAGGAAATACTAACAACTTCATTCACACACAGCATTCACACAGCAAGCACTTTGTAGTCCATTAAGACAGGATATCCCAAACTCGTCCAACCCCCCACTAGCACTACACCACGGACTCAAATAATCAAAGCTTGATGATTAGCATGCTATTTGAATCAGCTGTGTCATGCTAGGGCAAAAACCAAAACATGCACCCAAGGGGGGCCCCCAGGACCATGTTTTGGAAACACTGCATTAAGCTCTAGTGAGTATGTTGTAACACATTAGTTACATGGTAATAATGCATTACGTTAGAATTTGCCCTTACCTGACCCGGCTTAATGTCCTCACAGATGGACGCCTCGTAAGGTCTGGCCAGTTCAGGAGGGTTATCGTTCACGTCCAGGATACGAATGCTCACTGACGAATGGGATATCTGGGATACATTATCTACAAAGAGAAGATTCATTTACAGTGTTAGTATTGAATATTTTACACAATAGTGATTTTGTACTGTTCTAATGTGTACTACAACAGTACTCTATGGTACTGACAAAATGAACTGGACATTGCTACGGTCAGAACCGCCAATGTCTATAATTGCAAAGAAAGTGAGTTAAATAAATATTTTCTACCAACCAAAACTGTACATCATATCTACAGTATAGCTTTCTGAGGTACAAAGCTGACTGAGTTCTGAGAAAACAGGTCATAACATTGTGTAGTGCATCCTCTTATAAACACACGGTTGAGAGATGACATACGGTTGATTGTTGTGTTCAAAGGAAGAATGTACGAAAGACAACCTTTACCCAATGAAGCCATCAGTCAGCTTGTGCATTTTCACTAAGTGATGACAGTTTTTAATGTGTCCTGAAATTACCTCCATTACCAGGATAACACTTTTCTGACACGAGTCAGGGCTACCACAAATGAGCGAGCCCATTTTCATATCAGAGCTCCAGCTATCAAATAATGAATAAATACAAAATTACAAGTTTAATGATTAGAGTACACCAGGGGTCTGACTTAATTGTTGAAATATGAATTAATGCACTTAATAATGTGTTGTAAATTATTTTGATCACGCCCTTGTTAAAAGATTAACAAAGCAACGAGTGCACACCCCTATTCTCCCGCAAACGTCTTAAAAGACCACATCGAAATGAGGGAGGGGAGACGATTACATAATTAGCGCAATCAAAATCCACTTCAAATTAGTTACTACTACCCTAATTACAAGACTCTGTGGGTTCGGCACTCCGACTTCTCGTTGCATTTTAATTCCAATTCCTAATTATTTGATTATGTTTGACGAGTTTCCATTTTGCTTCTGAACCAGTTTACAGTGGGGGTGCTTCAAACGTGAGTCAATTTAGTTGAAAGTGAGTCATCACTGCAATCTCATGTGCAATCTCAGTATCTACAGGATGTAATTATGTTCTAACATATCTACATATGTAAGAGTGTGTACATTTAGATATGTCTCTTTAATTGTCAGACGTTTACAGTTTCAAATCCATAACACGAAATGCAGTACAAACAACAACAATGCGCGCCACTGTTTTGGTAAACAATAAACAGTGATGTGGCTGGAAAAATACACCGTAAGATTTCAACATGGTCTAAACTGCAGTCTTCAATCAGTGTTCTGCAGCTGCCCAGATAGCCCAGATACTCCATATAGACCAGGTACCCCAGATAGCCCAGATAATCCATATAGACCAGGTACCCCAGATAGCCAAGATACTCCATATAGCCCAGATAGTCCATATAGACCACGTACCCCAGAAAGCCCAGGTACCCCAGATAGCCAAGATACTCCATATTGCCCATGTACCCCAGATAGCCAAGATACTCAATATAGACCAGGTACTCCATATAGCCCAGGTACCCCAGATAACCCAGATAGTCCATATAGACCAGATACCCTAGATAGCCAAGATACTCTATATAGACCAGGTACGCCATATAGCCCAGATAGTCCATATAGCCAAGATACTCTATATAGACCAGGTACCCCAGATAGCCCAGGTAACCCAGATAGCCCAGATAGCCCATATAGACCAGGTACCCCAGATAGCCAAGAAACTCTATATAGACCAGGTACTCCAGATAGCCCAGGTACCCCAGATAGCCAAGATACCCGGTACCCCATATAGCCCAGGTAATCCATATAGACCAGATACTCCAGATAGCCCATGAATACCAGAATAGCCCAGATACCAGGTACCCCATATAGCCCAGATACCCCATATAGCACAGGTACCCCATATAGCCCAGACTGCCCAGGTACCACATTTAGCCCAGACGCCCCATATAGCCCAGACTGCCCAGGTACCCCAGATACCCCATATAGCCCAGACGCCCTATATAGCCCAGACTGCCCAGATACCCCATATAGACCATATACCCCATATAGCCCAAATACCCCATATAGCCGATATAGCCCATATACCCCATATTCCCCATATAGCCCATATACCTCTTATAGACCAGATACCCCATATAGCCCAGATACCCCATATAGCCCATATACCCCATATAGCCCATATACCCCATATAGCCCAGATGCCCCATATAGCCCAGACTGCCAAGATACCCCATATAGCCCAGATGTCCCAGATAGCCCAGTTACCCTATATAGCCCAGATGTCCCAGATAGCCCAGATATCCTATATAGCCCAGATGTCCCAGATAGCCCATGCCATCCTACTGCACACATTTCCTAGCTATCGCTTGCTTTTCATTGCAGTGGTAGTAGTGCTGATGAGAATACTCACTCCACTAATAGCATAATCCTCACATCAATGCTATATTTTAATTGAGTGGTTTTTGCCTGAGCAGCAAGAATATAAATGGATGTGCTCTCACAGTCTTATCTACCTTAATTCAGCCCTCCACAGTGGACCTACAGAGCAGATAGGAGAATGGAAATAATCAGTGCGCATTACATTTCAATCCCACAAACAAAAAATAAAAGCGGAAACTGGGTACATTGGGAAATTCGGTCATTGGGAAACTGAGGAACATTGGGAAACTGAGGAACATTGGGAAACTGATAACATTGGGAAACTGAGGAACATTGGGAAACTGAGGAACATTGGGAAACTGATAACATTGGGAAACTGAGGAACATTGGGAAACTGAGGAAAAATTGGGAAACTGAGAAACATTGGAAAACTGAGAAACATTGGAAAACTGAGAAACATTGGAAAACTGGGTCATTGGTCACTTTAACCCTCAGTGGGGGGGATCCACTGCCGTTTTCAGCAGACTGTTTTTATTTGTCTCACTGGTGAGCTGATCTGTTCTAAATTTGTCTTGAAGAAATATCAGAGACATGAAGAAAGTGGATTTCAACAGATTATTGACACGCTGAACATCTGGTGGCTGCTCAGCAGATGTTAAACATCTCGATAGCAGATTTCTTGCTGAAATAACATTATACTGAGAGTCTTCTTCAGAGAGTTTGTAAAGGAAGCCCATGACCACCATGCCACAGAACCACCATACCACATAACCATCATACTGGTTAGAGCGTTGGACTAGTAACCGGAAGGTTGCAAGTTCAAACCCCGAGCAGACAAGGTACAAATCTGTCGTTCTGCCCCTGAACAGGCAGTTAACCCATTGTTCCTAGGGCGTCATTGAAAATAAGAATTTGTTCTTAACTGACTTGTCTAGTTAAATAAAGATACAAAATAACACACAACCACCATACCACAGAACCACCATACCACATAACCACAATACCACATAACCACAATACCACATAACCACAATACCATAGAACCACCATACCACATAACAATGCCACAGAACCACCATACCACATAACCACCATACCATAGAACCACCATACCACATAACCACAATACCATAGAACCACCATACCACATAACAATGCCACAGAACCACCATACCACATAACCACAATACCACAGAACCACCATACCACATAACCACCATACCACATAACCACCATACCACAGAACCACCATACCACAGAACCACAATACCACATAACCACAATACAACATAACCACAATACCACATAACAATACCACAGAACAAACAATACCACAGAACCACCATACCACAGAACCACCATACCACAGAACCACCATACCACATAACCACCATACCACATAACAATGCCACAGAACCACCATGCCACAGAACCACCATACCACAGAACCACAATACCACATAACAATACCACATAACAATACCACAGAACAAACAATACCACATAACCACAATACCACAGAACAAACAATACCACATAACAATGCCACAGAACCACCATGCCACAGAACCACCATACCACAGAACCACAATACCACATAACAATACCACATAACAATACCACAGAACAAACAATACCACATAACCACAATACCACATAACCACCATACCATAGAACCACCATACCACATAACAATACCACAGAACCACCATACCACAGAACCACCATACCACAGAACCACAATACCACATAACAATACCACAGAACCACCATACCACAGAACCACCATACCACAGAACCACAATACCACAGAACCACCATACCACAGAACCACCATACCACAGAACCACAATGCCACATAACAATACCACAGAACCACCATACCACAGAACCACATAACAATGCCACAGAACCACCATGCCCCAGAACCACCATACCACAGAACCACATAACAATGCCACAGAACCACCATGCCCCAGAACCACCATACCACAGAACCACATAACAATGCCACAGAACCACCATACCACAATACCACAGAACCACCATACCACAGAACCACATACCACAGAACCACCATACCACATAACAATGCCACAGAACCACCATACCACATAACAATACCACAGAGCCACCATGCCACAGAACCACCATACCACAGAACCACAATACCACATAACAATACCACAGAACCACCATACCACAGAACCACCATACCACAGAACCACATAACAATACCACAGAGCCACCATGCCACAGAACCACCATGCCACATAACAATGCCACAGAACCACCAAACCACAGAACCACCATACCACATAACAATGCCACAGAACCACCATACCACATAACAATGCCACAGAACCACCATACCACATAACCAGGGCTTAGACATAAAGGGATTGTGTATATTCATGAACAATAGTTTAGGATGATTGCTACAGGAAACAGTTTGTTCTAAATGTAAATTGGGTCAACAGGGAAAAGGGGATATGAATGGACTCTGAGTTATTCCGTCTTTGTTTTACCTCCCTTCAGAGGTGAAAGCACAGTGAAGCAGAGAATGGGAGCATATATGGTCATTTTGCTAGCTAAACTAAACACTATCAAAACGCAAAATGTGAAGTTGTACTATATAGTGCCACTAACCAAAAACACATGAGGATGCATACACTCAATCGGAAATGTTCAGTTAATAATGTACAGTCCTGTGAAAATCTAATGTTAACTCAAAGGGATAGTTCAGCAATACATATGTAGCTATTTGTTTGACCTTGAAAGACAACAAGTGACTGGAATACACACTGGGGTTAAAATTTCATGCCCAAATAATCTAAAGATATTTTTTTTAAATGCTACATTTTAACAAAACCAAAGTACTCCTTGTCCAGAGACTGCTTTCAAAGTAAGAAAATAAATGTTAAATTGCTGAATTGTCCCTTTAGGAAAAACACTTCTAATGCATTGGCGTACAGCCTCACACAAAGGTGCTAGACATGGTAGTGGATGAGGTGCGTTACCTCTGAACAATGTCAAGAGCTTTGTACACTTGGAAAAGCACAATATGCATCCAATCCATTAAATACAAATGGCTGACATGATACATTGAACACAAAAACAATATTCAAAAGTTCGCTAATATCGCTAAGCAGACTTGATAAGGACATCACGTAGATTATACAATCACAGACAAATCCCACAGGTCAGTGGCTCGGATGGACATCTGATGTATGATCAGTCTGAAATTCTGTCTGAAATGTCCCCCACACAGCGTACCATTACTAAATGAATCCTAACAAACTCACCTTCGTCATCATTGGCTCAATGGTAAGCATAAATAATTTCCTCTGTTATATAATCTCCCTTCCCATTTGAACTGTTACACAGCCTAACACATAATGTGTTGTGCAAATGAATTCTCAAGTGTTCACATTCATCAGTATGTCGCATCCAATTAGACAAAATGGCCGCTATTTGTCATATTTATATTACTTTTATACAGTTGCAACTTTTCAATACTTCTAAGATATTTATTTGAGAGGAAGCAGTCTGCACCAGGTCAGGGGCAATGTGAAACCTTCGCTTTAAGTATATTTTCTTGTAAGATAAAGACTTTCAAACTACTCAGGTATCTTTTTTACCCTAAGGGTGGGACAAGTATACATTTCCCCCATATTTAACTGTCTCGGGGAAAAAAAAACAGTTTGCAATGTGATATCATACTATCTATCACAGGTCTTTGAAATGATGTGTCAGTCTTGCCGCCCTGATAGGATTCTTCCCCGACAGGTCTGTCAAGAGTCTGCAGAAGATGCAAAAAGCTGCTTTCGACACTACTACTCAGCTCTTTGGTCTCCCATCGAGGGAAGAACTTGATACAGTACACTGCAGAGGGAACCGCCTTTATGCTGCCTTCATGCGCAAATCGGAACTAGGAAACTCCAAAATATCCAACAAAGAAAACTGGGGGTACAATGCTTCTAACCAAGTTTCACACTCGTATTTACCACTTGAAAGCTGGTATTGAACAGTTTTGGATGTCTCAAGCTCTGAATTAAGACACGTTCTGGGGATTTTTTAAGCATATGTGAATGCAAACAATTGAGTTGATACCTTGTTGAGATAGGAAGAAAATGCTGTATGACTGCCTCTGAAATGGTGATATCATTCTTAAAGTATAATATGTTTGGTTGTTCTGGCCTTGCTCATTACTAATCAGGCTCAATCACCCCTGCAACATGAGGACCAACCATGGACCTCATTCAAGAAAGTATTCAACAATGCTGATGTACTGTAGCTAGCAATCACACGGTTTTAATGTCAATAACGGGGTTGGGGGATAATGAGGGGTCATGTTATTTTCCTGTAATCTTAAAATGGCCTCGTTCAATTCAACCTTTTGCCACTCCAACCATAACTAGCCGAGGAGTCATTAAACCAAGTTGCACAAAACTGTTGAAAGAGTTATTTAAAAAAGTTTTGTTCTGGTGGTTTGCTGCTTCACTTCTCTTGACTCCTGCTCAATGTGCTCGAGAATCAATGAGCCGCTGGCGATAAGAAACATTTGGAGAGAATCTCTGATGAAGTCAACCGTCGACTTTGTTTGTCTTGGTAAAAAAAAAAAAAAAAAAAAGAGAAGCAAGGAAGGGCTTTATCTGTCAAGTACAGCCCTGTGTTTATGCCTGATATGGGCTCAAATGACTCTCTCACACAATTAAATGGCAAATGAACATTAAAATGTGCCTATGTCATAATGTGAGCACAGAGAGAAAGAGCACAATGGCAAACAATGTGTCTTGAGAATTACAACACCAAGCAGATGCTGAAAGACTCCCAAATACTCATTTGCTCCACATGTTTGAGTGAGAAGTTTGCTTGCAAGGCAAACAAATGTGTCGTGTAGAGCACTTGGAGTAAGAACAATCTCAACCTACCATGAATAATTATATTCGTACACGTATAACTATAACACACAGTATAAGGCTATGTTTTTACACTTAAAGGGATAGTTCACACAACTTATACATTGGTTTCATTAAGCAGTCTATGGGCGAGTTATGATGACAATCCATGCTTTGGTTATGCTTCCCTAGCACTGTTTCCACATGCTAACATTTTAGCCTTTTTTGGCACAAATCCAATTCAAATCATGGGACTGAAAGGAGCACTTTTAGCGCATCATGGCCAAATCATCAAAAAGTAACTAAAATTGATTGTGAAGCTTAACACATTTACTTAAAGATCATTTAAACATGATGCATGAAAAATGCTAATATATTATCCCATGACATGAATGTGATTTTTCATACGAAGGCTAAATCTTTAGCATGTGGAAACAGTGCCAGGAAAGCTAAACCAAAGCATGGATTGCTGTCATACCTTGTCCATAAACTTCTTACAGGGTAAGGAAACCAATATGTAATTTTGTAATTTGGGTAAACTATCCCTTTAATGAAGAAAAACAAACACAGAGAGACGTAGAATTCACTGTTGTTGTGCTGAAATTGTTTATTTCATTCTGTGAGGCCAGGTAGATATTACTAGCCAGATGCAGAATGCAATCTCTTGTGCTTTCAATACAATCCCAACATCACTTCATCTGTCAAAGATTGGAAAAAGTACTCTGTGTATTCCTGTCACTGCACGACGTTTAGTTCTTAGGGTATAAGAATAGCTTGCCACCAGCTACTCCACCGTCAGGGTATTACATTCTTCATTTTCTTTGCGAATGAAAAAGTATTGAGCAAGATGAAACAACGTTACATGTGTTCTGCTTTTATTTTGGATTACGTGACAGCTTGTTGGTGCTGACGATATCTGTCGGTCATTTGTGATTCCATAGCAATATCATAACAATCACTTCACGTAGAGCCTTATTATATATGAAAAGGCAAAACACACTAAACTTCAGATTAGTATCATTTCAGTTACTATAGGGGCAAGGCTGGGTGTTATAAACTGTTATGACAGGTGCTATGTCATTCTTATGATAGTGTTATGTATCATGGCCCTGTATCAGCCTCTCAGTCAAAGGCATATTACCAATTCTTACTTGAAGATATGATAACATTTAAAACATACAGTTAAAATGCTTTAAAACTTGTTATAAACATGTATGAGCCTTTATAATATCTTATAACAAGGCTTATAATATGTTATGTCTCTCTATGTATACAATGCAATACACATTCATAGAACTGGAGCATATACCTGCTTCCACTGCTGTCACAGTGATGTTGTGCCAGCCAGCCGTCTCTCGGTCCAGAATTTTGCCCAGGGTGATGGCGCCCGATACTGGATCAATGTGGAAGATCTGCTCCTGGTCTGTACTTCGGTCAATGGAGAACCTGGTAGGGAGAGCGAGAAAAAAGGGGAGTACGTATTTGAACGGTGTAAAATCCAATTCTAAACCATCTGCAATACTTTTTCGGTGGCTGCCCTAACACTGTGGCCCATGGGGATATTGCCCGTTGCCGTTGACATCAGATTATGGCTATACATTAGCATTTTCAAATGTGGGGAAACTGTGAGCCAGATTAAAAAGAGGATGAAAATAATTATCCATTTAGCATCTGTATAGGAAACCTGTCACAGTGCTTGTGTCCCTACTGCACCTACATCCCCAAACAAGTCTGTGGTTTCAGCCCATGCTGGAGGGGAAAAAATACAAATGAATATTTCATGTTGCACTCCAATGAAAGCAAAATACATTTGCACATCCTTGTGGTTGGCTCCACGAGGAGCGCTCAGAAGAGTATAGAGCCAACAAAACCCTGTGAGTAGTTTATTTTTTTCTCTTGAGCAGGCTCGTGTGCCCGTCGGGACTTTAATGGAATATTATGAGCATAATCATTTCCTTTTCTACATTTTGGACAAAAAGCTCATCAAAGGGACCAGTAGGGTCTTTGTACAAGTCAGCTAAAAGGGCTACAGTGAGATGAGCTTCATGCAGTCTAGGTGTTGAGGTGCATACTGCATCCACAGTTAGATGATTCTAGTTATATTACATTAGAGTCTGCCCGCTCTGAATCTGTAGTCTATACAAGGAACAACACATTTCATAGCTGCAACGTTTATACAGAACATCACTACATCAATAAACCGTATAGCTAAGGCTATCATTAAAATGTATTTTATTTATGCAAGAAATAGTGACAAACGGTGACACCTACACAATAATTATGTAAATTACATCAAATTATATTTCAGCTTTCAAAACTGCTATAGTAGTTGGTGAAGGGAATTCATGTAGATGTTACCAGATATTACCAGTGCATCTTATAACATTTGAAGATATGCCATCCCTTTAATATATTAATGGAGAAGTACACATTTCCAGAAGATCTGTAAGCACTAAACACAACTACCCAAACACTTCAGTTTCAAGACGCCATTCCATCTTCCTGATAAAGAGCCAAACAAACAAAACAAACACATTTTCTGTTCATACGAGGCCATATTTTGTTTCCAGAGGCTGTGTTCATTCCTCTGGAACTCTTACCCCCTTGGTACAGCGCCCGCTACTGCCTGCTAGTGCCAGCCAGTGTCCAGCAATACCCGATCGGTGCCCTCCGGAGCAGAGTGACAGGAGTGTGGGAGAGAGTGATGGGCCCTTGGGCACCAGGCGTCGGGGTTAGTTCCGTCCAATCGAGATGATTAAAGTGGTACCGATGGGCATGGCGCAGCGCCAGGGTACCCTCGAACCCGTTGGCTCTCGCCTGCCAACAAGCAGGCGGTGGCACTGCCATTGTGTTGTACTTTATTACACCTGGAGCACTTTCAGTTCAGCCTCATGCATTTTTAATAGAGGTAATTTGCACAGCCTGTGTGTGTCGGTGAGCGTGAAGCTCCACTCGCCTCACCGCTATTATTTCTCCACCCAAGACCTGAGGTGGAGGCTCTGGCACAAAATAATATCATTCTGCTCATAAATAGGGATCTGTGCGAACGCACAAAGATGTGTGAGATACTGAGGAATCCTCTAGCGTGGTCAAAAGTCAATGCAGTAGCCTAGAGTAATGTGATTCTGGCATGATTCAATGTGATTCTTTTCATGATTCAAATTGTGTCGTGGAGCGATCTTCCAATTGTGTGTTTATTGCCATATTTAAAAAGGAATGTCAAATCCCAAGCTCCATGTACATCTAAACTTGTGTTTGTTGATATAAGATGCCATTTAAATCAGTCCCATAAATTCAGTAATGTAGTCCTTATTTGGGGGTCTTATATGGCATTGTAAACAGATGGTCGGGTCATTTGTAGCTATGAACATGTTTCTATTCGTTGAAAGTTTCCTTCCTTACTTGTGAAGCATACATTATACTAATGGTATGTCTTATTATAGCTATATCACTACCAGTCTTATAGCCATATCTCTACCAGTTCTTGTAACCAGTTCTAGCAGTTCTAGGCTTATCTGTAGGTTTATCTGTAGAAATATGTACATACCCATCTAAAGCAGTTAATGAAGAACTATCTGAATGAACTAATAAACTGTATTGGATTTGAAAAAAGGAGTCATGATTCATACCTGACAGGTGCGTTCTCCTTGTCTGGGTCCTTGGCTGTAGCTGTGCCCACCAGTGCACCTAGCCTGGCATCCTCCTGGACCTCCATGATTGCCCCCTCAGCAGGGAGGAAGACAGGCGGCTCGTCCGCGTCAGTTACGCTGACCCGCACGATTGTCTGGTCGCGGAAAGATCCAAGCTCCAAAAATCGGGGGTCCACGTGCTTGTTGACAGCCTCCACCACCACGTTGTGTGTACGCTTGCTCTCAAAGTCCAGTGGCTGAACGGAGCACAAACAGGGAAGAACTAAAGCAATGACATGTCACTCTAAGGGGAAATAATTCACTCCTCAGGCAAACGCTATAGGGTGCCTAAGTGTAAACTGAGCAGACATAAGGATTGCCATGTCGATCAAATACCTAAACAGCAATAAGGAAATCTGAGCTCTACTGCTGTACAAACCTTTTCTATTCACATACTATCAATGCCTTCAGAAAGTATCCACAGCGCTTCACTCTTTTCACATTTTGTTGCGTTACAAAGTGGGATTCAAATGGATATATTTGTTTGTTTTTTGTCGCCAATCTACAAAAAATACTTCGTAATGTCAAAGTGGAAGAAACATTCTAATATTTGTAAAACATTTATGAAAAATTAAACACGAATATACAGTGGGGAGAACAAGTATTTGATACACTGCCAATTTAGCAGGTTTTCCTACTTACAAAGTATGTAGAGGTCTGTCATTTTTATCATAGGTACACTTTAACTGTGAGAGGCGGAATCTAAAACAAAATCCAGAAAATCACATTGTATGATTTTTAAGTAATTAATTTGCATTTTTATTGCATGACATACAGTAAGTATTTGATCACCTACCAACCAGTAAGAATTCCGGCTCTCACAGTCCTGTTAGTTTTTCTTTAAGAATCCCTCCTGTTCTCCACTCATTACCTGTATTAACTGCACCTGTTTGAACTCGTTACCTGTATAAAAGACACCTGTCCACACACTAAATAACAGATTCCAACCTCTCCACAATGGCCAAGACCAGAGAGCTGTGTAAGGACATCAGGGATAAAATTGTAGACCAGCTGGGATGGGCTACAGGACAATAGGCAAGCAGCTTGGTGAGAAGGCAACAACTGTTGGCGCAAAAATGGAAGAAGTTCAAGATGACGGTCAATCACCCTCGGTCTGGGGCTCCATGCAAGATCTCACCTCGTGGGGCATCAATGATCATGAGGAAGGAGAGGGATCAGCCCAGAACTACAAGCCAGGACCTGGTCAATGGCCTGAAGCGAGCTGGGACCACAGTCTCAAAGAAAACCATTAGTAACACACTATGCCGTCATGGATTAAAATCCTTCAGCGCACGCAAGGTCCCCTTGATCAAGCTAGCGCATGTCCAGGCCCGTCGGAAGTTTGCCAATGACCATCTGGATGATCCAGAGGAGGAATGGGAGAAGGTCATGTGGTCTGATGAGACAAAAATATATATTTTTGGTGTAAACTCGTCGTGTTTGGAGGAAGAAGAAGGATGAGTACAACCCCAAGAACACCATCCCAACCGTGAAGCATGGAGGTGGAAACATCATTCTTTGCGGATGCTTTTCTGCAAAGGGGAAAGGACGACTGCACCGTATTGAGGGGAGGATGGATGGGGCCATGTATAGCGAGATCTTGGCCAACAACCTCATTCCCTCAGTAAGAGCATTGAAGATGGGTCGTGGCTGGGTCTTCCAGCATGACAACACCCCGAAACACACAGCCAGGGCAACTAAGGAGTGGCTCTGTAAGAAGCATCTCAAGGTCCTGGAGTGGCCTAGCCAGTCTCCAGACCTGAACCCAAAAGAAAATCATTGGAGGGAGCTGAAAGTCCGTATTGTCCAGCGACAGCCCCGAAACCTGAAGGATCTGGTCTGTATGGAGGAGTGGGCCAAAATCCCTGCTGCAGTGTGTGCAGACCTGGTCAAGAACTACAGGAAACGTATAATCTCTGTTATTGCAAACAAAGGTTTCTATACCAAATATTAAGTTCTGCTTTTCTGGTGTATCAAATACTTATGTCATGCAATAAAATACAAATTAATTATTTAAAAATCATACAATGTGATTTTCTGGATTTTGTTTTAGAGTCCGTCTCTCACAGTTGAAGTGTACCTATGATAACAATTACAGACCTCTACATGCTTTGTAAATAGGAAAACCTGCAAAATCGGCAGTGTATGAAATACTTGTTCTCCCCACTGTATCTTTATTAGATAAGTATTCAACCCCCTGAATCAATACATGTTAGAATCAACATTGGCAGTGATTACAGCTGTGAGTCTTTCTGGGTAAGTCTCTGGGCTTTCTAAACTGGATTGTGCAACATTTGCCCATTATTCTTTTCAGAATATTTCAAGCTCTGTCAAAGAGGTTGTTGATTATTGCTAGACAACAATTTTCAGGTCTTGCTATAAATTTTCATAATGATTTCAGTCAAAACTGTAACTCGACCACTCAGGAACATTCACCGTCTTCTTGGTAAGCAACTCCAGTGTAGATTTGGCCTTGTGTTTTAGGTTATTGTCCCGCTGAAAGGTGAATTCATCTCCCAGTGTCTGGTGGAAAGCAAAATGAACCAGGTTTCCCTCTAGGATTTTGCCTGTACTTAGCTCCATTCCGTTTGCCTTTTAATTCCGAAAAACTCCCCAGTCCTTAACAAGTTACAAGCATACCCATAACATGATGCAACCACCACTATGCTTTAAAATATGGAGAGTGGTACTTAGTAATGTGTTGTATTGGATTTTGTAAGGACAAAAAGTTAATTGCTTTGCCACATTTTTTCAGTATTACTTTAGTGCCCTGTTGCAAACAGAATGCATGTTTTGGAATATTTTCCTTCTTAAAAAAAAAAAAGAATTATATAAAAAAAATTGATTTCGGCCTTTACTATTAAAGCCCATAGAAGCCCATAGAAACACATGAAATAACATATTCATGAATGGTAAAAAAAAAAAAGAGTAAACAAATACATTTAAAAAAGGAATGAGGTCTTGAAATGTCTTCCTATATTTAGAAGATACAAGAAAGCTCAGTGTTCGTGAGTCTCACCTTTCTATAGTGAGGTGATATTAGTTTGTAGCTCAAACGGTTCGGACACCACAGACAGAAGTTGGCACATCAGCGTCACCGACTTCAGACGAGTCCCGTGACACTTGTTGGGGCCGTAGAGCAAAATGAAGAACAACATCGTCTTCGTGAGAGTCTCCCCTTTCCATAGAGGGGTGTCACGTTCTGACCTTAGTTCCTTTTTACGTCTTTATTTTAGTTGGTCAGGGCGTGAGTTGGGGTGGGCATTCTATGTTGTTTTTCTATGTTTTGTTCTGTTGTTATATTTCTATGTGTTTGGCCTCGTATGGTTCTCAATCAGAGGCAGGTGTCAGTCGTTGTCTCTGATTGGGAGCCATACCTAGGTAGCCTTTTCCCACTTGTGTTTTGTGGGTGGTTGTATCCTGTGTTAGTGGTTTCACCATTTCGGATGTTTGTTTGTACTGTTGTAATTTTGTTCAGTGTTCTGTTGATTTATTAAATATATCATTATGGATACTTACCACGCTGCACATTGCTCTAATCATTGCTACTCCTCCTCTGAAGAAGAGGAATTCTGTTACAAGGGGTCATAATAGTTAAGCCAAACCGTTCGGACGATACAGACATTTTGTGTGAAGATGGATTTTCTGGATGTCTCATGGTCTGACAAACTCCGCTGTACTGTAGCTCGGGCACTGATATAGGCGGATGAAAAAAACCTGATATCTCTAGCTTAAACTGAAGGATTTTGATGGGGATTTTTGTATCTTACTTACTGTAGATGGAATCATGACTGTTAAGGATTAAAGTCACCATTGGCCTCATTGTGAAATCCCTGAGCCGTTTCCTTCCTCTCCGGGGCATTGGAAAACCTCCCTGGTCTTTGTGGTTAATCTGTATTTGAAATTCACTGCTCGACTGAGGGACCTTACAGATACTTGTATGTGGGGGTACAGAGATGAGGTAGTCATTCAAAAATCATGTTAATCACTATTATTGTACACAGTGAGTCCATGCAACTTACACATTTTTACTCCTGAACTTATTATGGCTTGCCATAACAAAGGGGTTGAAAACTTATTGACTTAAGACACTTCAGGATTTCATTAACTTGTAAAAATGGTGAAATACATAATTCCACTTTGATATTATGGGGTATTGTGTGTAGGCCAGTAACAAAAAAACATCTATATTTAATCTATTTTAAATTCAGGCTAAAACAGCAACATTTGGAAAAAGTCTAGGGGTGTGACGTAAATACTTTCTGAAGGCACTGACTGTACCGTATATATACAGTATTAGTCAAAAGTTTGGACACACCTACTCATCCAAGGGTTTTCTTTATGTTTTACTATTTTCTACATTGTAGAATAATAGTGAAGATATCAAAACTATGACGTAATGCATTTGGAATCATGCAGTATCCAAAAAACTGTTAAACAAATCAAAATATATTTTATATTTGAGATTCTTCTTTGCCTTGATGACAGCTTTGACAACACACTCTTGGAATTCTCTCAACCAGCTTCATGAGGTAGTCACCTGGAATGCAATTCGATTAACAGGTGTGCCTTGTTAAAAGTAAATTTGTGAAATGTCTTTCCTTCTTAATGCATTTGAGCCAATCAGTTGTGCTGTGACAAGGTAGGGGTGGGTGGTAAACAGAAGATATCCCTACTTGGTAAAAGACCAAGTCCATATTATGGCAAGAACAGCTCAAATAAGCAAAGAAAAACAACATTCCATCATTACTTTAAGACATGAAAATGTCAAGTTTCATCAAGTGCAATCGCAAAAACCATCAAGGGCTATGAGGATACTTGCTCTCATGAGGACCGCCACAGGAAAGGAAGACCCAGAGTTACCTCTGTTGCAGAGGATAAGTTCATTAGAGTTACCAACCTTAGAAATTGCAGCCCCAAAAAATGCTTCACAGAGTTCAAGTAACAGAAACATCTCAACATCAACTGTTCAGAAGAAACTGTGTTAGTCAGGCCGTCATGGTCGAATTGCTGCAAAGAAACTACAACTAAAGGACACCAATAAGAAGATGAAACTTGCTTGGGCCAAGAAACACGAGCAATGAACATTAGACCGGTGGACATTTTTCCTTTGCTCTGATGAGTACAAAATGGAGATTTTTGGTTCCAACCGCCGTGTCTTTGAGACACACAGTAGGTGGACGGATAATCTCCACATGTGAAGTTCGCACCGTGAAGCATGGAGGAGGAGGTGTGATGGTGCTTTGCTGGTGACACTGTCTGTGATTTTTGTTGTTGACACTGTCTGTGATTTATTTAGAATTCAAGG
This sequence comes from Oncorhynchus mykiss, assembly GCF_057628025.1. Lineage (NCBI taxonomy): Eukaryota > Metazoa > Chordata > Actinopteri > Salmoniformes > Salmonidae > Oncorhynchus > Oncorhynchus mykiss. The sequence goes on from NC_143028.1 coordinate 73,371,363, forward strand.
CACACTTAACCAGAATGGCCAACACAGCATTCTGCAGCGATACGCCATCCCATCTGGTTTGCAGTTAGTGGAACTATCATTTGTTTTTCAACCGGAAAATGACCCAACACAACTCCAGGCTGTGTAAGGGCCATTTGACCAAGAAGGAGAGTGATGGAGTGCTGAATCAGATGACCTGGCCTCCACAATCACCCAACCTCAACCCAATTGAGATGGTTTTGGATGAGTTGGACAGCAGAGTGAAGGAAAAGCAGCCAACAAGTGCTCAGCATACATGTATGTGGGAACTCCTTCAAGACTGCTGGAAAAGCATTCCAAGTGAAGCTGGTTGAGAGAATGCGAAGAGTGTTCAAAACTGTCATCAAGGCAAAGGGTGGCTACTTTGAAGAATCTAAAATATAAATATAAAATACATGCTATAACATTTGCAAATCTGTGTAAGCAACCAACACATTTTGATTTGATTTAACTCAAATGCTCCGACTTAAACATTACAATGGCTGGAGCAGAGGGTAGCCGCAGGGCCCAATGAGCAGTTTAGGTCCTTGCTCAAGGAAAAATTGGCGATAGGTGGCACCTGAGATATTACTGCCAGCAACCCTCCAGTTGCCTGCTCACTCCTGACAGATTTTTTTCCCACACAGTCAGCACTGGGATTTTAACCGGCAACCCTCCGGTTGCTGGCCCGCTACATTAACCTTGAGGCTATCGCTGGCCCCAAATCCAAACTGATCTAAAATCAGCTTCATTCTACTCCCACCTTTTTGATAGTGATGACGGCTTCCTGTGTGTCTCCGTCGGTGGTAACCTTGAAGAGTTCCCCGCCATCCTCGTCTTTGATCAGGTAGCTCATGTCCGTGTTCCCCCCCATGTCCGCGTCCGTGGCGATCACCCTCCCCACTGGTGTCCCCACGGCCGCCCCCTCAGACACCGAAAACTGGTACATCTCTGAAGGAGGGGAATGGGGAGTAGGTGGAAAAGGAGGGAAGAAGAGGAGAGATAATGTAAAAGGGTGAAGAGAAAGATGACAGGAGCGTGGAGGATGAAGATTAGGGGAAGCGTGAAGACAGGGAGGAGGAAGAGAAGGAGAAGGTTAACGAGAAGATGAAGAGGTAGAGTAGATGGTGAAGATGAGAGGAAGGAAGTGGAAGAAGGACAAATGTATTCAATACATACAAGCCCACCATTTACTGTATGTAAGAGCACTCTTCCCATTGCCAAGACAATTCAGCAAAAAGAGAATTCACCCAGGATTTTTATTCTGTAGAGCCAACTTAGTTGCTCATGAATCCATCCACCCCCAAAGCTTGACCTTTAACCCAATTGGCCCTCAGAATCCCCTTTAAGTAATGCACTGGATCTTTGCTCATGTTTGAACAAGGCTAGACCAAGGCACTATGCGATTATGTTAACCACGTCTGGTAAAGATGCTGACCCCGAGTGATCATTGGCAAGGCATGGAGTCTATGTATGGAAGGTTTTACGCTTACTCTTTTAATATCCTCCTGTAAAATTTCTAATCCACTTTTTGTTGACCACAGCACTTCCACAGCACAAAGCCACATTTTGTGTGAGATATCAGCGCAGGGGTCAATTACATTTCAATTCAGTCAATTCAAAACGGAAATTACAATTACAATTTTCCTCAATGATTCTCTATGAAAATATTTAGTTGGAATTGGAATTTCTGTTTAATTCCTGAATGAAGGAAATTTAAATGGAATTGACCCCAACCCTGTAGGACACATAAATAAAACAGCTGCACATGTCATACAACCCTGTTCTTTTCTAATAAAACTATGTATCCTCGAACCGCAGACAGCATTTCGAAAGGAAGTTATAGAAGAGAGAAAATCACATAGGCGACAGCCAGGAAACAAAATTAGATTATGTGAGACAAAGCTATGAGACCGTCACGACTGGAGCGTCACGACACCTGAACTTAGACTGAGCTCTCTTAGCTTTAATAACATGTATTGTTGTTTATCTCACAAAAGTGGGAGAGGAAAAGTGGGAAAGAGCAATAACACCGCTATTCATAGGCTATGGAGTCTGGAGTCTTAACAGGAAGTGCCTTTTTCTGTCATTCGTTATGAGCTAGTTATATGCAGAGGGTTTACAAAAGAACTAAACATTCAATTCCACTAAGATGTCCAGGGTACAATAGAAAGGGTTGTTGAAGTTTCTAAATCATGTACTAGTGTCATAGGTAAGATTTCCCCCAGCAGGAAATACAGATTAAAGTAAAACATCCTTTTACTGAGCACCATTGTGAAATGTACAATGAAATATAATACACATTTGAACTGGAATTTGTCTTTTTTTTTTGCTGTAGCGAGAAGTACAAGCTGGGTCCAAATTGGTTCACCTGAGATTAATTTATCGAATACAATCTGAGAAATCAAATAGAAAAGTTTCAGAATTCTAAATAATTACAAAGCATTTTTACAGCCTAAGTTCCTGATTAAATAGGTAGGAAGGAAAGACTTCTGTAGTAATGCATCCATTTTAACATTCAATATGATCTGCTGTTTTCGAATTCTGAATTTAAACAGTCAGAACAGGCTGGGTAACATTGTGAAACAAAGTAGCTGGATCATCAACTTAACTGACCTTTCAGACCTTTCTCACCTGTAGTATCAGCCACCAGTGACACTCATGGCACAATACATTCTGAGGGACACACAGCAGCCCTTGCTTGATGAATTTATGTTGCTTCTCTCAAAGCGCAGATACAGACTCCCCACGTTCAAAACTAATAGGTCTAAACTTCATGCCAGCTGCTATCAGCTTTCTCCATAAGCTGTATTGTTACTGTTAGCTGTGTACATATGGCTGTATGCATTGCTTTAGTGTATATTTATATTCATGTGTTCAATGTGTTTTTACTACGTGCTACAAAATGAATTGCTCCCCGGGGATAATAAACACTCTACTAGTATTCAAACAGGGTTCTGTATATTGACCATAATGTTATTACATTATGGCCTTTGACCTTTCTCCAGCTGATAAATAACGGATGTCCCCAACATAAATCCATACCACTGGAATGTTAAAATTGTTAAAATCGGCTCCATCTTATCGTATGCAGACATATGGAAACTCCCAAAACCGCTTTCATCAGATGATTGTCTAACCCTTCTTAGCGGAGTGTTTGACATGTGGATAAATATAAAGTGAAATGATTTTCTCAGAGTGCTTCTGACCACTCCATGTAGTCCATTACTTCTATTACTGACGGGGGTACTTCTATTACTGATGGGGTACTGCTATTATTGATGGGGGTACTTCTATTACTGATGGGGTACTGCTATTATTGATGGGGGTACTTCTATTACTGATGGGGTACTGCTATTATTGATGGGGTTCTTCTATTACTGATGGGGTATTTATATTACTGATGGGGTACTTATATTACTGATGGTGGTACTTCTATTACTGATGGGGGTACTTCTATTACTGATGGGGTACTGCTATTACTGATGGGGTATTTATATTACTGATGGGGTACTGCTATTACTGATGGGGTACTTCTATTACTGATGGGGGTACTTCTATTACTGACTGGTGCAAGTTCACCACTGCCATCAATATGAGAGTGACTCACTCTGCGGAAAGCGTGGTGGGTTGTCATTAACATCTGTGATCACTATGGTCACCGTGGTGGAGCCGGAAAGACCACCCATTTGGCCTGCCATATCGGTTGCCATGACGACCAGCTCATAGCGATCCTGCGTCTCCCGGTCCAGATCTGCCACAGCCGTCCGAATCAGTCCTGATAAGAGAGAGAGAGATCCAAAGGGAAAGGTCAAGTTAGCTCTTAGCTCTCATATACGATAGCCCGTTACATCTTCTCTGGTCGCAAATATCAATTTCAGCTAAGCACTCTCTGACTGAGTTTACACAGGCAGCCCAATTCTGATCTTTTTTTCACTAATTGGTATTTTTACCAAACATATCAGCTCTGAAAAAGACCTGATGTGAAAAGATTGGAAGTGATTAGTCAAAAGACCAATTAGGGTATTTTTTTAATTTTAGAATTGGGCTTCCTGTGTAAACACAGCCTATTAGAGGCACAAGTGCGGCACATTCCATTTCCCCCTCTCGGCTCTTCTTGATAGAGTAGATTGTGTCACATCCGTGGCTCCATGCACAGATCCTTATGGCTGAGCTCTATTAAAATTCATAATATATATGGGCCAAAATGAAGGCACACACAATTGAAGAATGAGGCTTATGTTCCGTCAAAAAAGCCTGTGCACGTCTTTCTCTGGCAGTCGGAGAGGAGTGGATTTAAGAGAGAAAACCACAACAATCTCATGAGTTGTCTTAATCCTACTCCAGTGAGCATTTTGTTCCGATGCTTTAACAACGCCCTTGGAGTACAGACCTACTGCTGTGTTTAGCCAGGTTTATGTTTCTACTGAAGTAACTATAGTTGGAAGTGGATTAGTCTGAGGTTAAAAAAATTTTAATTTTTGGTGGCCCCCTTCTATTTCATACCGGTATGAACAAATATACAATATTTCGCCAATGATAAGACTTGGAAATGTCTTAATCTCACATTTGTTCTGATCAATATAATGGCACTGCATATCCTTCTCCTAAACAGTACGTTAAGTTATTAGCATCTACATTTGGGCATTTCCATATCAGTACAATCCCTGGAGTTGAAAGGGGTTAAACTAATCTGAAGACAACATGACTGAGGTCAGATCACCATAACTAATTTACATGGTGGACATTCTAAAACCATGACAGTGTAATGACAAATACCAGCTAATTGTAGTTCGAGGAGCACCATGTGTATTTTCTCCATACAATATGTTTCCCCTTTATCTTCCAAGGTATGTTTCTCCAAGAACCTGGTGGAAAATAACGTCCCCGTACCATTGGCAGTATACAGCCAGAGCTCAATCTGAATTACATCCTCAGCTAACACTTTATTTGGATAGTCCATCCGTAGATGCTCTATCAGTAACATTTCAACTAACTATCTACTAAACCTAGCTCTAACCTTGACCCTTATCCTAACGCCAAACTTAACCCTTACCCTAACCCTAGCCTAATCTTAACCCTTACCCTTATTCTAAACTTAACTCTAACCGTAGCAAGCAGTTGCTTATCAAAAGATAGTTTGTTGATATAATCCGGACTATGCAAAGTGTGACCCATCCTCAGGGCCAAGTACAATATTTTAAAACAGAAAAGAAAATAGAAAACCAGGGCAAGTGGTGAAATTCTGCTCCTTTCAGTGCAATTTCCACCCATATACTTTATATTTAGATACAGATCCTAGACTCACAATGAACCACATGAATCTCCTCTTTGTGCCACACTGGGTTCAAAGGCCTTCTGTTTAATTTTTCTGTATTTAATTATCTGTATATGTTATGTATGTGCAACAGTGTTCCTTCCGTCCTTCTCCTCTTCCCTACCTGGGCTCAAACCAGGGACCCTTGGCACACATCGACAACAGTCAACCTCGAAGCATCGTTACTTATCGCTCCACAAAAGCCACAGCCCTTGCAGAACAAGGGAAACAACCCCTTCAAGGTCTCAGAGCAAGTGACGCCACCGATTGAAACTCTATTAGAGCGCACCCCGCTAACTAGCTATCCATTTCACACCGGTTACATATGTATGTATTTACAGTGGCTTGCAAAAAGTATTCACCCCCTTGGCATTTTTCCTATTTTGTTGCCTTAAAAAATGGAATTAAAATATATTTTTTTGGGGGGGGTTGTATCTTTTGATTTACACAACATGCCTACCACTTTGAAGATGTAACATATTTTTTTATTGTGAAACAAACAAGAAATAAGACAAAAATACTGAAAACTTGAGCTTGCATAACTATTCACCCCCCCCCCCCCCCCAGAGTCAATACTTTGTAGAGCCACCTTTTGCAGAAATAACAGCTGCAAGTATCTTGAGGTATGACTCTACAAGCTTGGCACATCTAGCCACTGGGATTTTTGCAGATTCTTCAAGGCAAAACTGCTCCAGCTCCTTCAAGTTGGATGGGTTCTGCTGGTGTACAGCAATCTTTAAGTCATACCACAGATTCTCAATTGGATTGAGGTCTGGGCTTTGACTAGGTAATTCCAAGACATTTAAACGTTTCCCTTTAAACCACTTGAGTGTTGCTTTAGTAGTATGCTTAGGGTCATTGTCCTGCTGGTAGGTGAACCACCGCCCCAGTCTCAAATCTCTGGAAGACAAACAGGTTTCCCTCAAGAATTTCCCTGTATTTATCTCCATCCATCATTCCTTCAAATCTGACCAGTTTCCCAGTCCCTGCCGATGAAAAACATCCCTACAGCATGACGCTGCCACCACCATGCTTCACTGTCTGTGGGGGTGGTGTTCTCAGGGTGATTAGAGGTGGTGGGTTTATGCCAGACATAGGATTTACCTTGAAGAGCAAAAAGCTCAATTTTAGTCTCATCTGACCAGAGTATCTTCTTCCATATGCCTTCTGGCTAACACCAAACATGTTTGCACATTTTTTTCTTCAAGAAATTGCTTTTTTTCTGGCCACTCTCCCATAGAGCCCAGCTCTGAGGAGTGTACAGCTTAAAGTGGATCTATGGACAGATACTCCAATCTCCGATGTGGAGCTTTGCAGCTCCTTCAGGGTTATCGTTAGTCTCTTTGTTGTATCTCTGATTAATGCCCTCCTTGCCTGGTCCGTGAGTTTTGGTGGGCGGCCCTCTCTTGGCAAGTTTGTTGTGGTGCCATATTCGTTCCAATTCTTTATAATGGATTTAATGGTGCTCTGTGGGATGTTCAAAGTTTCAGAATTTTTTTTTTATAACCCAACCCTGATCTGTACTTCTCCACAACTTTGTCCCTGACCTGTTTGGAGAGCTCCTTGGTCTTCATGGTGCAGCTTGCTTGGTGGTGCTGCTTGCTTAGTTGTGTTGCAGACTCTGGGGCCTTTCAGAACAGGTATAAACAGTTGAAATCCAAAGTTTACATACACCTTAGCCAAATACATTTAAACTCAGTTTTTTACCATTCCTGACACTTAATCCTAATAAAAATTGCCTGTCTTGGGTCAGTTAGGATCACCACTTACTTTTAAGAATGTGAAATGTCTGAATAATAGTAGAGAGAATGATTTACTTCAGCTTTTATTTATTTCATCACATTCCCACTGGGTCAGACGTTTACATACGCTCAATTAGTATTTGGTAGAATTGCCTTTAAATTGTTTAACTTGGGTCCAGTGTTTCGGGTTAGCCTTCCACAAGCTTCCCACAACAGGTTGTGTGAATTTTGGACCATTCCTCCTGACAGAGAGGAATTAACTGAGTCAGGTTTCTAGGCATCCTTGCTCGCACACACCTTTTCAGTTCTGCCTACAAATGTTCTATAGGATTGAGGTCAGGGCTTTGTGATGGCCACTCCAATACCTTGAATTTGTTGTCCTTAAGCCATTTTGCCACAACTTTGGAAGTATGTCAATGTCATTGTATGTCATTGTCCATGTGGAAGACCCATTTGCAACCAAGCTTTAACTGATGTCTTGAGATGTTGCTTCAATATATCCACATAATTTTATCTCTTCATGATGCCATCTATTTTGTCCCTCCTGCAGCAAAGCACCCCCACAACATGATGCTGCCACCCCTGTGCTTCACGGTTGGGATGGTGTTCTTCGACTTGCAAGCCTCCCCCTTTCTCCTCCAAACACAACGATGGTCATTATGGCCAAACAGTTATATTTTTGTTTCATCAGACCAGAGGACATTTCTCCAAAAAGTACAATCTTTGTCCCCATGTGCAGTTGCAAACCGTAGTCTGGATGTTTTATGGCGGTTTTGGAGCAGTGGCCTCTTCCTTGCTGAGCGGCCTTTCAGGTTATATCGATGTAGGACTTGTTTAACTGTGGATATAGTTACTTTTGTACCTGTTTCCTCCAGCATCTTCACAAGGTCCTTTGCTGTTGTTCTTAAATTACAGGTTGTAATGCAACAAAATAGGAAAAACTCCAAGAGGGATGAATACTTTTGCAAGGCACTGTATGTATGCATGTATGTGTATATGTATGTATGTTTGTATGTATGTATGTATGTATATATATTATTTTACTGCTCTAGGGTTGTAATTATTTGTTTGTGTCAATTAATTATTTGTTTATGTGTCAAGTTTGTTTATTTGTCAGTTAACCTCATAAGGGATGGGTTGCCAATTTCACACAAAAATAAAATGTAATTCATTCATTCATGATAAACTGAATGAGATGGCAATGGGAAGAGTCTACTCTCTGGTCAAATAGCGGGAGCCAAACTCTATTCCCTGGTGGTTTATCCACATCAAATTCTATTGTTGCCCTGCCTTAGTTGATGGCACCTCTCCCAGTGCCTTGCATTGTGCTACTCAGCTAGACACACAACTTAGAGATTGCACTCACATTTAACATCAGGTAGCTGCAGGCAAAGCTTGTATGTCAGCATACTGTGCATAGGAAAATTCATCTGCAGGATATGGAGGCACATAATAATAGCTTTCAATAACCAAGGGCATGGGGAGCATCAGAAATACATATTTTTGCATCAGGTCTTTCTTAGTCAGAACTTATTCAACTCAATCAAATGTTTCTTGACTGCTAACATTTGTAACATTCTTGAAAGGGGATGTCATTCATAGCATACTATATATTGCACATCAATTGTCAATGAATATGAGTCCTGTGTATTTGCCTGTTAGTCGTTTTGGATAAGACCGTCTGCTACAGTAAATGACCAACATGTAAATGTATTTGTATGACAGTGTCTGAGAGCAGAGTGCCAGGTAGTTATGTCTCTTTCCTAGAAATGTATGGAATGTAATTTAATAGAATCCTAAGGCTTTCATCCTGAGAAGAAGCTCACTTGAACTTCAATACCAAATACCACTCTGAAGTTCAAATACATTCAAATGACTGCTACTTTCGAAACATCCCTCAGACATTGGCCATTGATCATATTCTGGTCATGTATCTGGAACAGAGAAAAAGATAGTGAAGGATTAACACTCTTCTGAATGACTGGGGCGACATTAATGAGGGGAAATTCACAGCTGCTCTGTTCTCTTGATGACCTCTACCCCCCACACCTATTTGAATGGTTAATGTCGATAAAAAAAAGAAGGGGGGGGAGACAAGAGTTGGTACGATCTGCATGTCTCCAGGCCAACGTTGCCGAGACAAGGCCATTTATCATCTAGGCACTAGGGCCAACCGAATCAAAGTGGGGAGACAAAAAAAAGGAATCATTAAAAGTTTAGTGCTGTTCCCAGGAGGACATTTGCAGGCAACACAAACCTTGGGATATGCCTGAGAGACTACGATTCAAGCCCAGGTACAGGCCCTCAGACCAAAGGGGAATTCACCCAAATGTGCTGACTGGGAGAGACAATTAGAGAATCTGCATCTGGACAGACTGTAATATAACACTTCAGAGATTTAATGGCAACAATTTTAATTTCAATATGTATCCTTATATGTTGAGAAATATAAACTCAGCAAAAAAAGAAACGCCCCTTTTTCAGGACCTTGTCTTTCAAAGATAATTAGTAAAAATCCAAAGAACAACTTCATGGATCTTCATTGTAAAGAGTTGAAACACTGTTTCCCATGCTTCTTCAATGAACCATAAACAATTAATGAACATGCACCTGTGGAACGGTCGATAAGACACTAACAGCTTACAGACGGTAGACAATTAAGGTCACAGTTATGAAAACTTAGGACACTAAATAGGCCTTTCTACTGACTCTGAAAAACACCAAAAGAAAGATGCCCAGGGTCCCTGCTCAGCTGTATGAATTTGCCTTAGGCATGCTACAAGGAGGCATGAGGACTGCAGATGTGACCAGGGCAATAAATTGCAATGTCCGTACTATGAGACGCCTAAGATAGCACTACAGGGAGACAGGACGGACAGCTGATCGTCCTCGCCGTGGCAGACCACGTCTAACAACACCTGCACAGGATCGGTACATCCGAACATCTCACCTGTGGGACAGGGACAGGATGGCAACAGCAACTGCCCGAGTTACACCAGGAACGCATCAGTGCTCAGACTGTCCACAATACGCTAAGAGAGGCTGGACTGAGGGCTTGTAGGCCTGCTGTAAGGCAGGTGCTCACCAGACTTCACCGGAAACAACGTCGCTTATGGGAACAAACCCACCGTCGATGGACTGGACTGGGATTGGTAAAAAGTGCTCTTCACTGATGAGTCACGGTTTTGTCTCACCAGGGGTAATGGTCGGATTCATGTTTATCGTTGAAGGAATGAGCGTTACACTGAGGCCTGTACTCTGGAGCGGGATCGATTTGGAGGTGGAGGGTCCGTCATGGTCTGGGGCGGTGTGTCACAGCATCATCGGATTGAGATTGTTGTCATTGCAGGCAATCTCAACGCTGTGTGTTACAGGGAAAACATCCTCCTCCCTCTTTTTGCAGGCTCATCAAGACAAGACCCTCCAGCATGACAATGCCACCAGCCATGCTGCTCGTTCTGTGTGTGATTTTCTGCAAGACAGGAATGTCAGTGTTCTTCCATGGCCAGTGAATAGCCCAGATCTCAATCCCATTGAGCATGTCTGGGGCCTGTTGGATCGGAGGGTGAAGGCTAGGCCCATTTCCCCCAGAAATGTCCAGGAACTTGCAGTTGCCTTGGTGGAAGAGTGGGGTAACATCTCACAGCAAGAACTGGCAAATCTGGTGCAGTCCATGACGAGGAGATGCACTGTAGTACTTAATGTAGCTGGTGGCCACACCAGATACTGACTGTTACTTTTGATTTTGACCCCCCTTTGTTCAGGAACACATTATTCCATTTTTGTTAGTCACATGTCTGTGGAACTTGTTCAGTTTATGTCTCAGTGGTTGAATCTTGTTATGTTCACACAAATATTTGCACATTTACGTTTTCTGAAAATAAATGCATTTGACATTGAGAGGACATTTCTTTTTTTGCTGAGTTTAAGTACACAATATGAGGTATGAGACAAGAAATATATCAACTCACTATTATTTCCGTGGATAAAGCATTGGGTTGGTACCTGTGTATTTTACTCAATACTGTAACACTACACGTATAATACTACAAGTAATACTTGTAAAATACAAGTATTACCACAAGTAATATATAGTATATAAGTATTACTACAAGCAATACATAGTATACACATCATCTTTGACTCTGTCTGGTCGTGCCAGGAGTCTGCCCTTACCAGTCTGTCTGTCCACGGTAAAGAAGCTCTCTCCGTCCAGCACACTGTACACCACCCTGGCACTGCTTCCGTACGTAGGATCATCTGCATCCCATGCAGTGACCTTCATCACTGATGTTCCTGCGGGAGAATTGCATGTCAGAACAGCACAATAACACAAGGCTTCAGGACCTCCAGGCGTGCCCTTCACTTAAACAAACGGATAGTGAATCAGAGAGGAAGAGGAAGCGTGAGAGAGGGAGAGAGGGCAGGCTGGAGAGCTATTTTAATGCCCTGCATATTGTTTGTTACTGACAATAATGTGTTATTTCAGAACACCTCTCCTAAACAACCTCTCCTTCGTAACAGAGCGTTATCAGGGATGAAAGAGCTCATCAAGATATTTAAGATCTCTATCTACAAAGACAGATGGAAGAATGTTAAAAATCAAACAAGCAACTAATGACGATTACAACCATTTATGAACCTGAATAGTTTCCATGACACCTTTAAAATAAATATTTATTGGGGGACACAGTTGTTTCATTGAAGCATAATTATTGGCTGTTCTAAGTAAAATGTGTGTAGCCACAAGCCTCTGGCACTGCAAAGCCTATATTTTACATTTAGTCACACATTTTAGCCAAAGCAAAGCCTTAAGCCTATAAAGCTTAATGGGCCACAGTCCTGTGGGGAAAGAAAAACTCAACTAGCCTTTTAGCGGTGTTTCTCTGTGGAGAAACATCTTGTTTGGGGTGACTGGGTTGGTGGCAGCAATGGCCCCTCAAGGACGGAGATTCAGCCTACATCCTTGGCCCAGCTATAGGTAATTACTGACAGCTGGTGTTGTCCACAAAAGGTCACAGCTGTAGCATTCCCAGAGCCCTGTCATGCCTTATGCTAATTATGCTAATTAGCAGAATGTGTCAGCGTTCTGTTTGTTTCCTGTCATGAGAGTCGCTCCCGAGGGTGGTGCAGGGAAAAGGATAGTGTATTATATTAAAAGCCACCCAGCCATTACCACAGGCGCCTCAGATCAGTATCTGTCTCCACCTTTTTGGTTTCTCCTTAATCTTCACTTGCTAGCAGGGCCTGGAACTTTTCTCCTTGGCGGCTTGTGCTAGCTATTAGCATAGCTAGCTAAGGGGAATGTTTTCCATGCAATGGCATGGAACTGAAGCCTAGGAATTCTGCGATGTTCTCGAACTCTTTCCTATTATTGCAACGCTAAATCCTCATCAGTGTAGCCCTTTGAGTTTAACCTAATTCCAGCTTTTAGTGATTCATATTTCACCTCACGTCGGATAATTCAAAGGCTGGATCTATTGATGCTGTTCTTATGGGATCTTTAAGCATGTACTGTGTTGTGTAATACCATCATTATCACTCCTAAAATGCTAAAGTAGACACCCTGCCTATCCTCAAACAAAGGGGTCTGTGTCATTGTATGGCTGAGACCAGTCTGAAACGTTTTTTATTGCCTTAAAAAGAGATGGTATTAAGCAGATAACATTTTTGCATTGCTGGAAATGGGGGGGGGGGGGTTGTGCATTTCTGCATACCTGGTTGTGCGCTGGTAAAGCTGGGAAGCTATTCCCATTCATGGGGTTATTTTGTTATCTTAATTTTCCCCAGGTAATAATCAGCGTGAAGCCATTTCGGGACTGCCTGGGAGTGAGGCGGCTGGAAGAACTATATAAATGCAAATGCTAAGTTATTGTGTTTTTAAAATAGGGAAGTAGGAGTTATAGTCTGCAGCAGCTAGAGTCCTTATTAATGCCTTGACTGGCCTCAGCTTTCACAAGCAGAAGCAGCTAAGTCATTAGTTATTGGCTGGGGTGTTTGTCTGTTTTAGGCAGTCTACTTTGTGACAGCCTCAAGGGGATTTCAATAAAAGTTTTTGACTAACCCAATAGGAAAACAGAACAAAATATTACAGTAATGAGAAAAGTATTATAATGAAGAAAGTGCCTGTTATTCATCATCTAAAGGTTTGTTTTGCTGTCTCTAAATAAAACTGGATGAGTAAATTGCTTTGATATGAGATAGAAGGTAGTGGAATAATTATTTGCTTTATTTTTTATTTTTTACAGTTCCTGGCAGTAATGGCAGATATGCACTTAGTGAACATATTTTTTAAAACATTTTTTCCTGTTTGTTTGTGGGTCCTCCTCCTCTTCAGTTGAGCTTCACGTTGACTGTTCTCGATCTCTGGCTACTGTAGGTCTGTATAGGGAAAAGGCTGCTAAATAGACCTGCTCTTAGCACGTCCTGGCCATTAATATTGCATATACTGTGGAACTGCACACCACTGCTCCACAAGAATATTAAAGGAGTTCTGAAGGCTATGTCTGCATCCCAACTGGCATCCTTATTCCCTACATAGTGTATTTATGTCTTGTTTTATTTATTTAGCTAGGCTAGGCAGTTAAGAAAAAAATCTTATTTACAATGACGGCCTACCCTGGCCGAACCCGGACAATGCTGGGCCAATTGTGTGCCGCCACACGGGACTCCCAATCATGGCCGGAAGTGATTCAGCCTGGATCATGCTGTTTAATCAGCTTCTTGATATGCCACACCTGTCAGGTGGATGGATTATCTTGGCAAAGGAGAAATACTTACTAACAGGGATGTAAACAAATTTGTACACAACATTTGGAGTGAAATAAGCTTCTTGTGCAAAGGGAACATTTCTGGGATCTTTTATTTCAACTCATGGAACATGGGACCAACATTTTACATGTTGCGTTTATATTTTTGTTCGGTATACAATTGCTCAGAGAAAGATATTTTGTTTAACAAGTTATATATATTTTTTTGTCAAAAAGATAGGGACCTAAAATATTGTCACCCATGTTTTTAATATATTTCGATACCTCACCTTGCGAGTGTCATGTATTGTCATGTTGTGTCTTGTTTCTGTCCTTTCCCTTCACCCTGTCTCCCTCTGCTGGTTGTTATTAGGTTACCTTTTCTCCCCCTCTTTCCCCCAGCTGTTCCTTGTCTCCTCCTAACTACCTCGTCACCCCTTTTCCCACCTGTTCCCTTTTTCCCTCTGATTAGTCCTCTATATCTCTCTCTGTTTTTGTTCCTGTCTTTGTCGGATTCTTGTTTGTGTTTTTCATGCCTGAACCAGACTATCGTCATGTTTGCTGCAACCTTGTCCTGTCCTGTCGGAATCTGCCGGTCCATCTGAGCCTACCTATGTTTTGTTATTAAAGAAGTTCTGTTTACGTTAATTCGCTTTTGGGTCCTCATTCACGCACCGTAACAGAAGAATCCGACCAAGAATGGACCCAGCGACTTCGGATCCTCTCCACTCAGCCGTCGAGATCCAGGGAGCGATGCTAGGCAGACACGAGCAGGAATTGTCTGCTGCTCGACATGCCGTTGAGACCCTGGCCACCCAAGTCTCCAACCTCACAGAACAGGTTCACCATCTCCGCCTCGATCCACCGGCCACTTCCAGGGCTTTCGAATCTCCGGAGCCCAGAATCAATAACCCGCCGTGTTACTCTGGGGAGCCCACTGAATGCCGCTCGTTCCTCACCCAGTGTGATATTGTGTTTTCTCTCCAGCCCAACACTTACTCCAGGAGCACTGCTCGTGTCGCCTACGTCATATCTCTCCTTACTGGACGGGCTCGTGAGTGGGGCACGGCAATCTGGGATGCAAGGGCTGAGTGTACTAACCAGTATCAGGACTTTAAGGAGGAGATGATACGGGTTTTTGATCGATCTGTTTTTGGGGAGGAGGCTTCCAGGGCCCTGTCTTCCCTATGTCAAGGTAATCGATCCATAACAGACTACTCTATTGAGTTTCGCACTCTTGCTGCCTCCAGTGGCTGGAACGAGCCGGCTTTGCTCGCTCGTTTTCTGGAGGGTCTCCGCGCAGAGGTAAAGGATGAGATTCTCTCCCGGGAGGTTCCTTCCAGCGTGGATTCCTTGATTGAACTCGCTATTCGCATTGAGCGACGGGTTGATCTTCGTCACCGAGCTCGTGGAAAGGAGCTCGCGTTCTCCGTTGCCCCCCTCTCCGCATCACTACCATCTTCCTCTGCCGGCTCGGGTGCTGAGCCTATGCAGCTGGGAGGTATCCGCATCTCGACTAAGGAGAGGGAACGGAGAATCACCAACCGCCTCTGTCTCTATTGCGGTTCTGCTGGTCATTTTGTCACTTCATGTCCAGTAAAAGCCAGAGCTCATCAGTAAGCGGAGGGCTACTGGTGAGCGCTACTACTCCTGTCTCTCCTTCAAGATCCTGCACTACCTTGTCGGTCCATCTACGCTGGACCGGTTCGTCAGCTTCCTGCAGTGCCTTAATAGACTCTGGGGCGGAGGGCTGTTTTATGGACGAGACCTGGGCTCGGGAACATGACATTCCTCTCAGACAGTTAAGGGAGTCCACGGCCTTGTTCGCCCTGGATGGTAGTCCTCTCCCCAGGATTCAGCGTGAGACGCTACCTTTAACCCTCACTGTTTCTGGTAATCATAGCGAAACCATTTCTTTTTTAATTTTTCGTTCACCTTTTACACCTGTTGTTTTGGGCCATCCCTGGCTAGTTTGTCATAATCCTTCCATTAATTGGTCTAGTAATTCTATCCTCTCCTGGAACGTCTCTTGTCATGTGAAATGTTTAATGTCTGCTATCCCTCCTGTTTCCTCTGTCTCTTCTTCACAGGAGGAGCCTGGTGATTTGACAGGGGTGCCGGAGGAATATCACGATCTGCGCACGGTGTTCAGTCGGTCCAGGGCCACCTCTCTTCCCCCACACCGGTCGTATGATTGTAGTATTGATCTCCTTCCGGGAACCACTCCCCCCCGGGGTAGACTATACTCTCTGTCGGCTCCCGAACGTAAGGCTCTCGAAGATTATTTGTCTGTAGCTCTTGCCGCCGGTACCATAGTCCCCTCCTCCTCTCCCGCCGGAGCGGGGTTTTTTTTTGTTAAGAAGAAGGACGGGTCCCTGCGCCCCTGCATAGATTATCGAGGGCTGAATGACATAACAGTGAAGAATCGTTATCCGCTTCCTCTTATGTCTTCAGCCTTCGAGATCCTGCAGGGAGCCAGGTTTTTCACTAAGTTGGACCTTCGTAACGCTTACCATCTCGTGCGCATCAGGGAGGGGGACGAGTGGAAGACGGCGTTTAACACTCCGTTAGGGCACTTTGAATACCGGGTTCTTCCTTTCGGCCTCGCTAACGCTCCAGCTGTCTTTCAGGCATTAGTCAATGATGTCCTGAGAGACATGCTGAACATCTTTGTTTTCGTTTACCTTGACGATATCCTGATTTTTTCACCGTCACTCCAGATTCATGTTCAGCACGTTCGACGTGTCCTCCAGCGCCTTTTAGAGAATTGTCTTTTTGTGAAGGCTGAGAAGTGCTCTTTTCATGCCTCCTCCGTCACATTTCTCGGTTCTGTTATTTCCGCTGAAGGCATTAAGATGGATCCCGCTAAGGTCCAAGCTGTCATTGATTGGCCCGTCCCTAAGTCACGCGTCGAGCTGCAGCGCTTTCTCGGCTTCGCGAACTTCTATCGTCGTTTCATCCGTAATTTCGGTCAGGTGGCAGCTCCTCTCACAGCCCTTACTTCTGTCAAGACGTGCTTTAAGTGGTCCGTTTCCGCCCAGGGAGCTTTTGATCTCCTCAAGAATCGTTTTACATCCGCACCTATCCTTGTTACACCTGACGTCACTAGACAGTTCGTTGTCGAGGTTGACGCGTCAGAGGTGGGCGTGGGAGCCATTCTTTCTCAGCGCTCCCTCTCTGACGACAAGGTCCACCCTTGCGCGTATTTTTCTCATCGCCTGTCGCCGTCGGAACGTAACTATGATGTGGGAAACCGCGAACTGCTCGCCATCCGCTTAGCCCTAGGCGAATGGCGACAGTGGTTGGAGGGGGCGACCGTTCCTTTTGTCGTTTGGACTGACCATAGGAACCTTGAGTACATCCGTTCTGCCAAACGACTTAATGCGCGTCAGGCGCGCTGGGCGCTGTTTTTCGCTCGTTTCGAGTTCGTGATTTCTTATCGTCCGGGCTCTAAGAACACCAAGCCTGATGCTTTATCTCGTCTCTTCAGTTCTTCAGTAGCCTCCACTGACCCCGAGGGGATTCTCCCTGAGGGGCGTGTTGTCGGGTTGACTGTCTGGTGAATTGAGAGGCAGGTAAAGCAAGCACTCACTCAAACTCCGTCGCCGCGCGCTTGTCCTAGGAACCTTCTTTTCGTTCCCGTTCCTACTCGTCTGGCCGTTCTTCAGTGGGCTCACTCTGCCAAGTTAGCCGGCCATCCTGGCGTTCGGGGTACGCTTGCTTCCATTCGCCAGCGTTTTTGGTGGCCCACCCGGGAGCATGACACGCGTCGCTTCGTGGCTGCTTGTTCGGTCTGCGCGCAGACTAAGTCCGGTAACTCCCCTCCTGCCGGCCGTCTCAGGCCGCTTCCCATTCCCTCTCGACCGTGGTCTCACATCGCCTTAGATTTTGTCACCGGACTGCCTTCGTCAGCGGGGAAGACTGTTATTCTTACGGTTGTCGACAGGTTCTCTAAGGCGGCTCATTTTATTCCCCTTGCTAAGCTTCCTTCTGCTAAAGAGACGGCACAAATCATCATCGAGAATGTTTTCAGAATTCATGGCCTTCCGTCAGACGTCGTTTCGGACAGAGGTCCGCAATTCACGTCTCAATTTTGGAGGGAGTTTTGCCGTTTGATTGGGGCTTCCGTCAGTCTCTCTTCCGGCTTTCACCCCCAGTCTAACGGTCAAGCAGAACGGGCCAATCAGACTATTGGTCGCATCTTACGCAGTCTTTCTTTTCGCAACCCTGCGTCTTGGTCAGAACAGCTCCCCTGGGCAGAATACGCCCACAACTCGCTTCCTTCGTCTGCGACCGGGCTATCTCCTTTTCAGAGTAGCCTCGGGTACCAGCCTCCGCTGTTCTCATCTCAGTTCGCCGAGTCCAGCGTCCCCTCCGCTCAGGCTTTTGTCCAACGTTGCGAGCGCACCTGGAAGAGGGTCAGGTCTGCACTTTGCCGTTATAGGGCGCAGACTGTGAGAGCTGCTAATAAGCGTAGAACTAAGAGTCCTAGATATTGTCGCGGTCAGAGAGTTTGGCTCTCCACTCAGAACCTTCCCCTTAAGACCGCTTCTCGCAAGTTGACCCCGCGGTTCATTGGTCCGTTCCGTATTTCTCGGATCATTAATCCTGTCGCAGTGCGACTTCTTCTTCCGCGATATCTTCGTCGCGTCCACCCGGTCTTCCATGTCTCCTGTGTCAAGCCCGTTCTTCGCGCCCCCGCTCGTCTTCCCCCCCCCCCCCATCCTTGTCGAGGGCGCACCCATCTACAGGGTCCGTAGGATTTTGGACATGCGTCCTCGGGACCGTGGTCATCAGTACCTAGTAGATTGGGAGGGGTACGGTCCTGAGGAGAGGAGTTGGGTTCCCTCTCGGGACGTGCTGGACCGTGTGCTGATCGATGATTTCCTCCGTTGCCGCCAGGTTTCCTCCTCGAGTGCGCCAGGAGGCGCTCGGTGAGTGGGGGGGTACTGTCATGTATTGTCATGTTGTGTCTTGTTTCTGTCCTTTCCCTTCACCCTGTCTCCCTCTGCTGGTCGTTATTAGGTTACCTTTTCTCCCCCTCTTTCCCCCAGCTGTTCCTTGTCTCCTCCTAACTACCTCGTCACCCCTTTTCCCACCTGTTCCCTTTTTCCCTCTGATTAGTCCTCTATATCTCTCTCTGTTTTTGTTCCTGTCTTTGTCGGATTCTTGTTTGTGTTTTTCATGCCTGAACCAGACTATCGTCATGTTTGCTGCAACCTTGTCCTGTCCTGTCGGAATCTGCCGGTCCATCTGAGCCTACCTATGTTTTGTTATTAAAGAAGTTCTGTTTACGTTAATTCGCTTTTGGGTCCTCATTCACGCACCGTAACAGCGAGGATAAAAAAAAGAAATATGAGATTGGAGAACACATTGGGAGAGATCTTAGGCCATTGCACTATACAGAATCTTTCCAGATCCTTGATATCCTTCATCTGCTCTTATGGACTGCCTTCTACAAATAAAACCTCAGGTTTTCAATGGCTTTCATGTCCTTTGACAAAGAGAAGGTCTCAAGGTTTTGCTCACCTGAGTTAGAATACCTCATGATAAGCTGCAGACCATATTATATACCAAGATAGTTACCATCTATACTTTTCATAGTTGTCTATTTACCACCACAAACTGATGCCCTCACTAAGATCGTACTCAATGAGTTGTATAGGGTCATAAGCAAACAAGTAAGCAAACAACAAATGCATAAGCAAACAACAAATGCACATCCATAGGTGACATTCCTAGTGGTCAGTGATTTTAATACAGGAAAACTGAAATCTGTCTTACTTCATTTTTTACCAGCACGTCACCTGTGCAACTGGAGGCGACACAACTCTAGATCACTTTTACAACCACACACAGAAACGGATACAAAAGCTCTCCCTCTCCCACCATTTGGAAAATATGACCATAACTCTATCCTCTGGATTCCTGCTTTCAAGCAAAAACTCAAACAGGAAGTAGCAGTAACGGAAATGGTCCAATGAAGCGGATGCTAAGCTAGAAGACTGTTTTGCTAGCACAGACTGGAATAAGTTCTGGGATTCTTCCGATGACATTGAGGAGTACACCACATCAGTCACCAGCTTCATTAATAAGTACATCGACATCATTGTCCCCACAATGACCTTACATACATATCCCAACCAGAAGCCATGGATTACAGGCAACAGCCGCACTGAGCTTAAGGCTAGACCTGCCGCTTTCAAGGAGTGGGACAAAATCCAGACGCATATAAGAAATCTTGCTATGACCTCAGACGAGCCAGCAAACAGTCAAAACGACAATACAGGACTAAGATCGAATCCTACTATACAGGCTCTGACGGTCATCAGATGTTGCAGGGCTTGCAAACTATTATGGATTACAAACGGAAACCCAGCCATGAGCTGCCCAGTGATGCAAACCTACCTAACCAGCAAAATGCTTCCATCCTCGCTTCAAGGAAAGCAACACTAAAACATGCATGAGAGCACCAGCTGTTCCGGATGATTGTGTGATCTCACTATCAGTAGCCGATACGAGTAGGACCTAGCGGGGCCAGACGGATCACCAGAACATGCACTCAGAGCATGCGCTGACTAGATAGCAAGTGTCTTCACTGACATTTTCAACCTTTCCCTAACCCCGTCTGTAATACCTACATGTTTCATGCAGACCACCATAGTCCATATGCCCAAGAACGCCAAGAAAACCTGTTTAAATGACCATCGCCCGGTAGCACTCACATCTGTAGCCATGAAATGCATTGAAAGGCTGGTAATGCCTCACATCAACACCATCATTCCAGGCACTCTAATCCAGGGACATTAAATACTGTAATTATGTTCCGTGCTCCCCACCATCCGATCAAGAGAAAAGTCTTGCATACCGCCCCAACAGATCCACAGATGACAGAATCGCTATTGCACTCCACACTGCCCTCTCACACCTGGACAAGAGGAACACCTATGTGAGAATGCTGTTCATTGACTATAGCTCAGCGTTCAACACCATAGTGTCATCACTAAGCTCAGGACCCTGGGATGGACACCTCCCTCTGCAACTGGATCCTGGACTTCCCGACGGTTCGCCCCCCCAAGGTGGTGAAGGTAGGCAAAAACACATCCGCTACGCTAACCTTCAAGACAGGGGGAAACTCAGGGGTGGGTGCTTAATCCCCTCCTAAACTCTCTGTTCATCCACAACTGCTTGGCCGCATACAACTCCAACACCATCATTAAGTTTTCTGACGACACGATGGTGGTTGGCCTGATCACTGACTACGATAGGACCGACTATAGAGAGGATGTTAGTGACCTGGCAGTGTGGTGACAGGACAAAAACCTCTCCCTCAACGTCAGCAAGAGAAAGAAACTGATCGTGGAACACAGGAAACAGAGGACCGAGCACGACCCCATCCACATCGATGGGGCCTCTATGTTCCTCAGTATCATGGACCAAACTCACCAACACAGTGGTGAAGAAGGTACGACAACGCCTCTTCCCCCTCAAGAGGCTGAAGAGATTTGGCATGGGCCCTCAGAATCCTAAAAAGGTTCTACAACTGCACTATTGAGAGTATCTTGACTAGCTGCATAACTATGGAAACTGCTAGGAATTTGACTGCAAGGTGCTACAGAGTGTAGTACATACATCACTTGGGCCGAGGTCCCTGCCTTCCAGGACCTCGATACCAGTCGGTGTCAGAGGAAGGCCCTAAAAATCTTTAAAAACTCCAGCCACCCAAGTCATAGACTGTTCTCTCTGCTACCGCAGTGATGCAGCCAGTCAAGGTGCCAATGCACTCAGTCTGGAACCAACAGGATCTTCAACAGCTTCTACCCCCAAGCCATAAGACTGAAACAGTTAGACAGTTAAATAGTTAACCAAATAGCCCCATTTCATGAAGCTCCCGATTAACAGTTCTTGTGCTGACGTTGCTTCAAGTTTGGAACTCGGTAGTGAATGTTGCAACCAAGGACAGGCAATTTTTACCCGCTATGCGCTTGGGCATTTGCCGGTCCCGTTCTGTGATCTTCTGTGGCCTACCACTACGGGGCTGAGCCGTTGTTGCTCCTAGATGTTTCCACTTCACAATAACAGGACTTACAGTTGACCGGGGCAGCTCTAGCAGGGCAGAAATTTGACGAACTGACTTGTTGAAAAGGTAGCATCCTATGACGATGCGGCGTTGAAGGTCACTGAGTTCTTCAGTACAGGCCGTTCTACTGCCAAAGTTTATCTATGAAAATTGCATGGGTGTGGCTGAAAAAAGCCACCCCTATTGCTGAAGGGGTGACCACATACTTTTGTAGTGTATCTACCTAAAGTACGTCGTACCCCTGCACATCGACTCGGTACTAGTACCCTGTAAATATAGCCAAGTTGTCGTTACTCATTGTGTATTTATAAATAGTGTTATTACTTTTCTGTTATTTCTCTATTTTTTTCTCTCTGCATTGTTCGGGAAGGGCCCGTATGTAAGCATTTCACTGTTAGTCTACGCCTGTTGTTTATGAAGCATGTGACAAAAAAAAACATTTGATTTGAGATGGCCAATAAGCATAGCCTACTGGACAACAATGCAAAATGTGGTGCTGTCAGTTGTGGTCCTGTTAGTTACAAAATAATACAGTGTTAATAACAAAAATGATAATATCCTGTATCAGCATTTTAAAACATGAATAGTTGGAAGCCTCAGGTGTTTGGAGCGTCTCTGAGTAATTGCACCCATAGTGATATACTAAGGAAGCGGCAATTGAAGCGTAATAAGCTATTTTTTGTGACCATGAACATTGTGTGGTGAGCTTCCAGCACCTTTGAGGCTGCTCTTGAGTAGCATCCCCCAAGTGGGTGCTACACTGTGTTAGTGTGGAGTCGCCGCAATCTATCTAACCATCTACAAAGCAGGAGAAAGTAGAACCTGAGGGGGCAGCCAGGTACGTAGCTGAGTCTGCGAAGTGGACCTTTCTGTCTTTCTGACGCCGACTGACTGGCTACCTCCAAGACCATCAATGCTTCCTCTCAATACCATCTGAACTGCTTCAAATCCTGCTCCCATCCTGCATAACACTTACAATTGTTTTTGCTTAAATTACATGCTCATGGATTTCAGTTTGTATTGACTGCTATATGAGTGGAATAAAACTTGAACTTGAATATACTGTGGATTACAAATACATGCAGAGAGAGGTAAGAACTGTATGTGCAAAAATATATACAGTATATATAAAGCCCTTTTTACATCAGCAGTTGTTACAAAGTGCTATACAGACACCCAGTCTGAAACCCCAAATTGCAAGAAATGCAAAAGTAGAAGCACAGTGGCTAGGAAAAACTCCCTAGAAAGGTAGGAACCTTGGAAGAAACCTAGAGAGGAACCAGACTGAGGGGTGGCCAGTCCTCTTCTGGCTGAAAAAACATTTTAAGGCCAGCTCCTTTGGAACGAACGGAGGATTTTGAGTCGATAGCTTTCTTTTTCGCCCCTACCGGCAAGATTTATCCATAGGCCTGTTTTAATGGCAGCAACACAGTCTGTTCAAACGGCTTCCCACAGCATTCTACACTCAGAAGGAGATGGTTCAATTACTGTGTGGGGAGCTGTAGAAGAGTGCCATGTGTGAGACACTAGACTGACAGATATTTAAGAGGCAGCCTCGTAAAAGAGATTTGTGCCCATCTCAGGCGCGGCGGCGACGGCTGCGTGGCGGCAGCTAACGCAGCATCCTCCTCCGGTTCGGCCCGCCCTAATCTGCAGGACTGAGTGCTCCCGTATTATGGATCATTTAGTAAAGCCATTAAAGCCTAGGTGTTTTCACATGAAAAGTTATTTATCCACTACTTCCTGGAGTGATTCATTTCTCAGCGGTCCACGTAAAAGGACATACAAATGAAAAAAAAGATGAGGGGGAAAATTTGCTGTGTCATAAAAGTAAATGGCCTGCTTACTGAACATTTCTATGAGGTCCCCCTGAGGATTTAGCGATAATATTTCCCATCTCCCGTGACAGAAAAATACATTTAGCCTTTATTAGCCCTTACCTTTGTTATTTTATCAGATTGTGTCATTATTTGTTTACCAGACAGTATTGTGGAGCCGCCGGCCTTCAGTTGGCTCCCGAGAACCACAGCTACTGTTCAGTCTAAAAGCAATCGATTTAACGCTAACAGCACAGAGTAGACACTTGTGCGGCCAGGGAACCAAGGAGGGGGTCTGTTAAGTACACTTTAAGAAGTATGAAACATAGCGAGAACAATGTTGAATAATGCAATATGAACATCATCTCTTTGAAACAATAAACTGTACCGGAATTGGCTTACAGCTATGTGTGTAATGAAAAGTTAAGTAGGGTTATTCAGTTTGCTCCCATAATGCAACCCCTTTTGGTGCTAGGTTGAACCCTTTGCAGAGGGTTCTACTTAAAGCCCTCTATGAAGGGTTCTTCAGAGAACCCTCTATAAATGGTTTTACCTAGAAACCACTATGAAGGGTTCTTCCTAGTAGCCTCTATAGAGGGTTGCCAGACGACATGAAACACCTCCTAGCAGCCATGTTGGAAGACCACCACATCAATTATCCCCACAATAACAGCTGCATCTACCCCAAGCTGCATTACAACAGTGCCTAAAACTAGTTGATTCATCACCACAGACAATTTCTGCTGCTCTAACAAGGCAGGAAAGAACATGGGGAAAAAATCATTTTCAACAGCAAACATGAAACACTAAGGAGATAAGACTCACGAGCTGTCAGAAAAGCAAATAAACCTTTTTGCCCGTCAAGACCTGAGCGCCGTCAGTACAGGGTCTGCAACGATCATTTCATCACTTGTCAGTCTGATCTATTTAGAGTTTAGTGTAGCTGTTAGCTGTTATGCTAACCGGGTGTTGACAACAAGACTACGTTAGCCAACATTTGCTAGCTACATCGCTTGTAGTCTAGCTATTAGCATGTGTCTCTCTCACAGGCGGCGGGTGAGTTCAAGTTTTGCGGAAGCAAATATTTTACCATAAAAATGCACCTTTATAATAAAGCATTTCATGCATATCAGGGACCTACATTTCTCTCAGCAATTTGCAGACTAATGTAAGACTACTATTCTTAATGTGATGAGTAGATTTACTTTCCAATTTATTAGGATATTAATTAATTATCACTCTGCATGATTGAGCGTGTAGTGGCATAGGCCTATAGACTATATCAGAGAGGTTGCTTTTATTTCCCTTTCACAGGAAAAGTATTTCCTTTGATAAACACATTTCATGCAATTCTACTACACTTTACATGACTGGAGACATTAGCTTACATCTTTTTGAATAGGATAAATCCTGGTGAAGCCTAGGCCTACTCTGCTGACACTGACAAATAGATAAATAAAATGACCTTTGCAACCATCTAATCTAGGTCTACGGAAAAGGGGAGGCACGCATTTTACAATATATTGTCAATCTAGCCTGGAGGAGGACATTATTGTCCAAAAAACCTCCAGTGGCACTGACTCAATGATCATTTGCTGAGAACTTTATTCACAAGAGGAGGGAAAATGTATGGACATTACAGCATAGGCCTCAATGGGATAAGACAACCTGCTGTGTTGACTATTGGTTGTTCCAGCACAACAAAATATGTCATCTTCATATGAAACTAAAACACCTGAATGAATTAAACACAACCAGACATGAAATAGCCCTGATGTTACAGGTGACCTGAATAAGTGATATTCTAACTTTTCATGTGTTTATGTACTGTAGGTTCACCAGCTGACTTCCTACAGTTTGTTGACAGTAAAAGATGAGCAATGCTGCAGCATCATCATTTTCTACTACTTTGTCCTTTTCCAGATATGAAAGGAGACGTCCCTCAGTTAGACAAAATGGTTGTCATATGCTGTTCCTTGGTCAATCTGAATGATTCTGTTGTGCCATTTGAGTAGTGTCCCCTTAAACTGAATAAAGAGATCAGCAATAACTGCAGACTAAACAGAAACACAGTTTCCCAGTCATGTATTTATGTACACGTATTAATATATAAAATGTCATTTGGAACAACATGTAAAATACTATTATTTATTATATTGTAAACATTTTGTACTTTAATAATAGGCTATTTTGTAGTATGAGTGAAATGAAAAGTATTTTGTGTGTCATCTCTGCTTTGCCTAGGCCCATTTAATAAAAATGTATTTCTTATAGCCAAACTATTCTTTCTTTCTTTTACAATTTAAACATATTTAGCATAGACAATGTGATTGTTGTGGTAGTCTTAGGCCAACAATTTTCATTATCACAGTGACACCTCCAAGTGCCACTCAGACCGTCTGGAAGAACAGTATAGTCTAAGCTATGGATCCCATCATCTCCTGCTTCCAGACATTTCACCACCTACATTACAATGGTTGGATTTGCACTAAAACTATTTCATGTTAGCACATGGCATGTACAAAGTCTAGTATAATGATTAGCCTCATATACATTGTCTATCGATGTAATTTTAACATTGAGAACATACTGCTGAACAATAAGTAAACAACATGTGACATGTAGACAACATGTGATTTAAGAGATTCTCTGCTTCAGCTACACAACGTTAAGGGGTGTATTGCAAATGCCCATAAGGTTAATGCCATCATACTGTAGGCCAGTGGTTCCCAACTCCGGTCCAGGGAACCTTCAATAAATCCCCTGGTATTCCCAAAATCCCGGTTGACGGTTTACCTGAATCAGGAGGGCAATAAGCAGGAAATCGGGGATCCTCCAACCAGGATTTCAGGAAAACTACTTTTATATATATATATATATTGGAGCCCCGGTCTAGCACACCTGATTCAACTTGTCAACGAATCATCTGGCCCTTAAAGTGGCTACAACCAAAATGTCTGCTGTTGAGGGTACTGGAGGACCAGAGCTGGGAAGCACTACTGTAGGCCTATGGTGCTTTGGCATTGCATGCCACTATAGTCAGCTGAAAAATGGGTTAACATGGCTGATATTCAGAGATAGCTTGGCAATCAAATAAAACAAACTGGAGAACTTAAAACTGAACAAAAATGTACTGTTCATTTGCGAATACAACATAGAAAAACACAAATTAGAGACAAATTCCCTTCCCCTCTTTATTGCAAGATTGTGATCTGTGATTAATCAACATTAACACTAGTTCATCTTGAATAATATTTTTAAGTTAACAATTAAAACAACTTTAAACACTTCACTTCAAAGAATCAACATTTTATTTCATATAATTTCAAAGTGTACAAGTAAGCTAACTCATATGTAAAGGTTAGATATCTTAGTAACAAATAGGTTATTATTACTAAAGCATAATTTCAGATTAACAAAAAAAAAAGACAATACCAGAAGTGGCCAACCTCGCTCAACTGATCACTGTTCTACTTGTTAAACAGACTTCTGTTCCAGCCCAGAAATAGTAAAATTGATTATCAACTAATTAGGTTTGATTATTTGAATCACGTGTGTTATTGCAGGGCTAGAACAGAATCCTGCACAACCAGCATGGTTGGCCTGCTCTAGTTGTAATAGGTTTATACGTACATTGTGTGTGACTATTAAACTGTATTTTTGTTTACAACATTGCGAACATAGGTACTCATAACCCATGTTATACAACAGCGGTCACCAACCGGACGATCACGATCGACTGGTGTCTGAAGGTAGAACTACCCAGCAGGCCCACAGAGCAAATCAAGTGCACCTATAGGCCTACCGCTGGCCGATCAGATAGCTCAGATCACCGTGTCGGCACCGTGTCGGCAGTTTCTCACACCATAGACATTAAAAATAGAAAGCCTCAAATGCACAGCAAAGTTGATAATGTGAGATTTCAAAAAAACATGAATGGAGAGACAACGAATACAGCAAAGAGCTGCTGTTTTTATGATTAAGTGCATGTTTAAGTTGTTATTCAGCGCCGTCAACACTTTGGTGAACACTTTTATAAGCCATGAAAATGCGCGTTTCGATAAGCTTGAGTTGTTATTTGCAGCTTGTCTTTTTTAATATCGAGGATTTATTACACTTTCTATGGTCATAGGAGTAACAACATGAATTGGTGCATGAGGCAGAAATAATGCATTGTGACTTAAGTTTGGGCATCAGATGGAAGACTGTGTCCCCTTTTCTCAGCGGATAGAGGAGGTACGGTGAATCAGGTGAGAGTCAGCCTCAGCGCTGCTCCCTCTCTCCCCTCAGACTGACCAGCAGATGCAGGCCATCAGTCCAGTAAAAAAATAAGCAAATGATTATGCTCACTCAGCTGTGCCTCACAAGTAATACAACACATGGTCTATTACCAGTGTGATAATGTAGCTAAAATGTTTAAATATAATTTCAAATTGGTCTGAGAAGAACATATTGGCAGGGCAATTCAAGCTTTGCCAATATGCAGTGATAATGAATCGGGCCTATAGTCTACTGCGCAAACCTCATTGCTACAGACCTGTTTTTAATTGGTTAATGTTGCTTAGGCTTATATGTTTTACGCCATGCTTTAAAAAAATCTGAGGGATAGATCTCGGCTTGCATTTTGAATCAGAAAGTGATCTCGACTCAGAAAAGGTTGGTCACCACTGGTATACAAGGATGTACCCTTATTCTCTTGGAACATTCACTGGGATCTCTTCATCTGCAGACAGGGTTTCACAGCTCTCTGTATCTGATGACAGAAAACATCACAAAGAAACAGGCTTCATGACACTCAAATTAGACAGCACTGAATATCATGTTGCTATATCTCTGTCCTCACAGTTTGTCTCGCTAGGGACTACAACTAGAGAATATGTTCATAATGTCCTCCCACAAAGGTTTCTGCCATATCCAGCATAGCCTACTCTCTTCTTTCTCTGACAGCTGGAGCTGCTAGCATAAACTCACCCAAATCCGTACAAATGTGTGCAACCGCAACATTTAAACTAGGCTACAAAGAAAACTAATGGGACTGTAGCGACTGTGTTGACTTCAAAATCTGGGGTGTGAACTAGGTTTCTATTCAAGCGTTGATCGACATGGTAATGGCTCTATAGTATTGGAGAAAAGTTGAAAAAACTGGCCCTATCTTGACGTGTCATGTTGTAACGTACAGCACGCATAAAGCAACTATTTCTGCCTTACAATCTCTCTCCACCAGGTGTAGCACTTCTATCATTCTTTAAAAACAAGAAATGGGCAGTGACGGGGGTAAGGGGGGGATACCTAGTCATTTTTTGCATCATCATTGCATCTGATCATCATTCTCAAAGCCGCTGTTTACTTCTAAGATCACTTTAGCACCGCCCTAAAAACCCGATTCAAATTCGAAACAAACCTTCAAATAGGTATGTAATGACACATTATATAAACTCTTTATAGTGTTTTATTTACATTTTAGAGGCGATAAGGTGATCAGTTGGATAGTTCGGGTGAAAAAAAGCAATTTTCCCAAACAACATCTCTCCGTCTCACTATCATGCATTAGTTTTGCTTCCCCACACGCCATTTTTAAAAAGACCCGACGGGGCTCATTGCCTGCTTGAATTATGCAGAAACTGGCAGTGTTTAGGTCATGTAATTGATTCTGTTGGAAAGGGGAGAAATTGTGCTTTACAATGGTACTGACATTACAGTTGATCTGGAAGTATTATGTTTTTGGGGCGATAAAATAAGGGCAATTGTACTGACCAAGGCGATGTACGAGATTACGTGAGTTTACGTTAGTTAATCCATTCACCCTTTTCCATTGCTTTTAGCTAGCTTTTCGAGTTTGTGTTTTTAATTTAAAATGATAAATACATCAAGATAGCTTACTAGCAAATATAAACTAGCTGGTGATATGTAATTCACTTAGCTACAGTGCCTTGCGAAAGTATTCGGCCCCCTTGAACTTTGCGACCTTTTGCCACATTTCAGGCTTCAAACATAAAGATATAAAACTGTATTTTTTTGTGAAGAATCAACAACAAGTGGGGCACAATCATGAAGTGGAACAACATTTATTGGATATTTCAAACTTTTTTAACAAATCAAAAACTGAAAAATTGGGCGTGCAAAATTATTCAGCACCCTTAAGTTAATACTTTGTAGCGCCACCTTTTGCTGCGATTACAGCAGTAAATCGCTTGGGGTATGTCTCTATCAGTTTTGCACATCGAGAGACTGACATTTTTTCCCATTCCTCCTTGCAAGACAGCTTGAGCTCAGTGAGGTTGGATGGAGAGCATTTGTGAACAGCAGTTTTCAGTTCTTTCCACAGATTCTCGATTGGATTCAGGTCTGGACTTTGACTTGGCCATTCTAACACCTGGATATGTTTATTTTTGAACCATTCCATTGTAGATTTTGCTTTATGTTTTGGATCATTGTCTTGTTGGAAGACAAATCTCCGTCCCAGTCTCAGGTCTTTTGCAGACTCCATCAGGTTTTCTTCCAGAATGGTCCTGTATTTGGCTCCATCCATCTTCCCATCAATTGTAACCATCTTCCCTGTCCCTGCTGAAGAAAAGCAGGCCCAAACCATGATGCTGTCACCACCATGTTTGACAGTGGGGATGGTGTGTTCAGCTGTGTTGCTTTTACGCCAAACATAACGTTTTGCATTGTTGCCAAAAAGTTAAATTTTGGTTTCATCTGACCAGAGCACCTTCTTCCACATGTTTGGTGTGTCTCCCAGGTGGCTTGTGGCAAACTTTAAACAACACTTTTTATGGATATCATTAAGAAATGGCTTTCTTCTTGCCACTCTTCCATAAAGGCCAGATTTGTGCAATATACGACTGATTGTTGTCCTATGGACAGAGTCTCCCACCTCAGCTGTAGATCTCTGCAGTTCATCCAGAGTGATCATGGGCCTCTTGGCTGCATCTCTGATCAGTCTTCTCCTTGTATGAGCTGAAAGTTTAGAGGGACGGCCAGGTCTTGGTAGATTTGCAGTGGTCTGATACTCCTTCCATTTCAATATTATCGCTTGCACACTGCTCCTTGAAATGTTTAAAGCTTGGGAAATCTTTTTGTATCCAAATCCGGCTTTAAACTTCTTCACAACAGTATCTCGGACCTGCCTGGTGTGTTCCTTGTTCTTCATTATGCTCTCTGCGCTTTTAACGGACCTCTGAGACTATCACAGTGCAGGTGCATTTATACGGAGACTTGATTACACACAGGTGGATTGTGTTTATCATCATAAGTAATTTAGGTCAACATTGGATCATTCAGAGATCCTCACTGAACTTCTGGAGAGAGTTTGCTGCACTGAAAGTAAAGGGGCTGAATAATTTTGCACGCCCAATTTTTCAGTTTTTGATTTGTTAAAAAAGTTTGAAATATCCAATAAATGTTGTTCCACTTCATGATTGTGTCCCACTTGTTGTTGATTCTTCACAAAAAAATTGTCATGTACTGTCATGTTGTGTCTTGTTTCTGTCCTTTCCCTTCACCCTGTCTCCCTCTGCTGGTCGTTGTTAGGTTACCTTTTCTCCCCCTCTTTCCCCCAGCTGTGCCTTGTCTCCTCCTAACTACCTCGTCACCCCTTTTCCCACCTGTTCCCTTTTTCCCTCTGATTAGTCCTCTATATCTCTCTCTGTTTCTGCTCCTGTCTTTGTCGGATTCTTGTTTGTGTTGTTCATGCCTGAACCAGACTATCGTCATGTTTGCTGCAACCTTGTCCTGTCCTGTCGGAACCTGCCGGTCCATCTGAGCCTACGTTTTGTTTTGTTATTAAAGAAGCTCTGTTTACGTTAATTCGCTTTTGGGTCCTCATTCACGCACCGTAACAAAAATACAGTTTTATATCTTTATGTTTGAAGCCTGAAATGTGGCAAAAGGTCGCAAAGTTCAAGGGGGCCGAATACTTTCGCAAGGCACTGTACCTGTATCTATACAGTATGTAAAGTTAGCTAGCTCACCAGCTAACATTATGTTAGCAGCTTATTTGAGTTAGCCTGCACACAAAGTTTCGGTAGTAATAATAATATCATATTGTAATTTTTAAATATTTCCTTAATATATTTACTTACTTGAATAGGTTCTCCCATTGCCTCTGTTTTCTAGGTCCTTAGAAAAATAAAATAATGGTCAATCTTCCCGATTTTTTCAGTGGTAGCAAAACGTAGCCAGCAATGTGGTTGATTAGGACTTCCACCAGACTGACTCTGATCTTCCAACATGCCACCTGGTGTGGTTGCTAGGTGATTTGTGACGCAACTGCTACCCCTCTATAAATGGTTCTACCAAGAACCCTTTTATCAACTAAAGGTTCTTCCTAGAACCCTCTATGAAGGATTCTACAGATAACCTTTTATCTTATGTTATCTTTAAAATTAAGATCTTTAGCTCAATATGTTACATATATCATAAGGCCTTTTGTTGAAGGCTTAGTTAAATCACAACACAGTGGTCTGAAACCAAGGCCACATCAGACCTGCAAGTCACATTATGCTGGCTTGCAAAATGTAATCCAGCCAAAGTGAGGATATCGAATAATTGGAACTTTTAATCACCCGCAACTCACATTCAGAATGACTGCAAAAGTAGCGAATATTGATAGATTCTGAGACTACATAAATCATCTAAATTGGAACAACCATCTCAGTAACGGGTCCAATTTATACAACTACGAACTTATTTGTTTAGAAACGTTTATGTTATTTCTCTTTGTGTAGCATAAGATTAATCAACCAATCAATGCACATGCATAAACACAGATATTGCAACAAACAATTCTGTAAACCAACCTGCAATAAAGGATGCTGGGAAATACAGTAATGATGGGTGTGATTGAGTGTTTTTCTATTTATGTATTTATTTTCGTCAGAAGGGCATGTTGAAACCAAGGATTCTTTCTCAGATGAGCCATGCATACACATCAATACACTAAAAGTAAAAGAGTCATAAAAAAACTCAACATTCTTCAGTAAAAAGGTCCTCTATCAGCATTTTGAATTGTCCTTGAGGCACCTGGTTTAGATCTTATCTGTCAGAAAGATATCAGTTTGTCTCTGTGGATGGTTTGTCCTCTGACAAATCAATTTTAAGTTTTGGTGTTCCTCAAGGTTCCGTTTTAGGACCACTATTGTTTTCACTACATATTCTACCTCTTGGTGTTGACATTGTGTTTCCACATGACAACTTTCACTGCTATGCGGATGACACACAGCTGTACATGTCAATGAAACATAGTGAAGCCCCAAAATTGCCTACTCTGTGTATGCAACAGTCACAAGACATAGGCTTCCTTATTGTCCCTAGAATTTCTAAGCAAACAGCTGGAGGCAGGGCTTTCTCCTATAGACCTCTATTTTAATGGAATGGTCTGCCTATCCATGCGAGAGACGCAGACTCGGTCTCGACCTTTAAGTCTTAACTTAAGACTCATCTCTTCAGTAGGTCCTATGATTGAGTGTAGTCTGGCCTAGGGGTGCAAAAGTAAACGGCAAGGCACTGGAGTGACGAACCGCACTTGCTGTCTCTGGCTGACCAGCTCCCCTCTCGCCACTGGGATTTTTTGCCCTGACGATATTACGGGGGCTGAGTCACTGGCTTACTTATGCTCTTCCATGCCATCCCTAGGAGGGGTGCGTCATTTGAGTGAGTTGAGTCACTGTCGTGATCTTCCTGTCTGGTTTTGCACCCTTTCGGGCTCATGCGGTGGCGGAGATCTTCATGGGCTATACTCAGCCTTGTCTCAGGGTAGTAAGTTGGTGGTCTGTTGATATCTCTCTAGTGGTGTGGGGGCTGTTCTTTGACAAAGTGGGTGGTGTTATATCCTGCCTAGTTGGCCCTGTCCGGGGATAACGCCGGACGAGGCCACAGTGTCCCCTACCCTCGCTGTCTCAGCCTCCAGTATCTATGCTGCAATTGTCTATGTGCTGGGGGGTTAGGGTCAGTCTGTCCTATCTGGGGAAATTCTCCTGTCTTATCTGGGGAAATTCTCCTGTCTCATCTGGTGTCCTGTGTGAACTTAAGCATGCTCCCTCCAATTCTCCTCTCTCTCTATGGGGACCTGAACCCTAGGAAAATGGTCGTTCTGCTGATCCAGTTTATGCTGCGGCTATGGAACCCTGACCTGTTCACCGGACGTGCTACCTTGTTCCGGACCTGCTGTTTTTGACCCCCCACCTCTCTCTCATGGAAGCATCATGCAGAATATATTGGCACACTCCACTTACCAAGACCATTACCAAATAAGGTGTGCTGTCACCTGCTTTTATAGTAAGCCTTGAGGTGGTACCACCCAGTATACACATTTCATACTGAACTGAAGCAAATCTACACTCCAGAACAGTCAAAATTAACAAGAGAATCAACTTGTTTCATTATAACTATGCCTAAAACATCTGGTTTTCAATATTCTCTCTCGCTCTCTCTCTCATGAAAAGCCGAGTGACATTTACTCCTACAGTGCTGACCTGTTGCACCCGCTACTGTGATTATTATATGACACTGCTGGTCATCTATGAACATCTTGAAGAACGATCTGTCCTTTATGGACATCTACTCTTATAATGTCCACCCGGCACAGCCAGAAGAGCACTGGCCACTCCTCAGAGATTGGTTCCTCTCTAGATTTCTTCGTAGGTTCCTGCCTTTCTAGAGAGTTTTTCCGAGCCAACATGCTTCTACATCTACATTGCTTGCTGTTTGGGGTTTTAGGCTGGGTTTCTGGGTTTCTGTATAAGCACTTTGTGACATCTGGTGATGTAAAAAAAGCTTTATAAATACATTTGATTTGATTTGACCAATTCATCCAATTTTAGGGAGCTTTGGAGATTATTCCACAAGTAAGCTGTAAAAAAAAAAAACTAAAAGCAGATTTTCCTAACTCGGTGGAGATATAAGGGATCTCCAGAGTTAGCCATCCCTGAGACCAGGTCTGGTATCTCGTATGTCTATAAATTAACAATGAAGTAAGGTACAGCGAAGTTTATGCAGGAGGGCTTTGTATTATTATTCTATATATTTTTTACTATATTCAGAGTAAAAATGATACAATCACACTTAACTGCAGTATATTGAGGTTCTTTAAGATTGCTCTTCTATCCTCCTACTCTCTGCCCCCCAAAAAACACAGAAAATACTCATTTGAAATACGGAAATCATGGCAAAGATATCAACTATGTCAGTACTGTATGTCAAATGTTTAAGGGATTACCAGATACAAACATTCCCATAATATACACTATATATACAAAAGTATGTGGACACCCCTTCAAATTAGGAATGGTTTGTCAAGATCGGTGTGGAAGAACTTGACTGGCCTGCATAGAGCCCTGACCTCAACCCATTGAACACCTTTGGGGTGAATTAGAATGTTGACTGCAAGCCATGCCTAATAGGCTAACATCAGCGCCCGAAATCACTAATGCTCTTGTGGCTGAATGGAAGAAAGTCTCCGCAGCAATGTTCCAACATCTAGTGGAAAGCCTTCCCAGAAGAGTGGAGACTGTTATAGCAGCAAAGGGGGGGACGAACTCCATATTAATGCCCATGATTCTGGAATGTTCAACGGGCAGGTGTCCACACACTTTTGGTTATGTCGTGTAGGTACAGCTTAAAACATCTCACACCTATTTTTTTTATTAGATTACTCAAACTGATGTCATGACGTTTCCCTGTTAAGGGAGGTTTATGACCCCACATAAATACCTTTCCCCCTTTTTCTCTCCACTACAGAATGGACTCTTGGAAAGCCCTTTGTTAACATAGAGAGTGTATTGTAACATCAAAAAGTTGGGGAAAATAACAATCTTTATGTAATCCAACCAGTTGGAAGTGTCTGTTGGTACTTAGAGAATATGAAGTCAGATCAGTTGTTGTCTGGGACATTATTACTGATGATAGGACAACAAACTGTATCTTGGAAAGTCTACACATTCTAGTTATCAGATTCACATGGAACTGTTGTGCAATTTAAATGTTTAAATATTAAACTATTTGTGAAAATATGAAATATAAATTTATTTTTTTAAATGAGAGGATTGTTTTCATAAGTGAAATACTGTATGCTCAATCAGTGGCCAAGCCCATGTGAATAGGCATTGGTTGGAAATGATGAAAAAACACCTTTTCTACATTTCTATAAGAGCCCACGTGACCCAATTCACAGCGAACTAAGCCTACCTCAGCATGAGCTCTGGTTGCGAATGGTTGAATGACTACAACCTAATGAAATTAACATTGTGTTCGCGATGACATGAGGACTGATGTCCATACGTTTAGAAGGGCGAATTTCAATGTGGAGGTGACGATCGCCACACTGGGAGGATGAATTTGAATACACAAGCCAGAATATAGCATGAGCTTATAGTATGACAAATGAACTTTGAACTCTTATTCACTAAAGAAGTGTTACATCCTAGATGTCGAGTTATCAGCAGCAGTTGTAAACGTGCGTGGCCTAGGAAAGGACGAACAATCTCTTCAGAATGACAGGATACTACAACATATCCGTTCTACCACACGGCGACGGCACTACAACGTATCCGTTCTACCACACGGCGACGGCACTACAACGTAAACGTTCTACCACACGGCGACGGCACTACAACGTATCCGTTCTACCACACGGCGACGGCACTACAACGTATACGTTCTACCACACGGCGACGGCACTACAACGTATCCGTTCTACCACACGGCGACGGCACTACAACGTATACGTTCTACCACACGGCGACGGCACTACAACGTATTCGTTCTAGCACACGGCGACTGTAACGGTTTTCTTCATCTGAAGGAGAGGCGGACCAAAATGCAGCGTGGTGGTTATTCATGCTTTTAATGAAGACAACTATACATGAAATAACTAACAAAACAAGAAATGTGAAAACTCAAACCAGCCCTATCTGGTGCAAACACAGAGACATGAACAATCACCCACAAACACACAGTGAAACCCAGGCTACCCAAGTATGATTCTCAATCAGAGACAACTAATGACACCTGCCTCTGATTGAGAACCATACTAGGCCGAAACATAGAAATACCCAAATCATAGAAAAACAAACATAGACTGCCCACCCAACTCACGCCCTGACCATACTAAATAAATACAAAACAAAGGAAATAAAGGTCAGAAAGTGACAGCGACGGCACTACAACGTATTCGTTCTACCACACGGCGACGGCACTATAATGTACCCGTTCTACCACACGGCAACAGCACTACAACGTATCCGTTCTACCACACGGCGATGGCACTACAAAGTAACCGTTCTACCACACGGCGATGGCACTACAACGTATCCGTTCTACCACACGGCGACGGCACTACAACGTATACGTTCTACCACACTGCGACGGCACTACAATGTATCCGCCCAGAAATATTCTTCAAAGGACAAGGGAGATCTCTGCTGGGCAACCCAGCCTTCCATCTTCGACCATTCTATTGAAGCGCAGATCAGAGTAAATATAGTTCTTGCATTTTCCTTTTCCGAATGGGCGGTTATTTAGAATGCATAAGATTCTGTATTTACGATAGCATAGCTT
This sequence comes from Oncorhynchus mykiss, assembly GCF_057628025.1. Classification (NCBI taxonomy): domain Eukaryota; kingdom Metazoa; phylum Chordata; class Actinopteri; order Salmoniformes; family Salmonidae; genus Oncorhynchus; species Oncorhynchus mykiss. Next base: position 73,408,622 of record NC_143028.1, read on the forward strand.
CATAAGGTCTGATAGAGATCCAATCCTTTCGTTCCTCAGTCTACCGCGCTTTCATTCAAACCCTACCCCCTTTCTTTGTGTAACCAGCCGCCATACCGGTTTCGTCAGCTAGGGAAGTTTTCTTTTAGGACATAATTAGTAATCAATGTATGATCCATCCTGTGCATATGTAATTCTGTGTGATTATTTAGGTATTTAGTAAATAAATAATTACACCAGATTTTGTATTGCTGATTCAACTTGTTAGCCAGGGTTCGTGAAGAATTTTACGACATTCAGACTGAATAAGGTGACAATTAATAATTGACTGCTTTTGATATAAAAGATTACCAGGTCTTTAAGAGTTTATTCGGAAGACAACAGATCTATAAACATTCTTCCGTGGTGCCCCGACTTCCTAGTTAATTACATTTACATAATTAGTTTAATCAGGTAATATTAATTAGAGAATTGATTTTATAAAATAGCAGGTCAAATCATTTAATCCATAGTAAAGACACGACACTGTTGATGTTAAAGTTTAAACACTGAAGTAAACGCCAATACTCAGACACAGTTTAAAAGACAGAAAAAAATACAATAAAAAGCTTATTCAGATTCAGATGTGTTCTATGTAGAACTCTTCCCGCCTTCCAAAGAAACATTCTTGCCTTCCAAAGAATCAAAGAGCCCATTCTTCCAAAAGACGGTTCTTAGGATGAAAAAGGGTCTTGGTGCTTTAGTTTAATATCCTTACATAGGAGCAATGTGGTACGTCCAAAAGACTGCACGACTAAAATGTCTAGGTCATGTCACTCAAGGCATGAAAAATGTCCCTTGAAAGTGGATATGCCTGTTCTGCCTTTGTCCATCCAGCGCTCCCAGGTGACACATCAGACTTCCCCACTTCCATGTCAATTCATGCTCGGTGACTTCAGACACGTCAAAATCAATGAGTTACGACGTAGGGGTTGAGTCTGTAACACTGGATGTTCCTAGGCAAACAAATAGACTTGGATGTGGGCCATATTGATCGAAGCACGAGGTCGGCCCATCCCATTCCTCTTCACTGTGATCTCTCTCATTTCGCGTTTCACCTGCACTTAGCCTGGATAGGCTGTCACTGTCATGACGGTAACCTCCGCAATCTACAGCTCTCCACAGCATAGAAAGGTTATATAGGCCATATGCTTACTTTAGTCTCCAATATGGGATCTGTGCTCTACCCTAAACCCTGTGCTGTGCCCTGCCAATCAACACAGGAGGCATCAGGTAGGGCTGTGAAGGCTGTGAAACGAATCTCATGTCATAGCTTCTCTTTCCTGGCCAGGGTCCCCTTTGAAGGGAACCACATCAATCACAGGATTAAAGCAGCGAAAACGTTCACACAATGTTCACCCACTGATGCTCCAGTATGAGACTGTGTTGACCATTTATATAAATAAATAATATTATAATAATAATAAATGCCATTTAGCAGACGCTTTTTTCCCCAAAGCAATTTACAGTCATGCGCGCATGCATTTTTAAGTATGGGAATCGAACCTACGCCATGCTCTTCCAACTGAGCTACAAAGGACCACTTTGCGGTCACCGTGAGTGTAACTCGTGTGCAAATACACTGCATTCCAAAAATATCCAGACCCCTTGACTTTTTCCACATTTTGTTACGTTACAGCCTTATTCAAAAATGCATTAAATTGTTTTTATCCCCTCATCAATCTACACACAATAGCCCATAATGACAAAGCAAAAACAGGTGAAGATTTTTTTTGCAAATTTATTAAAAAGAAAAAACAGAAATACCTTATTTACATAAGTATTCAGACCCTTTGCTATGAACGGATGATCTTTCAATTGATCATCCTTGAGATGTTTCTACATCTTAATTGGAGTCCACCAGAGAGTTTACAGCGTTTACATGTCAGAGCAAAAACCAAGTCATGAGGATGAAGGAATAGTCCGTAGAGATCCGAGACCGAATTGTGTCAGCACAGATCTAGGTAAGGGTACCAAAAAATATCAGTAGCATTGAAGGTCCCCAAGAACACAGCGGCCTCCCTCCATCATTCTTAAATGCAGAAGTTTGGAACTACCAAGACTCTTCCTAGAGCTGGCCGCCCGGCCAAACTGAGCAATGGGGGAGAAGGGCCTTGGTCAAGAAGATGACCAAGAAACCGATGGTCACGCTGACAGAGCTCCGGAGTTCCTCTGTGGAGATTGGAGAAACTTCCAGAAGGACAACCATCTCTGCAGCACTCCACCAATCAGGCCTTTATGGAAGAATGGCCAGATGGTTGCATCACTGCCTGGTATGGCAACTGCTCAGGGCACTACAGAGGGTAGTGCATACGGCCCAGTACATCACTGGGGCCAAGCTTCCTGCCAACCAGGACCTCTATACCAGGTGTTGTCAGAGGCAGGTCGTAAAAATTGTCAAAGACTCCAGCTACCCAAGCCATAGGCTGTTCTTTCTGCTACTGCACGGCAAGCTGTACCGGACCGCCAAGTCTAGGACCAAAAGGCTTCTTAACAGCTTAACAGCTGTTGTATTCGGCGCATGTGACAAAAACAATTTGATTTCATTTCATTTGATTTGGAAGCCACTCCTCAGTAAAAGGCACAAGACAGCCTGCTTGGACTTTGACAAAAGGCACCTAAAGTCCTCTCAGACCATGAGAAACAAGATTCTCTGTCCTGATGAAACCAAGATGGAACTCTTTGGCCTGAATGCCAAGCATCACGTCTGGAGGAAACCTAGCCCCATCCCTACGGTGAAGCATGGTGGTGGCAGCATCATCGTGGGGATGTTTTTCTGTGGCAGGGACTGGGAATAAGGCTTGATGGAAAGATGAACGGAGCAAAGTACATAGAGATCATTGGTGAAAACCTCCTCCAGAGCGCTCAGGACCTGAGACTGTGGTAATGATTCACCTTCCAACAGGAAAATTAACCTAAGCACTCAGCCAAGACGACACAGGAGTGGCTTCTGGACAAGTCTCTGAATGTCCTTGAGTGGCCCAGCCAGAGCCCGGACTTGAACCCGATCGAACATCTCTTGAGAGACCTGAAAATAGCTGTGCAGCGATGCTCGTCATCCAACCTGACAGAGCTTGAGAGGATCTGCAGAGAAGAATAGGAACTTCCCAAATACAGGTGTAGACTTGAGGCTCTAATCGCTGCCAAAGGTGCTTCAAGAAAGTGCTAAGTAAAAGGTCTGAAAACTTATGTAATTGCTATGTCATTATGGGGTATTGTGTGTAGATTGAGGAGGGAAAAAAACTATTTCATACATTTTAGAAAAAGGCTGTAACTTAACAACATTTGGGGAAAAAATCAAGGATTCTGAATAATTTCCGAATGCACTGTGTCTTAAAAGCATACCCACAAATTTCAACAATTTGAGCAATTTTCTGTTTTCTATACCAGACCTTGGTTCAAATAATGGTTATTGGTTAATAGACCAATAACAAAGAGAGTATCAAACCTTTCTGCCAATAACAGCTAATTTCCTGTTTTCCCCTTGCCACTCCGACAGTCCTGGCAAAATTCTCGTTTGATAAATATTTTTTTTTGCTAGAAAACTATTTATTACAGTAAGGTACATTGTTACCAAGAAAGAATTTGATATTGATATAAACATAGCTGCATTGGGCCTTTAAAGACACAAACTGCAATTTTGTTTAAAGTCCAGAAAAATTTGGCATCATTGTTTGTTCCTGACAAACAAAATGTAAGAAATACAATTCCCAATAGTGCTGTGGATCATTGAGAAAATGTACAGAACAAGTTTGACATTACTTTTTCATGTAGCGTAAGTTTTTGAAACTCTAGGCATGGTGTATAAACTAAAGCTAAATATTTAAACCCCTACTTTGGATGCCATAGTCTGAAAGAGCGAGGAGATGGATCCCATTCAAATATTAATGGCTTCTCTTTCTATAGAGCTAACAAAAGGCAGAGTTGGATCCAATTCAAGCCCTTCTCAATATGTTATTTTCAAATTGTCAGCAAAAAAACTAAAAGACTGGTATTTGTTAAAAAGTTGAAAAATCCATGTCGCAAACACATATCTCCAGAAAGTAAATTGTGTGTTGTAGTGAAAAGCCATAGGCGACGCAAAGTGCCATTATGATTTTTCAAGTGCCATTTTTTTCAGAACTGTTTTCACACTGGTCGAGTCACTGCTGTATACAACCTTTCTCCATAAACATGTACAAACAGAGATATACACACTACCCTGCACACACCAGTACAGTATGTGCACATCAAATATAATACATTATCTTTTTCAGTAAAGTGTGTTTTTCCATCTTGAGCATACCACTTGGAAAGATAAACCATTCTCCTTTCAGTCGCATAAGCAATGCCTAGCAGCCACGCTGTGAGCACTTATCTACCTCAGCACCCTCATGCCTAAACCACCTCCTCAACACCGAGCTAGTAGACCTATGGTAGTTTGTTTACCTTTACCAACTTCTGTGTGGACTATGTGAATAAAATCTCCTCTTTCAGAAATGTCCATCTTGACATATAATCACTGTTTTTGTCAGAGCCAAATTAGAGCTATGCGAAAAGTAACTATGGCTTTTGGACTTTAAATGGACGGCTGACCAGGGCTTGCAAATGGACAGTGGTAGGTAACATTAGCTTTTAACACGGCCGCATAACTTACCATAATGCCAGGGCCATTTTATTTAGAAAATAAAAAAGACACATAAACAGAGATGATGTCCTGTTGTTTTTCAATTGAACAGACATTAATCAAAAAGGCATAGATAGAAGCCTTCATCGTGTGGAGGGCTCTCTCAGGCTACCATTAGCACTGGCTCCTCGCATTATCATTGAACGAACTGGCCGACCCCGCAGCTAGCCACAATTTTCTCTGCTAGCTGCTGCTTTTGCCCAGTAGCAGATACATGTGTGCATAATAGGGCAACAACATTACATAAGAAGACACTACAGAACCATGAACATACCATAGATGGGCAAAGAGAGTAGCAGTCACAAAAATATGCTAATGCTAACTCTATTATTCTGACAATATTCATCAATTTGATCACTTTTTGATCCCTTAGCATGGATCTACATTAGGTAGAATCCTGGTGGAATTGAAACATCAAGTATATCTCTGGTAAAGTCTGAGTAAGATGAGTTTGAGAGTATAAGCTGTACTACATTTCCTGCAACAGCTAACCACATAGAACACGTTCCACTATCCTCACAGGACCCTTAATACAGAGGTGAAACAGCCTGTACAGCAGCCTGACTCTCTCCCTGTTCAACCAATGGTCTGAACATGAAGACATTCACACGGCTCAGTGCAAAATTCAATCGCCGTCGCAACGCAAATTTGATTTAAGACTCAGATTTCATTAGCTAGACCATGTTTTCGCAGGACAACGGCGAATGATCCCTCTGAATTAATCTTCGGCCTGACAGGCCTAGTTAATTCTCCTCTCCTCCTTGCCGTTAACCGATCTGAAACAAGAAGCAGACTTGAATGATATGTAAACAAAAAAATGTTGGTTCCCAGGCTCTCTCTTGTTAGGGCCATGAGCTATGGTAGGGCCATGTTAGGAAGAACATGACAGCAGCGTTAAGTGAAAATGAATATGCCGCGTTACTTTCTTCTTTTTCTTCTTATTACACAACAGCTTTCCACCAAGGCCATAAAACAACACAGCGAGCATGTGCAAGCTACTGGGTGAAGAAGTGTCCCATGTGCATGTAACTGGGTGAAGATGTGTCCCGTGTGCATGCTACTGCCTGAAGATGTGTCCCATGTGCATGTAACTGGGTGAAGATGTGTCCCGTGGGCATGCTACTGCCTGAAGATGGGACCCGTGTGCATGCTATTGCCTGAAGATGGGTCCCGTGTGCATGCTACTGCCTAAAGATGGGTCCCGTGTGCATGCTACTGCCTGAAGATGGGTCCTGTGTGCATGCTACTGCCTGAAGATGTGTCCCGTGTGCATGCTACTGGCTGAAGATGGGTCCCGTGTGCTTGCTACTGCCTGAAGATGGGTCCTGTGTGCATGCTACTGCCTGAAGATGGGTCCCGTGTGCATGCTACTGCCTGAATATGGGTCCCGTGTGCATGCTACTGGCTGAAGATGGGTCCCGTGTGCTTGCTACTGGCTGAATATGGGTCCTGTGTGCTTGCTATTGCCTGAAGATGGGTCCCGTGTGCATGCTACTGCATGAAGATGGGTCCTGTGTGCATGCTACTGTCTGAAGATGGGTCCTGTGTGCATGTTACTGGCTAAAGATGGGTCCCATGTGCATGCTACTGGCTAATAATGTGTCCCAAATGGCACCCTATTCCCTACCTACACTCTTAGAAAAAAGGTGAATTCTAGCAGTGGTGAAAAGTACTTAAGTAAAAATACTTTTAAATACTACTTAAGTAGTTTTTGGGAGTATCTGTACTTCACTATTTATATTTTTGACAACTTTTACTTGTACTTCACTGCATTCCTAAAGAAAATAATGTACTTTTTACTTGGTACATTTTCCCTGACCCCCAAAAGTACTTGTTACATTTTCAATGCTTAGCAAGAAAGAATTGGTCCAATTCACATTCTTATGAAGAGAACAATCCTGGCAATCCATACTGTCTTTGATCTGGCGGACTCACTAAACATACATTCTTCATTTGTAAATTATGTCTAAGTGTTGGAGTGTGACCATGGCTATCCGTAAATTCTAAAAACAAGAAAATTGTCTGTCTGGTTTGCTTAATAGAAGTAATTTTATAAATTATAGGTCATTTTCCATTATTCATTATTTATGCTTTTACTTTTGATACTTAAGTATATTTTAGCAATTACATTTACTTTTGACACTTAAGTATATTTAAAACCAAATAGTTTTATTCCTGTAGTATTTTATTGGGTGACTTTTGGTTTTACTAATTCATTGCCACCGGGGCCCGCCGATGTAAGAGCTTAACTGCTTAGTGACTGTACACTGTAGATAGAGAGTGGTTACCGTCTCTGATAGAGAAGTTACGGTCTCTGGGTAGAGTGGTTACCGTCTCTGATAGAGAAGTTATGGTCTCTGGGTAGAGAGTGGTTACCGTCTCTGATAGAGAAGTTATGGTCTCTGGGTAGAGTGGTTACCGTCTTTGATAGAGAGAGGTTACCGTCTCTGATAGAGAAGTTACGGTCTCTGGGTAGAGTGGTTACCATCTCTGATAGAGAAGTTATGGTCTCTGGGTAGAGTGGTTACAGTACAACGACACCAGAAATAAATTATGATTTTTGCAAATCAATCAGTCAAATGTTAATGCTTGGTGATATGGTGGCAGTTTAATGTATGGGACATGTACAGAATGACTTCCAGAATGACTTCCATTGACACTTCCATTCTAATGAATAGAAATTGACTTCAACATTATTTCACAATTTTTCATATAGTTCACATTTTCCATAAACAATGCAAGTTGATCCATTAAGGACTGCTACTACTATTACTAAGTCATACAGTACAGTAGGTGAAGATATTTATGTATACTTTAGCCTACATAATATTCTAGTATGAACACCATCAAGTAGGCTTACGCAGAGGCCCTAAGTGCCCTGCGCAGGGCCGGCCCCAGGTATAAGCGGTCGATTAGGGCCGCCGGACGGTTTTGTTTTTAGGAACTTAGTCGGGGTTTCAACTCACGGTTGATAGTTAGAATAGTAGAATACACAAGGTGCAATTTCAAAATGTGATTGTGCATCAGCAGTTTTCTCTAATGTCAGTCACTGACACTCACTCAATTAGTTATTGTTAGCTAACATTTATTAGATTGGTAAGTTAGCATAGCCAGCTATGTAAACTTGTAGTAATCATGGTCAATTTACCGACCGGGCACGTGCCCAGGGGCCCTGACCTCCAGGGGGCCCCATTGATTTTGTTAGTCACTCTCACTGAGATATCATTTTAACATGGCATAAGAAGGAAATTAGCTGTAAAAGTGCAACAACATTTCGATGAGGGCCTCCAAAAGGCTGTGTTTGGGTTGAGGTCTGCTTCAGTAATTGTCACCCAAACCCTCAGCCTCTCAACCATGAACCGCGGTGACTTTGACCTTATCACAGTGGTGCCAGATCAACGCTATTAGCTGTTGTTCTACAGGAAGAGGAAATATGACCAGAAAACAAAACGGAGGGAAATGCTTGACCAAGCACTGCAGTTCTCATTAGCCTTGACACTTTACTGTATGTATAAAACATGAAGTGCACACTCACTTAATGTGTAATTTGACTGAAAGGTGGGGTAACAAGGAGGAGGGGGAGGAGGGTTTGAACATTAACTACCCCCCCCCCCCCCTCTCACTCTATATATTTTTTCTCTCCCTCTCTCTCTCTCTCTTCTGTTCTCTCTCTACTCTTTCTCCTGTTTCAATAAGCATTGCCGACAGAAAAGGGCCAAAACGTGCTGCGGTAGCAGGAATGAATTCCAATCAGAGGCGAAGGACAGTGAGATCCATTACATTTATCCTAGTATCCCCTTCTCACAAGAAGACTCCCTCTCACACATACACGCAAAACAATGTGCTGCTGTACATTGAAAACAATCACACACAGGCATAAACAACGTCTCCCACTTCCTCACAAACTATCAAACCCTCTGGTGATCATTATATTGGGACTGGGTTGGGTAGCATTGTCCAAATCTGACCTGGGTAAAAATCGCACCATATACACATCTCTTCAAATGTACACTGAATATATAAAACATTAAGAACAGTGCTCTTTCCATGACATAGACCGACAAGGTGAAAGCTACAATCCCTTATTGATGTAACTTGTTAAATCCACTTCAAATCAGTGAAGATGAAGGGGAGGAGACAGGTTAAAGACATGGATTGTGTACGTCTGCTATTCAGAGGGTGAATTTGCAAGATGAAAGGTGTAAGTGCCTTTGAAAGGGGTATGGTAGTAGATGCCAGGCGAACAGGTTTGTGTCAAGACCCACATACAGACACTCCTCCCTGGTTATCCTCTTACCCATTTGTGAAAGCTCCGCCACACTCCCAATATATGGCCCTTCCAGGAACTTGGGTTCACTGTCGTTGATATCCTGGACCTTGATGACGAACTCTGACTCGGATTCCAGAAGGTGGTTGGTGAGTCGGTCCCGGGCCTGAGCTCTGAGGGTGTAGTAGCTCTGCTCCTCGCGGTCCAATCGCTCGGTGGCGTGGATGTCGCCTGTCAGCTCGTCGATGATGAAGATAGTGCCCGCTCCTTCCCCAGAGATGGTGTACTTGATGTTCCCCTCGCCCTCGTCCGAATCCGTGTGGATCTGTCAATTAAGACAATTAAAGTCAAGCTGAGAGTTCATGCTTTTAGAAGGTATACGTCGTTAATTAAAAAATATTTATATAATGCATTGATTTCATTGACTGACAGTTGACACTACTGTGAATGCAGTACTCAGATTTCACAGCATCAGATAAAATGTAGAATTATTCTTCACTTTCTCTTCAAAGATACAGCCAATAAACAAACCTGTACGTATAGAATTCCCTACTCCAAAATAACATATGTTCGAAATGTAGTGGATGAAAAGTACCCAGTTGTCATACTTGAGTAAAAGTAAAGATACCTTATTAGATAATTACTCATGTAAAAAAGAAAGTCACCAGTAAAATAGTACTTGAGTAAAAGTCTGACAGTATTTGGTTTTAAATATACTTAAGTATCAAAACTAAAAGTAAAAGTACAAATAATTTGAAATTCCTTATATAAGCAAACCAGAGCATAATTGTCTTGTTGTATTTTGTGCAGAAAGCCAGGAGCACGCTCCAACAGTCAGACATAATTAACAAACAAAGCATGTGTTTAGTGAGTCTGCCAGAGCAGAGGTAGTAGGGATGACCAGGGATGTTCTCTTGATAAGTGCTTGAATAAGGCAATTTTCCTGTCCTGCAAAGCATTCAAAATGTAATGAGTACTTTTGGGTGTCAGGGAAAATCTATGGAGTAAAAAGTACACTATTTTATTTAGTAATGTAGTGAAGTAAAAGTTGGCAACAATATAAATAGTAAAATAAAGTACAGATACCCAAAATAACAACTTAAGTAGTACTTTCAAGTATTTTTACTGAAGTACTTTACACCATTGTCAAAATGTCATATAAAAAAACCAGCCTTGAACCTGCCAATCACAACATGTTTATTATATACATTTGCAGCACTTTATAGGATGCCCTTTACAGAACTGTCAAGGCTTTGCTCTTTCTTTTATGTCAGATTTTCTCTCTAGTCATCAAGAAGCAAAGTTCCTATTTCACAGCCGGTGAGAGAGGAAAGAGGAGAAGCCCTCGCCTCCCTCTAGGGTTGTCATCAACAGTACCATGACAAAAGACACTGCAGTGCTATTGGTGATTTACACAATCCCCACATGGTGTGCCCTTCACAGAATAGGGGCCCCTCAAATTAGAAGTCATTTCTAAAGGTTGTTAAAGTTGCGGTATGAACATGAACACGGTTAGGGCCGACAAATGAACTTAAAGAGCCCTTATAAATCTGCCGTGACTTCTTCTAGTGATTAAAAGACATTCTAGCAGCCCCCTATGCATCCTGTGGCTTTACTGCACATCTGAACTGCTACTCCCTTTCAATATGAAATTAGAATGCAGGACTCGAGCTCCATAGCCTGTAGGACCCATCTCGCAAAACAGGCGGGAATTGAGGGAGAAAACGCCCCTGTCTCCCGCGTTAATATTTTATAAAGGCTTAATTAAATACAGGACTCGATCGCCCTCGCGGGGGCTTTCATTAGGTATTTGTCGTAAAACAGGGGAATAATGCAAAACATAGCCCCCTCTTTCTTTTCATTTGGAATAGTCCCCAAGTCAAATAAATGCACACAGAGAAAATCGACTCTTTTTGGGGGCATCAATATTTCAGTGATAATAAAATAAACTTCAATAGCCCAGTCGGTAAAAAGACAGTAGAAAGCTCTCCAATATGTGGAGATATGTGACGCCTGCCTTTACATTGTCTGACTGTCTCTCTATTGCTTACTGTCTTTGATCAATTTGAGACAACTTACTGCAATCAAGTCTTTCAAGAATATTAGAGCAGATGCTGAAGACAAGGATCAACAGTGATGCTTCATCCAAACACATCCAAACATCTTTAGAGAGTCTTGTGGCTACAATGTGTTCAGTAGAATGGAAAGGGTTTTCTACCATCAAAGTCGATATTTGCTCTCCGATCACACACGTACTGTTTGCGAATAAACACCCACACAAATGTCATGCACACATACAGTCATGCATACACAATCATACACACCTCTCCCTCTATTTCTCTCACACACACTTCGTCCATAAATATATAGTAGGGCATCCTACAGTGCCTTGCAAAAGTATTCATCCCCCTTGGCGTTTTACCTATTTTGATGCATTGCTTGTAATTGAAATGGATTTTTATTTGGATTTCATGAAACGGACATACACAAAATAGTCCAAATTGGTGATGTGAAATGAAAAAAATTACTTGTTTAAAGAAATTCTAAAAAATAATCGGAAAAGAGGTGCCTGCATATGTATTCACCCTCTTTGCTATGAAGCCCCTAAATAAGATCTGGTGCCACCAATTACCTTCAGAAGTCACATAATTAGTTAAATAAAGTCCACCGGTGTGCAATCTAAGTGTCACGTTATCAGTCACATGATCTCAGTATATATACACATGTTCTGAAAGGCCCCAGAGTCTGCAACACCGCTAAGCAAGCAGCACCACCAAGCACCATAAAGACCAAGGAGCTCTCCAAACAGGTAAGGGACAAAGTTGTGGAGAAGTACAGATCGGGGTTGGGTTATAAAAAATATCCAAAACTTTGAACATTTCAAAGACCACCATTATAAAACAAATTGAAAGAATATGACACCACAACAAACCTGCCAAGAGAGGGCCGCCCACTAAAACTCACGGACCAGACAAGGAGGGCATTAATCAGAGAGGCAACAAAGAGACCAAAGATAACCCTGAAGGAGCTGCAAAGCTCTACAGCGGAGATAGGAGTATCTGTCCATAGAACCACTTTAAGCCGTACACTCCACAGAGCTAGGCTTTACGGACGAGTGGCCAAAAAAAAGCCATTGCTTGAAGAAAAAATAAGCAAACACGTTGGTGTTCGCCAAAAGGCATGTGGGAGACTCCCCAAACCTATGGAAGAAGGTACTCTGGTCAGATGAGACTAAAATTGAGGTTTTTGGACATCAAGGAAAACGCTATGTCTGGCGCAAATCCTCTCATCACCCCGGGGCGACAGGTTAGAGAGTTGGGCCAGTATCCGAAAGGTTGCTGGATTGAATCGCAGAGCCGACAAGGTAAAAATATGTTGTTCTGCCACTGAACAAGGCAGTTAACCCACTGTTCCTAGGCCGTCATTGTAAATAAGAATGTGTTCTTAACTGACTTGCCTAGTTAAATAAAGGTTAAATTAAAAATAAATTTAAAAAATAACCCAAAGAACACCATCCCCACAGGGATGTTTTTCATCGGCAGGGACTGGGAAACTGGTCAGATTTGAAGGAATGATGGATGGAGATAAATACAGGGAAATTCTTGAGGGAAACCTGTTTGTCTTCCAGAGATTTGAGACTGGGATGGAGATTCACTTTCCAGCAGGACAATGACCCTAAGCATACTGCTAAAGCAACACTTGAGTGATTTAAGGGGAAGCATTTAATTGTCTTCGAATGACCTAGTCAAAGCCCAGAGCTCCATCCAATTGAGAATCTGTGGTATGACTTAAAGTTTGCTGTAATTACTGCAAAAGGGGGCTCTACGAAGTATTGACTTGGGGGGGAGGGGGTGAATAGTTATGCACCCTCAAGTTCTGTTTTTTTTTTGTTTGTTTGTTTCACAATAAAAAATATTTTGTATCTTCAAAGTGGTAGGCATGTTGTGTAGATCAAATGATACAACCCCCCCCAAAAAAACTATTTTCATTCCAGGTTGTAAGGCTACAAAATAGGAAAATACTTTCGCAAGCCACTGTACTTGAGTAAAAGGAAAGATACCTTTCTAGAAAATGACTCAAGTCAAAGTGAAAGTCACCCAGTAAAATAATACTTCAGTAAAAGTCTAAAAATATTTGGTTTTAAATATACTTAATTATCAAAATCCTTATATTAAGCAATCCAGACGGCACCATTTTCTTGTTTTTTTTATTTACAGATAGCCAGGGTCACACTCCAACACTCAGACATAATTTACAAATGACGCATGTGTGAGTCCGCCAGATCAGAGGCAGTAGGGATGAGCAGGGATGTTCTCTTGATAGGGGCATGAATTTGACAATTTTCCTGTCCTGCTAAGCATTCAAAACTTAACGAATACTTTTGGGTGTCAGAGAAAATGTATGGAGTAAAAAGTGCATTATTTTCTTTTGAAATGTAGTGAAGTACAAGCAAAAGTTGTCAAAAAATATACAGTGCCTTGCGAAAGTATTCGGCCCCCTTGAACTTTGCGACCTTTTGCCACATTTCAGGCTTCAAACATAAAGATATAAAACTGTATTTTTTTGTGAAGAATCAACAACAAGTGGGACACAATCATGAAGTGGAACGATATTTATTGGATATTTCAAACTTTTTTAACAAATCAAAAACTGAAAAATTGGGCGTGCAAAATTATTCAGCCCCCTTAAGTTAATACTTTGTAGCGCCACCTTTTGCTGCGATTACAGCTGTAGGTCGCTTGGTGTGTCTCTCACAAAAAAATACAGTTTTATATTTTTATGTTTGAAGCCTGAAATGTGGCAAAAGGTTGCAAAGTTCAAAGGGGCCAAATACTTTTGCAAGGCACTGTAAATAGTAAAGTACAGATACCAAAAAAACGACTTAAGTAAAAATACCCTTAAAGTACTACTTAAGTACTTTACACCACTGCTTTTGACTGCTTTAATACACAAGTGAATTTGTAATAATACTGTTGGTACCCTAAAATGGGGGGACTATTTTAAAAAAGTGCTGAAATTTCTAAACGGTTCACCCGATACGGATGAAAATACCTTCAAATTAAAGCTGACAGTCTGCACGTTAACCTCATATTCATTGTATTATTTCAAATCCAAAGTGATTGAGTACAGATCTGAAACCACAACAAAAATGTCACTGTCCCAATACTTTTGGAGGTCATTGTATTATGTTGTGAGTAGGCACACGTGGCAACAACGCAGCTCAAATGTGATTTTTTTTCACAGATCATGCTCGTTCTCCCCCTTCAGGCCCAATGTGTCAGTCCATCCGTCAGTATGTCCTCATCAAAGTGATTCCGTGGCTAAGCTGTGGACTTCAAACAAAAGGTCAAAGCCAGGGCTTCACTTAATGCTTAGCAATCATAACCATCAGCAATGTCAACATGCCATTGCCAGCTAAATTTCCCTTCCAACCAAACAAAAGAGTAGGGACACATTCCAAATGGAACCATGTTCCCTATGTAGTGCACTACACCCCTATGGGGCCTGGTCAAAAGTAGTGCATTAAATAGGGATTAGGGTGCCATTTGGGATTCAACCTAGGCCTGCAGTAAGCCTTCCCCCATCAGGAAGAAAAAGGAGCTATTTATCACAACAATAGTGTTGGCACTTGGAAGAAAACAATATGTCTATAAACAGGACTCATAATGTCACCTCCTACTCTAGATGGAAACAGGGTCTTCGTCCTAAATGGTACCCTGTTCCATACATAGTGCACTACATTTGACCAGGGTCCATAGGGCCCTAGTCAAAAGTAGTGCACGATGTAGGGAATAGGGTGCCATTTGGGACATGCCAATGCCTTGTGGCTACAATAATCAAATCTGTCATGCACCTTTGGTCAACTCTCCAATACTGTAAATGCTGCCTGCTTCCTCAGCAACGAGTGTATAGACAAACAAAGTCATACAGGCATGCACACACACACATACAGACACACAGAAAAACACACGCACATACTGACACACACAGAAAAACACACACAGACGGGTACATAGATATGGAACTGCCCTGCCAAATAGGGGTCAGCGCACTAACGAAGACCAATGGTGTCGCTTTGGCCTCAGGGCAAGCCAGCCTACTGAAGGACATCAAAATGAGGCAGCTGAATGAATAGGAGATCAGGATATACCGCGGGAAAATGTCCTTGTCTCACCTTGCTATCTAAAAATAAAAGCATTCATTGTAAGTCGCTCTGGATAGGAGCGTCTGCTAAATCAAGGGTTCCAAAACAATTTCACTTGGGGCCCCCGCATTAGGGAACATCCCACGGCCCCCCTGTGAACGCGCACCACGCCTATTTCTATGGGCACAAGCACTGTTCATTACTCAAACTATTCACACCGCTCTTGTTGGTGGAGAGAATGTTGCAGGTTTAAAGCGTATTTCCTACAATTCTACACATTGTCATTGGGTCCAAAGAAAATAGTGTAGTTTAAATGCAAATGTTCTTGCAGTCCTATACATTTTGCCATGTCTAATGTGTATTCATGTGATATTTGTGTGACAAAAAAAATGACAGCAATATCAATGGGCAACAAAAAAAAACAGAAGCTGACATGGACTAGTTGATGTGGACACTTCTGACACGTTATAAATAGCCCTCTATAGTATGTAATGACTGAGATGACAAGAGGAACTGATGATGCACTACCTAATTTATAAATGGCAGCTTGTGCATTCTACTATTACAACTTTCAAGAGTAAATTTAATGGTGGACTGAGTTCCATTAAAAAGTTTAATTTAGGGGGGGTACCTACGCCCCCCTTGCCAACCCCTCGCACCCTTAGGGGGTGTGGCCCACAGTTTGGGAACCGCTGTGCTAAATGACTCAAATGTAAATGTACTACATTTGTTGTAAGGAACTGGCACAATCTAAAAAACTGCACACAAATATGAGAAAGGAAGTCAGAGGAAGAAGTCTGTCAAATATCTGGAAGAAATTCTAATCAACACTATCTGACATGATGACTCCTTGCTGTCCCCAGTCCACCTGGCTGTGCTGCTGCTCCAGTTTCAACTGTTCTGCCTGTGATTATTATTATTTGACCATGCTGGTCATTTATGAACATTTGAACATCTTGGCCATGTTCTGTTATAATCTCCACCCGGCACAGCCAGAAGAGGACTGGCCACCCCACATAGCCTGGTTCCTCTCTAGGTTTCTTCCTAGGTTTTGGCCTTTCTAGGTAGTTTTTCCTAGCCACCGTGCTTCTACACCTGCATTGCTTGCTCTTTGGGGTTTTAGGCTGGGTTTCTGTGCAGTACTTTGACATATCAGCTGGTGTACGAAGGGCTATAGAAATAAATTTGATTTGATTCTAATCAACCGTATCTGCAAGTTATTCTAATCAACACTATCTGGAAGTTAATATAATCAACACGATCTGGAAGTTATTCTAATCAACCGTATCTGGAAGTTATTATAATCAACACTATCTGGAAGTTATTATAATCAACACTATCTGGAAGTTATTCTAAATCAACCGTATCTGGAAGTTATTCTAATCAACCGTATCTGGAAGTTATTCTAAACAACACTATCTGGAAGTTATTCTAATCAACACTATCTGGAAGTTATTCTAATCAACCGTATCTGGAAGTTATTTGCTGTCTCTGCCTGGCCAGTTCCCCTCTTTCCACTGGGATTCTCTGCCTCTAACCCTATTACAGGGGCTGAGTCACTGGCTTACTAGGGCTCTTTCATACCGTCCCTAGGAGGGGTGCGTCACTTGAGTGGGTTGAGTCACTGATGTGATCTTCCTGTCTGGGTTGGCGCCCCCCCTTGGGTTGTGCCGTGGCGGAGATCTTTGTGGGCTATACTCGGCCTTGTCTCAGGATTGTAAGTTGGTGGTTGAAGATATCCCTCTAGTGGTGTGGGGGCTGTGCTTTGGCAAAGTGGGTGGGGTTATATCCTTCCTGTTTGGCCCTGTCCGGGGGTGTCATCGGATGGGGCCACAGTGTCTCCTGACCCCTCCTGTCTCAGCCTCCAGTATTTATGCTGCAGTAGTTTATGTGTAGGGGGGCAAGGTTCAGTTTGTTATATCTGGAGTACTTCTCCTGTCCTATCCAGTGTCCTGTGTGAATTTAAGTATGCTCTCTCTAATTCTCTCTTTCTCTCTTTCTTTCTCTCTCTCTCTCGGAGGACCTGAGCCCTAGGACCATGCCTCAGGACTACCTGACATGATGACTCCTTGCTGTCCCCAGTCCACCTGGCCGTGCTGCTGCTCCAGTTTCAACTGTTCTGCCTGTGATTATTATTATTTGACCATGCTGGTCCTTTATGAAAATTTGAACATCTTGGCCATGTTCTGTTATAATCTCCACCCGGCACAGCCAAGGGAGGACTGGCCACCCCACATAGCCTGGTTCCTCTCTAGGTTTCTTCCTAGGTTTTGGCCTTTCTAGGGAGTTTTTCCTAGCCATCGTGCTTCTGCACCTGCATTGCTTGCTGTTTGGGGTTTTAGGCTGGGTTTCTGTACAGTACTTTGAGATATCAGCTGGTGTACGAAGGGCTATAGAAATACATTTGATTTGATTTGATTCTAATCAACCATATCTGGATGTTATTCTAAATCAACACTATCTGGAAGTTATTATAATCAACCGTATCTGGAAGTTATTATCATCAACCATATCTGGAAGTTATTCTAATCAACACTATCTGGAAGTTATTCTAAAAACACTATCTGGAAGTTATTCTAAACAACCGTATCTGGAAGTTATTATAATCAACCGTATCTGGAAGTTATTCTAAACAACCGTATCAGGAAGTTATTCTAAATCAACACTATCGGAAGTTATTCTAACCAACCGTATCTGAAAGTTATTCTAAACAACCGTATCTGGAAGTTATTATAATCAACCGTATCTGGAAGTTATTCTAATCAACCGTATCTGGAAGTTATTCTAATCAACACTATCTGGAAGTTATTCTAACCAACCGTATCTGAAAGTTATTCTAAACAACCGTATCTCTAAGTTATTCTAATCAACCGTATCAGGAAGTTATTCTAATCAACCGTATCTGGAAGTTATTCTAATCAACCGTATCTGGAAGTTATTCTAAATCAACACTATATGGAAGTTATTCTAATCAACCATATCTGGAAGTTATTCTAATCACCCGTATCTGGAAGTTATTCTAATCACCCGTATCTGGAAGTTATTCTAAATCAACACTATCGGAAGTTATTCTAATCAACCGTATCTGAAAGTTATTCTAAACAACCGTATCTGGAAGTTATTCTAATCAATCGTATCTGGAAGTTATTCTAAACAACCGTATCTGGAAGTTATTCTAATCAACCGTATCTGGAAGTTATTCTAATCAACCATATCAGGAAGTTATTCTAATCAACCGTATCTGGAAGTTATTCTAATCAACCGTATCTCTAAGTTATTCTAATCAACCGTATCTGGAAGTTATTCTAATCAACCGTATCTGGAAGTTATTCTAATCAACACTATCTGGAAGCTATTCTAAATCCACTGTATCTGATGCCTACATCACTTCTGTTCCCATTCAATCTAACTGATATAAGCAGACTGCTTCAACGTTCCAACAATAAGGTGAAATCCAAGATGTATAGCATGACATGAAGCAAAAAGAGGAGCCATGAAATAATGCAAAAATGAACCAGGCAAAAGTAACCCTGTTCCTTCACATCTTCCCAAGACTTTATTCCCTGATATAAGATCAGTTCTTCTAACATTCTAATCCTTTCCATCCAGTCCACATTGTTTTAAATGTGCTTGGAACTTCATGCCAAAATAAATGATTGAAATAGATGTATGTGATCAAACACTTCCTACACACATCCTGATTACACATGTCGTCAAAGATGACTGTACCATCACAGCCAATCAAAGAGGCATTACAGTCCATGAACAATAACAACAATGAACAGTTTACATGTAGTCAGTCTGACTAAAGCTAAACGACATTCACAGTTGTCCCATATTTTAACCATTTGTTCATTGTTGTTATTGTTTTAGCACATTGATTGTGCTGTAAATCTATAAATATTACATGAAACGTAAAGCCACAGTCTGTGAGATTTTCAAAAATGTCATGTCATGACACAGAGTACTTGAGTTGCAGTAATAACTTAGAAATAAAGTAGTTCTTTACTTTACTTTACCACATCCACATCTGTCTACTGTATTTAACACATCCACATCTGTCTACTGTATTTATGTAACAGTATCATTTTAAACCGTCCCCTCGCCCATACCCGGGCGCGAACCAGGGACCTTCTGCACACATCAACAACTGACGCCTACGAAGCGTCGTTACCCATCGCTCCACAAAAGCCGCGGCCCTTGCAGAGCAAGGGGAACTACTACTTCAAGGTCTCAGAGCAAGTGACGTCACTGATTGAAACGCTATTTAGCGCCCACGCTAACACATCTGTCTACTGTCTACTGTATTTAACACATCCACATTTGTCTACTGTCTACTGTATTTAACACATCCACATCTGTCTACTGTCTACTGTATTTAACACATCCACATCTGTCTACTGTCTACTGTATTTAACACATCCACATCTGTCTACTGTCTACTGTATTTAACACATCCGCATCTGTCTACTGTATTTAACACATCCACATCTGTCTACTGTATTTAACACATCCACATCTGTCTACTGTCTACTGTATTTAACACATCCGCATCTGTCTACTGTCTACTGTATTTAACACATCCGCATCTGTCTACTGTATTTAACACATCCACATCTGTCTACTGTATTTAACACATCCACATCTGTCTACTGTCTACTGTATTTAACACATCCGCATCTGTCTACTGTCTACTGTATTTAACACATCCACATCTGTCTACTGTCTACTGTATTTAACACATCCACATCTGTCTACTGTCTACTGTATTTAACACATCCGCATCTGTCTACTGTATTTAACACATCCACATCTGTCTACTGTATTTAACACATCCACATCTGTCTACTGTATTTAACACATCCACATCTGTCTACATCTGTCCACATCTGTCTACTGTATTTAACACATCCGCATCTGTCTACTGTATTTAACACATCCGCATCTGTCTGTATTTAACACATCCGCATCTGTCTACTGTATTTAACACATCCGCATCTGTCTACTGTATTTAACACATCCGCATCTGTCTACTGTATTTAACACATCCGCATCTGTCTACTGTATTTAACACGTCCTCATCTGTCTACTGTATTTAACACATCCACATCTGTCTACTGTATTTAACACATCCGCATCTGTCTACTGTATTTAACACATCCGCATCTGTCTACTGTATTTAACACATCCACATCTGTCTACATCTGTCCACATCTGTCTACTGTATTTAACACATCCGCATCTGTCTACTGTATTTAACACATCCGCATCTGTCTACTGTATTTAACACATCCACATCTGTCTACTGTATTTAACACATCCACATCTGTCTACATCTGTCCACATCTGTCTACTGTATTTAACACATCCGCATCTGTCTACTGTATTTAACACATCCGCATCTGTCTACTGTATTTAACACATCCGCATCTGTCTACTGTATTTAACACATCCGCATCTGTCTACTGTATTTAACACGTCCTCATCTGTCTACTGTATTTAACACATCCACATCTGTCTACTGTATTTAACACATCCGCATCTGTCTACTGTATTTAACACATCCGCATCTGTCTACTGTATTTAACACAACAACATCTGCAGTGAAAGGCGACAGAGCTAGAGCGCTGTTTGTCAGACCATGAGACGGCCTTCTCACAAAATGGTCTGTAGTGTCCGGACACTTTGGCATAAACTATTATGGAAAGATGAGACTCCCACGAACACGTCCATGTCAGTAGTTTTGTTTTCGGACGCCCACAGGCCTCACAAGACTTGTCTGAAGGTCACCCGGTACCAGTCCAAAAAAGTTATGGAAGTATAAATGGAGAATGTTTAGCGACAAAAATAAGGGGTTAAATACATGTACAAAAAATATATATGTTTCCTGATCTTTCTTATATCAGATATAGGACAGACACTTCAGAACAAACTTCATTTAGATTTTTTTTGGGGGGGACTATCTGTTGTTCTATGTAGTGCATCTGTTATCCGATGTGTTTGTATGGGCTAATAGCACAAAGATTAAAAATACAGTGCCTTGCAAAAGTATTCATTCCCCTTGGAGTTTTCCCTATTTTGTTGCATTATAACCTGTAATTTAAACTGATTTCTATTTGGATTTCATGTAATGAACATACAGAAAATAGAAAAAGGAGAGGTGCTGCGTGCATATGTATTCACCCTTTGCTATGAAGCTCCTAAATAAGATCTGGTGCAACAAATTACCTTGAGAAGTCACACAATTAGTTAAATAAAGTCCACCTGTGTGAAATCTAAGTGTCACATGATCTGTCACATGATCTCAGTATAAATACACCTGTTCTGAAAAGCCCCAGAGTCTGCAACACCACCAAGCAAGCGGCACCATGAAGAACAAGGAGCTCTCCAAACAGGTCAGGGACAAAGTTGTGGAGGAGTACAAATCAGGGTTGGGTTACGAAAAAAATTCCAAAACTTTGAACACCCCAAAGAGCTCCATTAAATCCATTATAATAAAAGCTGAAGTAAATCATTCTCTCTACTATTATTCTGACATTTCACATTCTTAAAAGTAAGTGGTGATCCTAACTGACCCAAGACAGGCAATTTTTACTAGGATTAAGTGTCAGGAATGGTAAAAAACTGAGTTTAAATGTATTTGGCTAAGGTGTATGTAAACTTTGGATTTCAACTGTTTATACCTGTTCTGATAGGCCCCAGAGTCTGCAACACAACTAAGCAAGCAGCACCACCAAGCAAGCTGCACCATGAAGACCAAGGAGCTCTCCAAACAGATCAGGGACAAAGTTGTGGAGAAGTACAGATCAGGGTTGGGTTATAAAAAGAAAAATCTGAAACTTTGAACATCCCACAGAGTACCATTAAATCCATTATAAAAAAAAATGTGGAAAGAATATGGCACCACAACAAACCAGCCAAGAGAGGGCCACCCACCAAAACTTACGGACCGGGCAAGGAGGACATTAATCAGAGAGGCAACAAAGAGATGAAAGATAACCCTGAAGGAGCTGCAAAGCTCCATGGTGGAGATTGGAGTATCTGTTCATAGGACCACTTTAAGTCGTACACTCCACAGAGCTGGGCTTTACGGAAGCGTGGCAAGAAAAAGCCAATGCTTAAAGAAGAAAATAAGCAAACACATTTGGTGTTCACCAAAAGACATGTGGGAGACTCCCCAAACATATGGAAGAAGGTACTCTGGTCAGATGAGACTAAAATTGAGCTTTTTGACCATCAAGGAAAACGCAATGTCTGGCGCAAACCCAACACCTCTCATCTCTCCGAGAACACCATCCCCACAGTGAAGCATGGTGGTGGCAGCATCATGCTGTGGAGATGTTTTTAATCGGCAGGGACTGGGAAACTGGTCAGAATTGAAGGAATGATGGATGGGACTAAATACAGGGAAATTCTTGAGGGAAAACTGTTTCAGTCTTCCAGAGATTTGAGACTGGGGCGGGGGTTCACCTACCAGCAGGACAATGACCCCAAGCATACTACTAAAGCAATACTCGAGTGGTTTAAGGGGAAACTTTTAAATGTTTTATATTTTTATACTTCAAGAAGTCTTAAAATAAAAAAATTAAATAAACAATTCCATGTAGCTTAGACAGGATTTAGACTAAATGCTTAAACATTGAAGTTATTCCTTGATCACTACAGATATATCACTACAGATATATCATGGAAATCACAAGTCCATGTGAAAATGTCATGGGATGCATTTGCTCGATTGCTTACGTTTTTTGTTGGTGGCCCACTGTTTGGTGGTATGCACATCTCACAGAGTGTGGCTTTAACTGAGTCTAAGACATCTTGTATCTGCAATGAAACAAACGAATACAGCTTGAGACAAAGGTTGTGTCACCAAACAGTATGCTCTAACACTATGATCTATACATTTAAAATGTAAAATGTAATTATTTTTTTGCACACATGTTTAATGATTAGTGTCTTGTAAGCTCTTATGAGCTGGGCACCAAATGTTGTATGACACTGAAATAAAATGAATGAATGAATCATTCAGTCAATCAATCAACCAAGCATATACAGTAGAGTAAATGCAATACTCTCTTGGTTTATAATGTCTTTAAACCTGCTAGTTTATAATGGTTAGAACCCTGCTTTACTATATCTAATTAACAAACTGACAAGTAGTTACTACAATAAGGGTGTAAAAGTATGAATTTAATTTCCCCCCTTAAACAATAGGTTCCATATTCTAAGAATCTAGACCTTCGGTTCAGATTGTATCCGAATGCCTCTAACTGACAATGGGTTCTACGAGTTCACATGTATCATTAGAAGTTGTGAGTAGCTGTAACCACAGAACAAGAATGTCATTCTGTCCATGGCTGTAAGCTTCTAGCTCCTGAATGTGGTTCAGCGTCAACATTGAACTTCTTAAAAGGCTCTTGAGATGGAATAACCACTTTCATATCTCTGCTATAGATGAATCTGAATGGAAACCTTGGAACACCTTTCTGTTTCAACCTGTAATAGATTTGTCCCGACACCAGTATTGCGACACTCAGAAGTATCGTGTCAAGGAAACAAAACGGCTTCATTTCTTTAGAAAATATATTACAGCCTTCTGTTGTCATCCAGAGTCACATTCGTTTTTTAACAAGCTATATAACTCAATGTTTAGCATACTGCAGGTTTTTAAAGACCATAGAAGGTTTTTTAAAGACCATCTGCTTTGTGTTTCCTTCTTTGTTGCAATGGAAAATGTATATTGTGATAACCCTATTAGGTAACGTTTCACCCCAGTGAATAGCTTAGTTTCCTTTACTGTAATTTCACTAGCCTAGATGGATTCTGTATTCACATGGAGTACAATAAGAAAAGTGGATCCATGCATATTACTGTACAGGAGTTTTGACTGAACCACCATCAAGTCTTAAAACAGGAGAGGGGCAAGTACAGGGCCTTCAGAAAGTATTCACACCCTTTTACGTTTTCCACATTTTGTTGTGTTACAAAGTGGAATTAAAATTGATTTAATTGTCATTTTTAGGTCAACGATCGACACAAAATACTCTGTCAAAGTATGGAAAATAAAATACTAATATATATTAATTAGATAAGTATTCAACCCCTTGAGTCAATACATGTTAGAATTACCTTTGGCAGTGATTACAGCTGTGAGTCTTTATGGGTAAGTCTAAAGAGCTTTACACACCTGGATTGTAGAATATTTGCCCATTATTCATTAAAAAAAATATTCAAGCTCTATCAAGTTGGTTGCTATACATTCATTGTCATGTCATGCCATAGAGTGTCAAGACTACTTAAGTAAAATTTGTAACTAGGCCACTCAGGAACATTCAATGTCATCTTGGTAAGCAACTCCAGCGTACATTTGCCCCTGTGTTTTAGGTAATTGACCTGCTGAAAGGTGAATTTGTCTCCCAGTGTCTGTTGGAAAGCAGACTAAACAAAGTTTTCCTCTATGATTTTGCCTAGGCTTAGTTATCTCTAGTCTGTTTATTTTTATCAACAACAAAAAACTCCCTAGTCCTTGCAGATGAAAAGCATAACCATAACGTGATGAAGCTACCACCATGCTTGAAAATATGAAGAGTGGTACTCAGTGATGTGTTGTATTGGATTTGCCCCAAACATAACACTTTGTATTCTATAATTTTTTTTCCAGTTTTACTTTAGTGCCTTATTGCAAACAGGATGCATGTTTTGAGATATTTGTATTCTGTACAGGCTTTCTTTTTTTCACTCATTTATGTAAGTATTGTGGAGTAACTACAATGTTGTTGATTCATCCTCAGTTATGTCCTATCACAGCCTTTAAACGTCGTAATTGTTTTAAAATCTCCTTGGGCCTCATGGTGAAAGCCATGAGTGGTTTCAAATTGTCACATGCTTTGTAAACAGGTGTAGACTAACAGTAAGATTGCTTTACTTATGGGTCCTTCCCAACAATGCAGAGAGATACAACAACAAAAAATACATACAAACATCAAGACAAGGAAACAGTTCTGAAGGACACCTGTATCTTTGTAGTGATCAACGTGTAATTAATAACTTCACCATGCTCAAAGGGATATTCAATGTCTGTTTTCTTCACCCATCTATCAATCGGTGTCCTTCTTTAAAAAACATTGGAAAGCCTCCCTGGTCTTTGTGGTTGAACCTGTGCTTTAAATCCACTGCTCGACTGAGGGACCTTACAGATAATTATGTGTGTGGGGTACAGAAATGATGTAGTCATTCAAAGTCCATGCAACTTATTATGTGACTCATTAAGCACATTTTTACTCCAGAACTTATTTAGTGTTGCCATAACAAAGGGGTTGAATGCAGCTTTTAATTTTAGATTCATTTCTAAACATAAAAAAACTACAGAATTCCACAATATGGGTTATTGTGTGTAAAACAGTGACACAACATCTAAATGTAATCAATGTTAAATTCAGGCTGTAACAACAACATGTGTAAAAAGGTCAAGGGGTGTGAATACTTTCTGAAGGCACTGTAAGTACTGTGAACGGGATAAATAAAGCTTTCAGCATTTGATTCATGAACTTAAGAGAAATAAATGTTAAGGGTCAGAAGAGATGCGCAGCAACACAAAATATACACAGTACACGATGTATGAATTTCAAAAGGAGGCCTTGGAGTGAATTGAGAGAGAGAGAAAAAGCTGAGGAACATAGTCTTATTTTCTTTCCATCAACAATAGATCTATGGAAAGTGATGCTTTGGATTGGATTTTTTTCAATCTGCTGGATAATTTTTTTTTCAGTGTAAGTGCATCTCCCTGCATGTCAATGGAGTCACGAGTGCATCTTGTATCTCAATATTAGATGTGGTATACAGTAGTAAGCTACCTCCAGAAAACCAGTGTGGAAATAGGAAGCAGGGGGGTTCTCAAATCATAGAAGACTAAGGAATTTCATTACCCAAATGTATCGAACGAAGCTGCCAGGTTATTGCGATGTGAGTGACCATTTAGTGAAAAACATATTTCATTAGCAAATGAATGGCCAGAGTAGGACAGCCTTGGCATCTTTGCTGAGTTGGATGAAGAAGAAGTCAGAAAAAAATGTGTTGTAAATGACCAGTGCTGATAAAAGGCACGCTGGCCATATTTAATACTAGATGGCTCTAATTAAAGTACTTGATATCCTTAGCGATGGTTGAGTCCGGCAACACCACCA
This sequence comes from Oncorhynchus mykiss, assembly GCF_057628025.1. Taxonomy (NCBI): domain Eukaryota; kingdom Metazoa; phylum Chordata; class Actinopteri; order Salmoniformes; family Salmonidae; genus Oncorhynchus; species Oncorhynchus mykiss. The sequence continues at coordinate 73,434,901 of NC_143028.1, forward strand.
CCCAGTGACTATTAATAGTCCTGGCTTGTGCTTCATGGAGAGCAATAATTCTGGGTAATTTTATTAATAAAATAATTGCTCTTTCTTTCCAGCCTGCTATGCCTCGACCACATTTATATATCAGCACCTTGCTTGCCTCACCACACTCTCCAGCAATGAATGATTTTAAAATGCATGAATCCTTTGTCGCTCTCCCTCTCCCCCTATTTTCCCTTTCTCCCTCTCCCCCTATTTTTCCCTTTTCTCTCGCTCCCTCTCTTTTCCCCCCTTGCTCTATCCCCCTCATCTCCCCCTCTTTTCCACCCTTCTCCTCCCTTCTCTCCACCTATTTTCTGCCCCTTCTCTTCCCCCTTTTCCACCCCTTCTCTCCCCCTCTTTCCCCCCCTTCTCTCCTCCTCTTTTTTCCCCATTTCTCTCTCTCCTTCCAGCTCGTTCTTTTGAGCTCATCTTTGCTCGGTCGGTTTGTCTGTCTGTCTGCCTGCCTATCCATCTGTTTCTCCATCTTCACTCCGCCACCCCCCCCCCCCCCTCTCTCCTCTTCTCATTCTCTCTCTAAGTCTGACTAAGTCCCATAATGGATCCTGGCTGAAGAGATAGACTGCTGTCCCCTAAGAGAAATAATACAGATGCAGACAGAGGGATTCTAACACTGCCTTTATAAGAAGAACCATTTAGATCAGAGTTCAAAATACGAAATTCAATTGCAAATGACTGAATTCAGACAGACATGAGTATGCAGTAAAATGTATACAAGAACCATCCCTATTTCTTTTGCAGTTGGCATAAAAATTCCATCGGATTTGATAGCACAGCACGTCTTATCCTTTCCAATCCTAACTTGTCATACAAATCAAATCACAATCAACTCACACGTAAGACATGAATCATGTCTAGAGCAAAAAACTTAAACTGTAATGTTAGTGTTCTTCCCCTAAACACACAAAAAACTCTCAAAGTCTTACCTTTCCAACATAGAGAGGTTCTGTGCCTGTGTACTCCTCCACCACAAAGAACTGGTTCCACACCCATCCCCTCTTCACTCGTTCATGGGACATGAGCTCCTGCTCCTTAGTTTCTCCCTTGGCCATGCCACTAGTCCTCTCCGACCATCCACAACTACAGCAATGCAAAAGCCAAAGGGCCGTCAACAGGCTATATGCTCCCAGTCTCCAAGAGGGAGCCATTTTGGAAAATCCTGCTTGGCTCTACATGTGACGGGGATTTCCAAAGAGGTGAAAAGAGTCCTCAAACCGGCAATGTTGAAGAAATGAAAGCCAGAGGCCAACCAAAATCTCTGTTCTAGGACACTTGATTAATCCACAAGATTCTTAAGTATTCTATTGTCTTAAATAGTTCTATTGTCTTAAATAGTTCCAACTCAGGACGCAGGGCATGCCATGGCACATCATGACTTTGGACAGGCTACAGAAGGTTTTTTTTCTGTGCAGAAGAAACTTGACAAATCATTTTGAACCGTCCTTATCTTTCCCATGTAATCTTCTCCATCTGGTTTTTCCCTGACTTATCTCACCTGTTCGTCTACACTGGTATCAAATTCATTCGGGTAACAGAGATGTGTTTTGTTACTGTGCAAGTGAAAACTGCATTCAAGATTTCCAAGACAAACTTTCCCATATGTTCTAAGGCAGCTTCAATCTTTCAATCTTTACCACAAGTATTGTGGTGAAGGGAGTGGGCCTGACATCGATTTTTTTTAAACTCTCTAAGAATTAAAATTGACACTTTCAATCCATACGTGGAAATTTGCTTGATTCCAATACATTAATAATACATTAATTTGGGAAATCATTTAATGGATAGGGTCCTTTGAGAAGATCATGGGACCGATAACCACTGAAATGGCATTTGTATAATTGTCAAGGACAATGTGGGTTTTACCTGGTATGACAAGGTTCAAATCTTACAGAAACCCATAGTGAGATACCCAAGGCTATCTCCAAACTATTGGAACTGATTCTCACTCAAATGCTTAGTTATCTTTCTCAATATCTTTGTTCTCTATTTTCAAACTCATTAGCAATGGATTTCAAAGAAAAGTGGATCATTCTGATACTCGGGTCCTCAGGTACAAAGGTTCTCTCCAGATCCAGGATCCTAGGGTTGTGTGTATGGTCCAGCTGCCATCTCTTGTCACTTCATTCCCGTATTAGAGAACAGTATCCTTCAGGAGACTCCATTGGCTCAGATCTTATTTTGTCCATTATTCTTCTGGATGATTCAGGCAGTGAGAGGACCCCCCATAAAGTGCTGAGAGTAGTGGCAAAACCTGCAAAAGACCAAAAAGAATAGCATAGGTTACCATCACATTTTCCTGTAGAACAGAGACGGAATCCATCACTGGTTGGGCTTTAACACTGCAGGGTATTTCATCACACAGTATATGAAATTGTATACATTTTCCAAACGCGCACTGCAAACAAAACGTGTTCAAGCCTGAACTCATTTATCTTTTTATTAGCTCTTCACAACTCGAGCCACAATAATGAAAATGTGTTTGTTTTTCTTCGGATTATCTGGAGTGAACTGTTTTCAGCTGGTCTGTTGTTGTGCTCGACAAGAAACCCGAACAATGTGCTCTAAGAGCGATGGCGCAGTACTGTACGAGGGCAGGGAGCGCCAGGTGTGTGGAGGGGAGGATGCTGTAGAATAGAGGGAAGAGAGAAAGAGAGGGATGGTTCTTCTTCATGAGCCAGGCCACTAGCATCTGTCTGCTTTAGTCCGGCCAACCAAGCGGCCCTAACCCCGGCCAGCTGATTAATTGCATGAGGGAACACTAATTGGATAAAAGCATTAATTCAATCCATCACGGCAACAGCCCCCTAATGCCTCAAACAAACACTGCTGAGAGAGGCGGGAGTAGTAAAGAGGCGGTACGTTGCGGCGAGGCGTTGCAAAGAAAGTAGATAAGAGGAGGTGCGTTGCGGCAAGGTGGTGCGTTGAGGGAGTAGATAAGAGACGGTGCGTCGAGGCTGGAGTAGATAAGAGGCGGTGCATTGCGTCGAGGCGATAAGAGACGGTGCGTTGCTGCGAGGCTGGAGTAGATGAGGCAGTGCGTTGCAGAAGTAGATAAGAGGCAGTGCGTTGCGGAAGTAGATACGAGGCAGTGCGTTGCGGGAGTAGATACGAGGCAGTGCGTTGCGGGAGTAGATACGAGGCAGTGCGTTGCGGGAGTAGATAAGAGGCGGTGCGTTGCGGTGTGGCGGGAGTAGATAAGAGGCGGTGCATTGCGTCGAGGCGATAAGAGACGGTGCGTTGCTGCGAGGCTGGAGTAGATAAGAGGCAGTGCGTTGCAGAAGTAGATAAGAGGCAGTGCGTTGCGGAAGTAGATAAGAGGCGGTGCGTTGCGGGAGTAGATACGAGGCGGTGAGTTGCGGTGTGGCGGGAGTAGATAAGAGGCAGTGCGTTGCGGGAGTAGATAAGAGGCAGTGCATTGCGGGAGTAGATAAGAGGCGGTGTGTTGCAGGAGTAGATAAGAGGCAGTGCGTCGAGGCTGGAGTAGAAAAGAGGCGGTGCTTTGCGGTGTGGTGGGAGTAGATAAGAGGCGGTGCGTTGCGGTGTGGCGGGAGTAGATAAGAGGTGGTGCGTTGCGGTGTGGCGGGAGTAGATAAGAGGCGGTGTGTTGCAGTGTGATGGTAGTAGATAAGAGGCGGTGTGTTGCGGTGTGATGGGAGTAGATAAGAGGCGGTGTGTTGCGGTGTGATGGGAGTAGATAAGAGGCGGTGCGTTGCGGTGTGGCGGGAGTAGATAAGAGGCGGTGCATTGCGTCGAGGCGATAAGAGACGGTGCGTTGCTGCGAGGCTGGAGTAGATAAGAGGCAGTGCGTTGCAGAAGTAGATAAGAGGCAGTGCGTTGCGGAAGTAGATAAGAGGCAGTGCGTTGCGGGAGTAGATACGAGGCGGTGTGTTGCGGTGTGGCGGGAGTAGATAAGAGGCAGTGCGTTGCGGGAGTAGATAAGAGGCAGTGCATTGCGGGAGTAGATAAGAGGCGGTGTGTTGCAGGAGTAGATAAGAGGCAGTGCGTCGAGGCTGGAGTAGAAAAGAGGCGGTGCTTTGCGGTGTGGTGGGAGTAGATAAGAGGCGGTGCGTTGCGGTGTGGCGGGAGTAGATAAGAGGTGGTGCGTTGCGGTGTGGCGGGAGTAGATAAGAGGCGGTGTGTTGCAGTGTGATGGTAGTAGATAAGAGGCGGTGTGTTGCGGTGTGATGGGAGTAGATAAGAGGCGGTGTGTTGCGGTGTGATGGGAGTAGATAAGAGGCGGTGCGTTGCGGTGTGGCGGGAGTAGATAAGAGGCGGTGCATTGCGTCGAGGCGATAAGAGACGGTGCGTTGCTGCGAGGCTGGAGTAGATAAGAGGCAGTGCGTTGCAGAAGTAGATAAGAGGCAGTGCGTTGCGGAAGTAGATAAGAGGCAGTGCGTTGCGGGAGTAGATACGAGGCGGTGCGTTGCGGTGTGGCGGGAGTAGATAAGAGGCAGTGCGTTGCGGGAGTAGATAAGAGGCAGTGCATTGCGGGAGTAGATAAGAGGCGGTGTGTTGCAGGAGTAGATAAGAGGCAGTGCGTCGAGGCTGGAGTAGAAAAGAGGCGGTGCTTTGCGGTGTGGTGGGAGTAGATAAGAGGCGGTGCGTTGCGGTGTGGCGGGAGTAGATAAGAGACGGTGCTTTGCGGTGTGGCGGGAGTAGATAAGAGGTGGTGCGTTGCGGTGTGGCGGGAGTAGATAAGAGGCGGTGTGTTGCAGTGTGATGGTAGTAGATAAGAGGCGGTGTGTTGCGGTGTGATGGGAGTAGATAAGAGGCGGTGTGTTGCGGTGTGATGGGAGTAGATAAGAGGCGGTGTGTTGCGGTGTGTGGGAGTAGATAAGAGGCGGTGTGTTGCGGCGAGGTGGGAGTAGATAAGAGGCGGTGCGTTGCGGTGTGTGGGAGTAGATAAGAGGCGGTGTGTTGCGGTGTGATGGGAGTAGATAAGAGGCGGTGTGTTGCGGTGTGATGGGAGTAGATAAGAGACGGTGCGTTGCGGTGTGTGGGAGTAGATAAGAGGCGGTGCGTTGCGGAGTGATGGGAGTAGATAAGAGACGGTGCGTTGCGGTGTGTGGGAGTAGATAAGAGGCGGTGTGTTGCGGTGTGATGGGAGTAGATAAGAGACGGTGCGTTGCGGTGTATGGGAGTAGATAAGAGGCGGTGTGTTGCGGTGTGTGGGAGTAGATAAGAGGCGGTGTGTTGCGGTGTGTGGGAGTAGATAAGAGGCGGTGCGTTGCGGTGTGTGGGAGTAGATAAGAGACGGTGTGTTGCGGTGTGATGGGAGTAGATAAGAGGCGGTGTGTTGCGGTGTGTGGGAGTAGATAGCTTTGCGGCGAGCCTGCATCGCAGGAAGAGGTTGTGATTAATGGGCTTTGTGAAACCTTAAGAACGGGAAAAAAATACATTTTAGTGTGTCTGTGGTGTCACCACCTCAAGGCGAAGAGATTGCAGCACCAGTGGGAGGAAGAAGTCGAGGAAAGCTGTTTCGAGCTGCTTCAGGACAGCAGTTGTTTAACCTACTGTGCCTTTGTGCTAGCTGGGTGAAGCTCTCCAATATTTCTCGATGCCTACAAGCTATTTTTTTGTTTTGTTTCTGTAAAATTATTCAAATTCAGACTGAGGTCAAACGAACAATGTGCCTGGTATTTGCAATTGAGCTCTGTGAATGAAGCCAAAGAATAGGAAGTAGGAAAGCATAGTTTTAAAGGCCTCTCGGTTTTGAGACAGAGTTTTGAGGCTGGGCTTTGTGGCAGGGTTGAGAGGCTGGGCTTTGTGGCAGGGTTTTGAGGTACGTTTTGAGGCAGGGCTTTGTGGCCGGGTTTAGTGGCAGGGCTTAGAGGCAGGGCTTTGTGGCAGGGTTTAGAGGCAGGGTTTTGTGGCAGGGCTTTGTGGCAGGGTTTAGAGGCAGGGTTTAGAGGCAGGGTTTTGTGGCTGGGCTTTGTGGCAGGGTTTAGAGGCAGGGCTTTGTGGCAGGGTTTTGCATCGCATTGTAGGTATGAGACACTCTCCCTGAACACATATTGAACTCTAAAATGTAAATTCCAACATGGCCTTGAATAACAATGACCAAGTTGTGTAAGGAGAACACAATTATATATACCTGTAGATATTGTATACAAAGTACAACATCTGTGAAGTGTGAACATACGGTATATTTACATAATCAGATACCACTCTGTGATATATACAGCCCAACCATGAATAAAATGCATGGCATCATAGCCGACTGCACAGTTGCGTTGTTAGATGCTTTCCATTTGATTGTGTCATGTATTTGGTTGTGAAAAGCTGTGATCTGATAGCTTTGTTTTCAGTCTTGTATAATACTGAGTACTATCAGCACTACCGTTTGTCCCTCAGTCTTGCATCTATGAACTATTGTGATGTTAAAAGGTTATGACGTGTGACATTTAGAGGAAGAAGAGGCAAAGATGACTCAAGTCACAATTCAACATGACTTTTTGATCCAATGGAAAACGTTGACATCTAAGGAGGGAAAAAACTCAATTAGAAATAAACAGAGTAAGAGAAAAATAAATGCAATGAAAGGAAAAGATTAAATCCAATTTAATATGGTAAAATGAATCATTTACGTCGTCCATATTGAACAAAAGTCGTCCAAATATCCTTGCAAGTCTTTTTGCTCGACTTTAATTGATCCAAAATATTATTTTTCATGTCTCCAATTAGACTCGTATGTTTTAGCTAAAGAGCTGACTTCAAAGTTAAAGTCGTTGTTTATGCCTTTCCGCCTCAAAGGCAAACGGCTTGGGGAGAAAAACCCAGATTAAATCATTTTTTGCCTATCTACGCTTACCCTGCCCCCTTAACTCGAGATATTTTAACTGTGTGCTTGGCAGTGCGTATATGATTAATTAGAAACCATTTGTATCAAAAACTTTTCTGGGTGAACGTACAGCTCTGAAGTTGCTCTCTAACCGAAACATTTGCTTGACTCCAAACCAAACCGCTTGGCATTTCAAAACAGCAACCAGACTGCCAAATTCTTGTTTTTCTAGCTCACTCTGGGAATTTCATTAAGTGCGTATGCATTTACTCTTAATGAGGTCCAAAAAAAGTATAACACCCTAATGAGTTGGAGAGAGAGAAAGCGCACGATAGAGGGAAGTCTCGTTCTCTATCGCAACTTGGCCACACAAGAGAGGTCGTGGAAGCTCGTTGCTAGTAGCCGGGCTAATTAGCGCTGTGTCAATTAAAGACCTTCCAAGCAGGGGCAAGCCAGCTAGCCGATACAGTACAGTCGCAAGGCATCTCTTTCACCCCAAAAGCTATTAGCAAGCTCTGCAGTCATTCGTGAAATTTTAGGGCAGTGGATTGATTCTTAAACATGGCTGCGGTTTCACATCAGTGGCCGTGCCCAGAGCAGGCCCCCTGACAGCTGGCAAGCGGCAGATGACGGACTGGGAGACTGATCACTGCAAAGTGATGGGCGTGGGGCCAGTGACCGGGCGACAGGCCCTCTCAGTCACTCCCCCCCACCCCTCCATTACGCCCATCAGCTCTCGCTTTCTCTCAGTCCCTCTCATCCTTCTCTTTTCTCACTTTGTCATCTTTCTCTCAATCCTCCTTTTCTTCTACTGTCACCACCTCCCCATCTCATACTCTTCACCTACTGTCTCCACCTCCCCATCTCATCCTCTTCACCTATTGTCTCCACTTCCCCATCTCATCCTCTTCACCTACCGTCTCCACCTCCCCATCTCATCCTCTTCACCTACCGTCTCTACCTCCCCATCTCCTCCTCTTCTCCTACTATCTTCACCTCCCCATCTCATCCCCTTCACCTACTGTCTCCACTTCCCCATCTCATCCTCTTCACCTACTGTCTCCACCTCCCCATCTCATCCTCTTCACCTACTACTGTATTCACCTCCCCATCTCATCCTCTTCCCCTACTACTGTCTCCACCTCCCATCTCCTCCTCTTCTCCTACTACTGTCTCCACCTCCCATCTCCTCCTCTTCTCCTACTACTGTCTTCACCTCCCCATCTCATCCTCTTCACCTATCGTCTCCACCTCCCCATCTCCTCCTCTTCTCCTACTATCTTCACCTACCCATCTCATCCCCTTCACCTACTGTCTCCACCTCATCCTCTTCACCTACTGTCTCCAACTCCCCATCTGCTCCTCTTCTCCTACTGTCTCTACCTCCCATCTCCTCCTCTTCTACTGTCTCCAACTCCCCATCTCATCCTCTTCACCTACTGTCTCCACCTCCCCATCTCATCCTCTTCACCTACTGTCTCCACCTCCCCATCTCATTCTCTTCACCTACCGTCTCCACCTCCCCATCTCCTCCTCTTCTCCTACTACTGTCTTCACCTCCCCATCCCTTCCCCTTCTCCTACCGTCTCCACCTCCCCATCTCCTCCTCTTCTCCTACTACTGTCTCCACCTCCCCATCTCATCCTCTTCACCTACTACTGTCTTCACCTCCCCATCTCCTCCTCTTCTCCTACTACTGTCTCCACCTCCCCATCTCATCCTCTTCTCCAACTGTCTCCACCTCCCGATCTCATCTTCTTCTACTGTCTCCACCTCCACATCTCATCCTCTTCTCCTACTACTGTCTCCACCTCCCCATCTCATCCTCTTCTCCAACTGTCTCCACCTCCCCATCTCATCTTCTTCTCCAACAGTCTCTACCTCCCCATCTCATTTATTTAACTAGGCAAGTCAGTTAAGAACCAATTCTTATTTTCAATGACGGCCTAGGAACAGTGGGTTAACTGCCTGTTCAGGGGCAGAACGACAGATTTGTACCTTGTCAGCTCAGGGATTTGAACTTGCAACCTTTCGGTAACCTAGTCCAACTCTCTAACCACTAGGCTACCCTGCCGCCCCATCATCATCCTCTTCTCCTACTATCTTCACCTCCCCATCTCATCTTCCTCTTCTTCTACTGTCTACACATCCCCATCTCATCCTCCTCTTCTCCTACTGTCTCCACGTCCCCATCTCATCCTCTTCTCACACATTATCCTCCACCTCTCCCTCAGTCTCCTCCTCTCTACCGCTCCCTCTGGTTCTCTTCTAATATCATTCCATACTCTTCCTCTCTCCGCCTCTGCAGCTGAAGCCTTCTATGGTGGTTTAATATAACACTTTAATAGTAAAAACTCATCCTTACTTCTTATCCTGCTGACTTTTAACAGTCTATCCCTTTCTGTCTCTCACTTTCTTAGTCTCCATTTGACTCCATTTATCTCCCTAAGTCTCCTCTCCCTTTCACTCACTTCCTCTCCCAAACTCTCCCTACGATTTCCTTTCTCTCGCTACGGCTCCCAACCTCTCCCTACGACTTCCTTTCTCTCCCTACGGCTCCCTTTCTCTCCCTACGGCTCCCTTTCTCTCCCTACGGCTCCCTTTCTCTCCCTACGGCTCCCTTTCTCTCCCTACTTCTCCCCCTATGTCTCCCTTTCTCTCCCTACGGTTCCCTTTCTCTCCCTACGGCTCCCTTTCTCTCCCTACGGCTCCCTTTCTCTCCCTACGGCTCCCTTTCTCTCCCTACTTCTCCCCCTACGTCTCCCTTTCTCTCCCTACGGTTCCCTTTCTCTCCCTACGGTTCCCTTTCTCTCCCTACGGCTCCCTTTCTCTCCCAACGGCTCCCTTTCTCTCCCTACGGCTCCCTTTCTCTCCCTACGGCTCCCTTTCTCTCCCTACGGCTCCCTTTCTCTCCCTACGGCTCCCTTTCTCTCCCAACGGCTCCCTTTCTCTCCCTACGGCTCCCTTTCTCTCCCTACGGCTCTCTTTCTCTCCCTACGGCTCCCTTTCTCTCCCTACTTCTCCCCCTACGTCTCCCTTTCTCTCCCTACGGCTCCCTTTCTCTCCCTACGGCTCCCTTTCTCTCCCTACGGCTCCCTTTCTCTCCCTACGGCTCCCTTTCCTACGGCTCCCTTTCTCTCCCTACGTCTCCCTTTCTCTCCCAACGGCTCCCTTTCTCTCCCAACGGCTCCCTTTCTCTCCCTACTTCTCCCCCTACGTCTCCCTTTCTCCCCCTACGGCTCCCTTTCTCCCCCTACGGCTCCCTTTCCTACGGCTCCCTTTCTCTCCCTACGGCTCCCTTTCTCTCCCTACGGCTCCCTTTCTCTCCCTACGGCTCCCTTTCTCTCCCTACGGCTCCCTTTCTCTCCCTACGGCTCCCTTTCTCCCCCTACGGCTCCCTTTCTCCCCCTACGGCTCCCTTTCCTACGGCTCCCTTTCTCTCCCTACGGTTCCCTTTCTCTCCCTACGGCTCCCTTTCTCTCCCTACGGCTCCCTTTCTCTCCCTACGGCTCCCTTTCTCTCCCTACGGCTCCCTTTCTCTCCCTACTTCTCCCTTTCTCTCCCTACTTCTCCCCCTACGTCTCCCTTTCTCTCCCTACGGTTCCCTTTCTCTCCCTACGGCTCCCTTTCTCTCCCTACGGCTCCCTTTCTCTCCCTACGGCTCCCTTTCTCTCCCTACTTCTCCCCCTACGTCTCCCTTTCTCCCCCTATGTCTCCCTTTCTCCCCCTACGGCTCCCTTTCCAACGGCTCCCTTTCTCTCCCAACGGCTCCCTTTCTCTCCCAACGTCTCCCTTTCTCTCCCTACGGCTCCCTTTCTCTCCCTACGGCTCCCTTTCTCTCCCTACGGCTCCCTTTCTCTCCCAACGGCTCCCTTTCTCTCCCAACGGCTCCCTTTCTCTCCCAACGGCTCCCTTTCTCTCCCAACGTCTCCCTTTCTCTCCCTACGGCTCCCTTTCTCTCCATTCTACAATTACATTTTTAGGTTTTTAGAGCCATCTGCTTTTCTCTTCCAGTCATGTTATTCCCTTTGTATGTTTAATTTTCTACACTGCATTACTCCATCTCTCAAAACTTTTCCCTCTTCATCATGCTCCTCCTCTTCATCCTGCTCCTCCTCTCTTAATGATGCTCCTCTCGTCATCATGCTCCTCCTCCTCTCTGCAGCTCTTGATCATGCTCCTTTCTCTCATCTCACTTGGTTAATTGTTGTGTACACTAGTGAGGTTCCCTGTACAACAAGCGAGTAAAAAACAATGACCACGCAGGTTCCTTTAAGCCAGTGGTCACCGACCTTTTAAGTTAAGATGAAGTTAAGATGAAAGCAGAGGTTCACTGGTCAGATATTTATATTATTCACTTAATGTAAGCCTATGCAACATTAAACTATTAAAAACAGTACTGTAGCAATGATGGTTGTACAGTAGGTTATAGGCCCAACATATTATTACTGCATATTGGCTTTGCATGAATTGCCATTTAAAATTATATTTCAAAGTTTGAGTTACTGTAGACTATATGATCTCATCGATAATAGATGAGTTGTTGTATTATTTGTGAGGCACAGCTGAGTGAGCGTACATTTAAATAATTTGTTTTTTATTTTACTGGGCTGATGGTGCGTGTATCTGATGGTCAGTCTCAGCGGAGGGAGAGAGCAGCAGACTGCGGGTCAGTCTCAGCGGAGGGAGAGAGCAGCAGACTGAGGGTCAGTCTCAGCGGAGGGAGAGAGCAGCAGACTGCGGGTCAGTCTCAGCGGAGGGAGAGAGCAGCAGACTGCGGGTCAGTCTCAGCGGAGGGAGAGAGCAGCAGACTGAGGGTCAGTCTCAGCGGAGGGAGAGAGCAGCAGACTGCGGGTCAGTCTCAGCGGAGGGAGAGAGCAGCAGACTGCGGGTCAGTCTCAGCGGAGGGAGAGAGCAGCAGACTGAGGGTCAGTCTCAGCAGAATGAGAGAGCAGCAGACTGCGGGTCCGCCCCTCAACATCCCTCTGCTCTCCCTTTCCTCCACTGACACTGACCAAAAAGGGACACCGTCTTCCAGATGATGGCAAAACTCAAGTTGCAACTTCTACCTCATGTACAAATTCATGTTGTAACGCCAATGAACAGAGAAATTGAAATATTCCTCCATATTAAAAAAAGACCCAAGCTGCTAATAAAAACTCAAGCATATGGATACACTTTCCTACTCATTCATTTCAGCTGCACTGCTAGTTGTAGTGCTGAGCGGAAATAGGAAGAACAAACATGTTATTGCTCATGAAAGTGTTGATTACAAAGTGCTGAGTAAGAACTTGAAACTCAGTCATAAAAACAGCAGCTCTTTGCTGTATTCATTGTCAGTCTCTCTCTAGTTTTAAAAGTTTTGAAAAGTCACAGTATCAACTTTGCTGTAGTTTTATTTTCTGCCTGCTACGTTACTGCAGACACAGTCATCTGAGCCATCCAATTGGCCAGTGGTAGGCCTATAGTGCAATTGATTTGCACTCTGGGCCCGCCGGGAAAGCAGACTTTTTACTTTCAGACACATGAAATGGTTCAAAATGGTAATGCATTGCAAGACAACTTTTTTTTTTTAAACAGGAACTCAATGTTTTTTTTTTTACAGAAGTGTTTGAGCGACTAGAAATGCCTTGGAGATCAACCAGTTGATTGACCGGTTTGGTGACCGTGTCTTTAAGCACACGGCTGACATCCCTAGTGTCACTGCAACATCACCACAATCGCTCCTTTAACAACGTGTCATTTCAGGGAAACAAGAAATAGACTGAATTGATTACAATCTAAGGGGGGGGGGGGGGGGGTGAAGGATTATGTTCAGAAGCTAATAGCTAATAGGTATCACATAACCCTCCTTTAACCCCAACCCCCCTCTCCCTCCTCCTGTGTTTTTTATATTACTCATTTTGATTTGTCCACCGATTAAGTATCTGCTCAACACTGTCCCTACACGTCCCCCCCCATACCCTCCCCCTTCGCTTTTCCACTCCCCCTATCTCGTATCAGATGGATGAAAGCGATCATCAAAGCAGGACCCACAGTCTGCTTATTCAAGTGAGCCCTGCCACCAGAGTCAAATCCCCTTTGCCATGCTTATTAAAAAAGCCTATTTTGTCATCTCCAGTCCTAATTTGTCACAGTTGCTTGGGTTCCGTGGCCATGGTGTTGAGGAGAAAAACCACAGCACGCAGCATACACAACAAAAAAACATTGCTTTGGCGTGAAATGTTTATGTGGTCTCACTTTATGTGGAGTTTTAATGGGTCTAACTCAAGACAGAGAAAGAGTGGGTTGTGAGTTCAGTAGGCGGAAAACATAACAATTGTGCTCACACAAGGAGCATTAGATCTGGGGTGGAATCATTTAAAACTTTTCATAACAGTTTAAAAGCATTTACATGAAAGTAAACAGGTAATGTAATTTCATTGAAAAACAGCTTACCTTAAATTTGTTTATTTTAAAAAGGCTTGCCTAGGACACCAACACCTATGCATTGTGGATAGGTAATGACAGAATAGACTAGAATATCCATATCTACCTGGATCAAAGAGAATATTTGCTAAAAGCATCTTCTGGATCATCATATTGTGTAAATGTTTTTTCAAATCTCTTCAGCTACACACCAACATGTACTAATTTAACACACAAGATCATTTGGATGCACTCGTTGCAAAAACATTCCTCTCAAAATACAGAATTTGAGAAAATATCTAATTATGCATTCAAAACATCTCCAGACACCACACTGAAAAATTTGATCTCATGAATTACTAAAACCCCCATTGATGTTGCGATATCCAGACATTGACTGCATCCAGACAGCAATGCTCCAGCGACTATTATTGTTTGGAACCTTCACCTTGTGAAAGGCATTCTGTATCCAAAAGACCCCGTGTCCTATTGGCAGGGCCAGCTCTAGTCTTCTGGGGGCCCTGTGCGAGAATTTGGCATGGGGCGAAGAAAAATGTTTGCTGTTTTAAAACACATTCCCTGAAATTCTACACGTGTTTTTTTTATGACTGATGTCATGTTAATTTGACATCTGAGTGAGAATGACTAACACAAACAAATGATTACTACACGTTTAGATAGCTGGCAAGATTAAATAAGAATCTAAAAATTGTTAGTTGACATGGCTAATTAAGTGAGTGTCAGTGACTGACAGAGAAAAACTGCTGATGCACAACCACATTTTGAAATTGCAGCTGGTGTATTCTACCATTCTAATTATGATCACTAAGTTGTGTACACTGCTTAAAAAAATAAAGGGAACACTTAAACAACACAATGTAACTCCAAGTCAATCCCACTTCTGTGAAATCAAACTGTCCACTTAGGAAGCAACACTGATTGACAATAAATGTCACATGCTGTTGTGTAAATGGAATAGACAACAGGTGGAAATTATAGGCAATTAGCAAGACACTCCCAATAAAGGAGTGGTTCTGCAGGTGGGGACCACAGACCACTTCTCAGTTCCTATGCTTCCTGGCTGATGTTTTGGTCACTTTGAATGCTGGCGGTGCTTTCACTCTAGTGGTAGCATGAGACAGAGTCTACAACCCACACAAGTGGCTCAGGGTGTGCAGCTCTTCCAGGATGACACATCAATGAGAGGTGTGGCAAGAAGGTTTGCTGTGTCTGTCAGCGTAGTGTCCAGAGCATGGAGGCGCTACCAGGAGACAGGCCAGTACATCAGGAGACGTGGAGGCCGTAGGAGGGCAACAACCCAGCAGCAGGACCGCTACCTCCACCTTTGTGCAAGGAGGAGCACTGCCAGAGCCCTGCAAAATGACCTCCAGCAGGCCACAAATGTGCATGTTTCTGCTCAAACTGTCAGAAACAGATTCCATGAGGGTGGTATGAGGGCCCGATGTCCACAGGTGGGGGTTGTGCTTACAGCCCAACACCGTGCAGGACGTTTGGCCTTTGCCAGAGAACACCAAGATTGGCAAATTCGCTACTGGTGCCCTGTGCTCTTCACAGATGAAAGCAGGTTCACACTGAGCACGTGACAGACGTGACAGAGAACGCCGTGTTGAACGTTCTGCTGCCTTCAACATCCTCTAGCATGACCGGTTTGGCGGTGGGTCAGTCATGGTGTGGGGTGGCATTTCTTTGGGGGGCCGCACAGCCCTCCATGTGCTCGCCAGAGGCAGCCCTCCATGTGCTCGCCAGAGGTAGCCTACCGAGATGAGATCCTCCTTGTGAGACCATATGCTGGTGCAGTTGGCCCTGGGTTCCTCCTAATATGAGACAATGCTAGACCTCATGTGGCTGGAGTGTGTCAGCAGTTCCTGCAAGAGGAAGGCATTGATTATATGGACTGGCCCGCCCGTTCCCCAGACCTGAATCCAATTGAGCACATCTGGGACATCATGTCTCGCTCCATCCACCAACGCCACGTTGCACCACAGACTGTCCAGGAGTTGGCAGATGCTTTAGTCCAGGTCTGGGAGGAGATCCCTCAGGAGACCATCCGCCACCTCATCAGGAGCATGCCCAGGCATTGTAGGGAGGTCATACAGGCACGTGGAGGCCACACACACACTACTGAGCCTCATTTTGACTTGTTTTAAGGACATTACATCACAGTTGGATCAGCCTGTAGTGTGGTTTTCCACTTTAATTTTGAGTGTGACTCCAAATCCAGACCTCCATGGGTTGATACATTTGATTTCCATTGATCATTTTTGTGTGATTTTGTTGTCAGCACATTCAACTATGTAAAGAAAAAAGTATTTAATAAGAATATTTCATTCATTCAGATTTAGGATGTGTTATTTTAGTGTTCCCTTTATTTTTTTGAGCAGGGTATATATATATATATATATATATATATATATATATATATATATATATATATATATATGTATACGTATACATACATATATATATATATATATATACGTATACATACACACACACTCTGTTTGTTATTGTACGTAGGTGGTATATTGTTGATTTGGGGTTTTCGCTGTCTATTTTATGTAACAGTGGTCTTTGGGTTGTGTTTGCGCCTGTGTTTTGGCTTCAACAATTTTTGTACCTGTTCCTGTTTACTGAGGACATTAAAGTGCTTATTCCCGTGAAACTTCTGGTCTCTGCGCATGACTCCACACCCATCACTCTCCCGACGTTACAAGATCATTCGTAAAAATCCACATAACTTCGCCGATCTTCATTGTGAAGAGTTTAAACACTTCGTTTCCCAAGCTTGTTCAATGAACCATAAACAATTATTGAACATGCACCTGTGTAACGGTCGATAAGACACTAACAGCTTACAGACGGTAGACAATTAAGGTCACAGTTATGAAAACTTAGGACACTAAAGAAGCCTTTCTACTGACTCTGAAAAACACAAAAAGAAAGATGCCCATGGTCCCTGCTCATCTGCGTGAACGTGCCTTAGGCATGCTGCAAGGAGGCATGAGGACTGCAGATGTGGCCAGGGCAATACATTTCAATGTCTGTACTGTGAGATGGTTCGTCATAGTCTGGGGCGGTGTGTCACAGCATCATCGGACTGGGCTTTTTGTCATTGCAGGCAATCTCAACGCTGTGAGTTACAGGGAAGACCACACCTCCCTCATGGTATCTTTCCTGCAGGCTCATCCTGACATGAACCTCCAGCATAACAATGCCACCAGCCATACTGCTCGTTCTGTGCGTGATTTCCTGCTAGACAGGAATGTCATGTTCTGCGATGGCCAGCGAAGAGCCCGGATCTCAATTCCATTGAGCATGGCTGGGACCTGTTGGATCAGCGGGTGAGGGCTAGGGCCATTCCACCCAGAAATGTCCGGGAACTTGCAGGTGCCTTGGTGGAAAAGTGGGGTAACATCTCACAGCAAGAACGGGCAAATCTGCTGCAGGCCATGAGGAGATGCATTGCAGTACTTAATGCAATCTGGTGGTGGCCACACTAGATACTGACTGTTACTTTTGATTTTGACCCCCCCCCCCCTTTGTTCAGGGACACATTATATTGTGGAACTTGTTCAGTTTATGTCTCAGTTCTTGAATCTTATGTTCATGCAAATATTTACACGTTAAGTTTTCTGAAAATAAACGCAGTTGGCAGTGAGAGAAAGTTTATTTTTTTGATGAGTTTATTTATACACACACAGTTTGGACACACCTACTCATTCAAGGAATTTCTTTATTTTTACTATGATAGTCCCCCATCAAGATGGGATGGCATATCGCTGAAGAATACTGTGGTAGCCATGCTGGTGAATTCTAAATAAATCACAGACAGTGTCACCAGCAAAGCCATCACATCACTGTCACATCTCCTCCTCCATGCTTCACGGTGGGAACCACACATGCCGAGAATATCCGTTCACCTACACTGCATCTCACAAAGACAAGTCGGTAGGAACCAAAAATCTCAAATTGGGACTCATCAGACCAAAGGACAGATTTCCACCAGTCTAAGGTCCATTGCTTGTGTTTCTTGGCCCAAGCAAGTCTCTTCTTATTTTTGGTGTCCTTAAGTAGTGGTTTCTTTGCAGCAATTCGACAATGAAGGCCTGATTCACGCAATCTCCTCTGAACAGTTGATGTTGAGATGTGTATGTTACTTGAACTCTGTGAAACATTTATTTGGGCTGTAATCTGAGGTGCAGGTAATTACAGAATTCTGAGGCTGGTAAATCTAATGAACTTGTCCTCTGCAGCAGATGTAACTCTGGGTCTTCCTTTCCTGTGGCGGTCCTCATGAGAGCCAGTTTCATCAAAGAACTTGATGGTTTTTGCGACTGCAGTTGAAGAAACTTTACGGATTGAATGACCTTCATGTCTTAAACTAGTGGACGGACCTTCATGTCTTAAACTAGTGGACTGTTGTTTCTCTTTGCTTATTTGAGCCGCTCTTGCCATAATAGGGACTTGATCTGTATACCACCCCTACCTTGTCACAACACAACTGATTGGCTCAAACACATTAAGAAGGAAAGAAATTCCACAAATTAACTTTTAACAAGACACACCTATTAATTGGAATGAATTCCAGGTGACTACTGTACCTCATGATGCTGCTTGAGAGAATGCCAAGAGTGTGCAAAGCTGTCATCAAGACAAAGGGTGGCTAATTTGAATAATCTCAAATATAACATATATTTTGATTTGTTTAACACTTTTTTTGGTTACTGCATGATTCCATGTGTTATTTCATAGTTTTTATGTCTTCGCTATTCTATATTTTATATTTGAGATTCTTCAAATTAGCCAACCTTTGCCTTGATGACAGTTTTGCACACTTTAGCATTTTCTCAACCAGCTTCATGAGGTAACCTGGAATGCAGGCTAGCGGTCGCGGGCCCTAAGTGACTGCTTATGCCGTGTGTGCCTGGAACCGGCACTGCCTATTTGCTAAGTCAATGATATGCAGCTGACTGAAACTGGAGACTAGCATCCACATTGACACACACAAGGTAGCCAGGGAAAAACTGTCCAAAGAGAGCTGAAGCCCGTTGCCTCATATTAAGCCCTGTGTTTACTTATGGGATATAATGAGAGGTGACATATATTGTCAGAGCCTTGCTAAAGCTGGTAGCCTAATTACATTAATTGCTGCTTTCCACCCCCACTCACTCTCTCTACCTCTTTTCTCCCCTCTCCTCTCTCACTCCCTCCATTAAAGGCATGGCTCTGCAAAGCTCTTCAAAATCTGCCCACAGCAGAAAACTGCATCACTGCCTGTCTCTCTCTGTCTTCAAATAAAATAGTATTTGTCACATGCGCTGAATACAACAGGTGTAGACCTTACTGTGAAAAGGTTACTTACAAGCCCTAACCAACAATGCAAGTAAAATAACCTGTCTGTGTGTCTCTCTCTCTCTCTCTCATAATTTGTCTCACTCTTCTATGCCCCCTTCTTTTTGGTCATCTCCCCCTCTCCCCCTGTACAGACAGCCCCCTGACTACTGGCTGGCTGCACATGCCACACTGCCCACCACCGTGGCGCAGGCACGCACATGGGGCGCCCGCACTGCCAGCTGAGCAATTACTCAATCGTTCATCTCACGGGTGGCTGGCACACTGGAAGCCCCTGCTTTGGTCAATAATCAGGGGGTGCGAGAAAGCAGGAAGAGCAGGGAGAGTTGGTAAAGCTCTGAGGCTGGCCTGGACAGAACGCTCACTGACTCTGACAGACAGAGGACGTCCAAAGCAGCTGACAGCTGTCGGTACACATGGTCCCAGAACAGCAAAAAAGCATGGGTATCTGATAGTTTCATCACTGTTGGAGAGTCAGTTCCTGTGAGCTCAGGTTCTTTGGCTCGTAAGGGGTCGAAGATAGGGCCAGGGGTTCGACAGAGCTGATCCCAAACCTCTTGGGCAGAGCGTGAGCCGAGCGGGTCACTCTGGGCCGAGGAAAAAGCTTGTCCATGTGCAATGTGCCTCCTCCAGTGTGATCCAACATCCACAAGCCTCTCTGAGGAGGACCTCATTACATCATTAACCATCATCACTCAGGCGTGGACTGTCAAGTGATGGATGCTAAGCTAATCACACAACAGCAGGGGCTGTTATAATTTGTCTATATTCTCCAGCATGCTAACATCTCACCATTACCAATAACAGGGCAGTTCTTGGGGGTACGATCTTTGACCCTCTAACATTTTTTTTTTTTATCTTTATTTAAGGCAAGTCAGTTAAGAACAAATTTCTGTGCATTCAACTTGCCATCGATAAAATGCACTTGTGTTCGTTGTCAGTGGCATTTTCTTGCCCATACCATAACCCCACCGCCACCATGGGGCACTGTGTTCCCAACACTAACATCAGCAAAACGCTCGCCATCTGCACAGTTCAGTTGAAACCGGGATTCATCTGTGAAAAGCACACTTCTCCAGCATGCCAGTGGTCACTGAAGGTGAGCATTTGCCCACTGAAGTCGTTTACAACGCCAAACTGCAGTCAGGTCAAGACCCTGATGAGGACAACGAGTTTCCCTGAGACGGTTTCTTAGTTTGTGCAAAAATTCTTCACTTGTGCAAACCAACAGTTTCCTCAGCTGTCTGGGTGACTGGTCTCAGCTGATCCCGCAGGTGAAGAAGCCGGATGTGGAGGTCCTGGGCTGACGTGGTTACACGTGGCTATGTGGTTGCGAGGCCCCTTGGACGTACTGCCAAATTCTCAAAAAAGACGTTGTAGGAGGCATTTGGTAGAGAAATTAACATGACATTTTCTGGCAAGAGCTCTGGTGGACATTCCTGCAGTCAACATGCCAATTGCTGTCTCCCTCGAAACTTGTGGTCATTGTGTTGTGTGACAAAATTGCACATTTTAGAGTGGCCTTTTATTGCCCCCAGCAATTTGTGTTCAGTATACACGGTTTAAGAAATGTGGAAATGAACTACAATGACCATAATCCATTGTGCACCTATTTATCTGGTCTATGCGGCTGCGCAGACACGAAGGGGGAGAGATTTGATTTGGATCTATTTTAGTCCCAATTGGGACTAATCTTCCAAGAGTCCTTAAACATTAAAACACAATCACATGCGATCACATTTTCACACATAACTAACAGTCATAATACACTGACATATTGACCAGATAAATACTCTGACAAGAAAGGAGAATGTGTGATCAAGAGGGATAGAGAGCAGTTGCTTTGCGAGGTCTCTCTGCCTGAAAATACATGATCTAAGTAATTGATAGTTGTTATTCAGCAGTGTTAAAAGTACGTTTTATTTATTTTGAAGAACTATAAATATGGTGTCAGACAGCAGAGGCAGCAGCACTATATCGACAAGAAAAAAATACTATTTTTGTATATATAAACAAATAAAACTGTTTATTAAAGTGATGTAAATAAATGATGGTTAAGTGATAAGCAGTAGTTGGCAGTCACTACATGTACCATCACGGGACTTGTATGATTTGTTTTATTCTGTTGTTACAGCATTCAACTCACATAAAACAATGTGCATGTAATGTAAAAAATACATTTTAAAAACGACCTCATTTGTTTTGGGTTATGTTTTTCCCAATAGTAACTGAATGGTGAAGGAGTAATGGAGTCATTTTCTTTCTAAGTGAGTAGATAAGATGTTTCTGAACACTTCTAAAGTAATCTTGATAATGCCCTGAGTGTCACGCCTTGACCTTAGAAAGCCTTTTTATGTCTCCATTTGGTTTGGTCAGGGTGTGATTTCGGTGGGCATTCTATGTTCTGATTTCTATGTTTTTTGTGTTTCTATGTTTTGGCCGGGTATGGTTCTCAATCAGGGACAGCTGTCTATCGTTGTCTCTGATTGGGAATCATACTTAGGCAGGCTTTTTCCCCTTTTGTCATTGTGGGAAGTTGTCTTTGTTAGGGGTACTGTAGCCTTTGTAAGCGGCACAGTCGTTTTTGTTATTTCTTGTTTTGTGGGTGACATTTTACTAAATAAAAGAAAATGTACGCTTACCACGCTGCACCTTGGTCTCATTCCGAAGACGTCTGTGACAATGAGTAAGAAACATCATGAAGGAATCATGAATAATAGTGAGATGCAGTTCAGAGGCCAAAACAAAACATGGTAACCTCATTGAACATGTCACCTTCCCTAGGAGTGGGTGACCTCAACTGTATTGTTAAAACGAGAGGCTGCCTGGATCTTTAATTTAAAGACCCTCGTTCCCTTCTGTCTCAACGTAGACTTTGATCTGAAGCCATTCTTGTGATTTTGTTATTCATTGTAAATGTTTGTAGGCCTATCTAGCCACATTGTATCTATGATCATATGCTATCCATTCATGTTCTTTGTATGCTATTTTTATATCTAAGAATTAACCAATGATATCAGGCCACAACCAGCCATGATTCCAGACACCTGCGTGACACTATATAAACTAGTGAATCGCAGTGTTTGTCATTATACCTTGATGAAGACAGTTTGTCTGTCAAAACGTTGGATATTAGGTTCTTAAAGTATTGCATCTGAGCAGCTCTCATTTTCTTTTTCAAAACCTCTCAGCAGGGCAGATTAGTATTGGGAGGGTATGATCTTTGTGCCTGTGAAATCTTCTCACTCATCATTCTTCACAATTCATTTATGATTATCCATAATCATGGTACAGTAGCATCCACATTAATGTAGAAGTGTCTTCTATTCATCTTCTATTCTTACTTACAATAAAAGTGACTCCAAATGGCAGAAGACATTATTTACCATTCAGTTCCATTAGAGTAAGATTACTTTATTTCTCAATTGTACACAAGGTCCAAAGGAAATTTGACTTCTGCTTTATCCCAATTTCTCAGAAAAACTCGCATAACAGGTTGGAGCAGTCATTTGTGGGGGGGTTAAGTGCCTTGCTCAAGGCAATAGCATCTGGGATTTGATACCATGATGGTTGCCAGCTCACTTCACAACAGCTTTTTCCTCATCTGACCTGAGATTATAGGCTGACTGCTAGGCTACCTGCTGCCCCTGTTTGGGAAAAACATAACCCAGAACACATCTAACGAGTTTGTAGTCACACAAGCCTGATGTAGTAATATGGGACCAAATAAACGTTTGACTACTTTCACTATGAGTGGATTTTTCCAGTGGTGGAAAAAGGACTAAATTGTCTTGAGTAAAAGTAAAGATACATCAATAGAAAATTACAAGCAAAAGTCACACAATAAAATCCTACTTGAGTAAGACTACAAATATTTAGTTTAAATGTAAATTGCTAAAATATAATTAAATATCAAAAGTAAAAGTATAAATTCAAATTCCTTATGTTAAGCAAACCAGACGGCACCATTTTCTTGTTTTTTAAATGTACCAATAGCCAGGGGCACATTCCAACACTCACACTGTTTAGTGAGTCCGCCAGATCAGAGCCAGGAGGGATGACCAGAGATGTACTCCTGATAAGTGTGAGAAAATATAAATAGTAAAGTACAGATACCCCCCAAAAATGAGTTTTTCAAGTATTTTTACTTAAGTACTTTATTATATATTAAGATACTTGTTTCCTTACCTTGAAAACAGTCTATGGACAAGGAGAGACCTTCATCTACACTTTGGTTTAGTTAAAATGCACTAAATGCTAATATTAGTAGACCAAATCCGCATGCAGTTCAATCGCTGAACTACGTCTTTATATTATCTCACGGTTTATTCTTAAAGATCTAGATATGCTGAAGAGCTACACAACCAGGCCACTGAGCCACTGAGTCTGAAAGCGTGCTAATTGGGTGTTTTCATGCACGCTACGTATTGACACTTAGTCAATGCATTATCACAGACCATCGTAAAATAGACAAATTACTTATTCAAAATGTGTGTCAGGCACTCTTTCTTTTATTTGTGTACACTACACGTTTTTTTTTTGTTGTAGCTAATGTTAGCTAGGCTAGGGGTTATGGGTTATGGTTAGGGTTAGTGGTAGGGAACACAACAGCTAAGCAGTTAAAATGAGTAAGTAGTTGCTAAGTTTCTAATTAGCTAAAATGCAGAAGTTAATCATGTGATTCTAACACGCAACGTTTGGGTTGATTGACCTTTGCGTTATTTGCCCACCCATCCTCCCCGACCAACCTCCCTCCTATCGTTTCGGGCTTATGTAACATACTGCTTTTATCAGTGATTGAAATGCACTGCATACCAAATTGTGTGGTGGACATGAAAACAAAAATCTGCTTTTTAGTACGTCTGTCACGAATTCCACAAGAAGTCATTTGTGTCTAATTCACAATAATTTGTGATAGTGTGTTGTCAAAGTACTTCTACTGACCCACATGAGAAATAGCAAGAATCTTAGCCCCAAACAAGTTATTCAATTAGTTAAGAATGCTTAACATGAAACCAAAATATAAATGGTGGTACATTTATTCAAGAGGAGTATTCGCAAAACACAAAACCCAGGACCTGTTTAATTGTTTTCATTTTCTCATTAAAGAAATATGATACTTACTTATTTCTATCGTCAGATTGTTTTTTTATGACGGTCATTAGAATGTTTTTGTTTATAATCATGTTATGTAAAGTCTCTAATCTCTTAATATATTCAGGCCAATTAACATTTTATGAGGACTTCAGAAGCACAACCATCTCATGCTTTTCCTTTATTGCTGTACAAATCCTGATATAATATCCTGAGACAAAATAAATATTATCTCAATAAATCCTCTGCCCTCCTTTTGCCCTCAGAACAGCCTAAATTCGTTGGGGCATGGACTCTACAAGGTGTTGAATGCATTCCACAGGGATGCTGGCCCATGTTGGCTCCAAAGCTTCCCACAGTTGTATCAAGTTGGATGGATGTCCTTTGGGTGGTGAACCATTCTTGATTCACACGGATAACTGTTGAGCGTGAAAAACCCAGCAGTGTTTCAGATTTTGACACAAACCGGTGTGCCTGGCACCTACTACCATACCCTGTTCAAACCGGTGTGCCTGGCACCTACTACCATACCCTGTTCAAACCGGTGTGCCTGGCACCTACTACCATACCCTGTTCAAACCGGTGTGCCTGGCACCTACTACCATACCCTGTTCAAACCGGTGTGCCTGGCACCTACTACCATACCCTGTTCAAACCGGTGTGCCTGGCACCTACTACCATACCCTGTTCAAACCGATGTGCCTGGCACCTACTACCATACCCTGTTCAAACCGGTGTGCCTGGCACCTACTACCATACCCTGTTCAAACCGGTGTGCCTGGCACCTACTACCATACCTGTTCAAACCGGTGTGCCTGGCACCTACTACCATACCCTGTTCAAACCGATGTGCCTGGCACCTACTACCATACCCTGTTCAAACCGGTGTGCCTGGCACCTACTACCATACCTGTTCAAACCGGTGTGCCTGGCACCTACTACCATACCCTGTTCAAACCGGTGTGCCTGGCACCTACTACCATACCCTGTTCAAACCGGTGTGCCTGGCACCTACTACCATACCCTGTTCAAACCGATGTGCCTGGCACCTACTACCATACCCTGTTCAAACCGGTGTGCCTGGCACCTACTACCATACCTGTTCAAACCGGTGTGCCTGGCACCTACTACCATACCCTGTTCAAACCGGTGTGCCTGGCACCTACTACCATACCCTGTTCAAACCGGTGTGCCTGGCACCTACTACCATACCTGTTCAAACCGGTGTGCCTGGCACCTACTACCATACCCTGTTCAAACCGGTGTGCCTGGCACCTACTACCATACCCTGTTCAAACCGGTGTGCCTGGCACCTACTACCATACCCTGTTCAAACCGGTGTGCCTGGCACCTACTACCATACCCTGTTCAAACCGGTGTGCCTGGCACCTACTACCATACCCTGTTCAAACCGGTGTGCCTGGCACCTACTACCATACCCTGTTCAAACCGGTGTGCCTGGCACCTACTACCATACCCTGTTCAAACCGATGTGCCTGGCACCTACTACCATACCCTGTTCAAACCGGTGTGCCTGGCACCTACTACCATACCCTGTTCAAACCGGTGTGCCTGGCACCTACTACCATACCCTGTTCAAACCGGTGTGCCTGGCACCTACTACCATACCCTGTTCAAACCGGTGTGCCTGGCACCTACTACCATACCCTGTTCAAACCGGTGTGCCTGGCACCTACTACCATACCCTGTTCAAACCGGTGTGCCTGGCACCTACTACCATACCCTGTTCAAACCGGTGCTCCTGGCACCTACTACCATACCCTGTTCAAACCGATGTGCCTGGCACCTACTACCATACCTGTTCAAAGGCACTTCAATCTTTTGTCTTGCCCATTCACCCTCTGAATGGTGCACATACACAATACATGTGTCAATTGTTTCAAGGCTTAAAAATCATTATTTAACCTGTCTCCTCCCTCCCCTTCATCTACACTGGTTCAAGTGGATTTAACAACTGAAATCAATAAGGGATCATAGCTTTCACCTGGATTCACCTGGTCAGTCTGTCATGGAAAGTGCATACTCTAGAACAGTGGAGAGTGTGGGTGAGTTATGTCACAGCGAGAGAGTTCTTAATGTTTTGTACACTCAGTGTATAATGTAACAAAACAAACAGTAGGCCATGTACACAAACATTACCTACTGTATGTTTTGTTGCAGTATACGTTGAGTGTACAAAACATTAAGAACACCTGCTTTTTCCATGACAGACTGACCAGGGGCGTTGTCCACCACTACAACCCGGATATTCAGACCACCAAATCAACAGGGACTTGGGAAAATAACCAAACCGCCTAGCCAATAACAGACAAAGCTACAAAACTTCACTGCATCAGTCTGAGAAGACAAGAGGGAGCCCTGAATGACTTCCGAAGGTCTCGCTGTCTGGGAAGAAAAGCAACACCTTGGCTCTGATTTGAACACTTCATCATCAATCCCATTGTTGACCATTTATTTCTTGGAGGCTGCCTCCCCACTTCCCCCCTGCTCTCTCTCACAGTGCAGTTCATTTTCCCTGTGACAGCGGCACAGCTGGAATGCTTTCATTCCACCGCCATACATCCTGGGCCCGAGCCTCTGCGCACTCAGCCATAAGATTCCCATTAGACCGGGCAGTGGTCAGAGAAGGCCAGACTCCCAGTGTGTGTGAACCCTCAACCTCATGGTGTGTTGGAGCTGCCTCCCTGCCACCTCCCTACCTCCCCAATCCAGGTAAGCCCACACCCTGGGTGGCCATTAGATTCCCATGAAGAAGACCACGGGAGAAAGGAGAAAAGGAAGCCCCATCCCAAGTTAGGTATCATGATGGTGAATTGGTTCCGCTGCACATCTGACTGAGTGAAAAGTTGAATGAAACCTGTATTACTAAAGAAAAAAAAGCTTGTTTCGACATTTAGAGAAATTAACGTGCAATTTTGAGAAAGGTCAACCTGGTCAACCTTGTCGAGTGCAATACAGTCCTGAGGTTCATTGATAGGAGATAACACTATTTCAATTGTCTTGAAAAAAGTTACATGTTTTTCCCATGATATGGAATACAGATGTTTTTTAACACGTGTGTAACGGATGGCTATGACAACATTGCCAGGCCCGCCCTGAGATCTGAAGTACTGTAATTGGTATCAACAGTGCTTCTAGAGCAGTGGTTTCCCAACCTCTCACTTACAGTAGCACCGCGCAGAGTTCCCCCGAATTACCCCCTCATGATCATCCAGGACCCCCTGTGGATAGGGGTTGGGAACCACTGTTGTAGAGTATGTTGTCGTGAGTTCAAATCCCAGGTCCACCGTGGACTGCTTAGCGGCCTATACATGGACAACGAATGGTTTTGCTGAAGATTTAGAGTATCTTAATTTGATCACTCTTCAAAACCCACATTAGTTATATTAAACCCACACAGTTATATTAACAGTATTGCACTTTTCACGTAGCCTACTTTGGCCAGCTAATAGCTTAACCACCGAACAAGAAACGTTATGGACTAAACGTTCAAATCCTGTTGCTGCAGGATTATTTTGCTGCAACAATATAGGTCAAATTAAGATCCTACACATCTGTACATGCATATACTGTAGTTTCGTATTGATGGCAGCAGCTGGAATAGAACCCACGATCCTGGTGTTGCGAGGACCATGCTCTACCAATTCAGCCACACAGCTAAAGATTAAACTGTGTAGATCATATGAGGACACTGCAGCTGATTTCACGGGTTAGCCTCATCATCACAAAACACACTTCCTCATCATCCCAGAGAGCCTTTTTACAAATCAATAATTGGCCGACTGACCAACCACTGTCTACTAGAGACTACGTCACACATATAAAGAGCTCCCAACAAGAGCTCTGCTTTTTTCTCCCCAGTCTTATAAATATTTTGACAATCTCAACCCAATTCTAACAAGACTCCAGGGAAAGAAGAAGAAAATATGTAGAGATTGCAGCCCCGGAATGTGTGGCAGCTAGGGAAAGACACCAGTACACTGTAGCCTCCTTGAAAAGAAACTCAGAGATCTACATGGCAAGATAAATAGTTCAGTCGCCAAATATGAACCAGGGAGGAAGTCGTTAATACAGTATAACATAGAACTCCGATTTGTTTCTTTGCCAACTTTCGGGGAGTCTGACAATGTCAAGAGCAGTCGTTAAAACAGACGGTGTATATGACAGATACCTATTTGTTTGCCATGTGAGTTTGTGGTAACAAAGCCGCTTCCGCCCTTTAGGTGTCGCATCCCCAGAGTTCACATTACAAATCATTGTGTGTGACGCCAATGGCACCCAATTCCCTGTATATAGTGCACAACTTTTTACCAGGGTCCATAGGGCTCAGGTCAAAAGTAGTGCACTATTTAGAGAATAGGATGCCATTAGGGGGCGCAGATTAGAAATCCATTCGTGCAGATGGCTCCTCGATCAAAAGCAATAGTCACAGTTGAGTATCAATATCAGTTGCTCGCTACCAAACAGCTGGCAAACGTGGTAGGGTGGCGGATGGGTAGCGGGCTTGGTAAATACTACATGATTCTGTGACCTCTGGATGTGCCTACAAGTGAGGTGACATTGTCTTGTCACCGCTTAAGTACAGCACTTGCTTGATTTGCAGCTCTCGTGCGAGGCCGTCTCATTTCTAGTCAGTGCGGCTGTGTTAGCTGCATGTTGTCCTTGTTGTATAGTGCTCATTCTCACCCTTTATGAGCACTAAGGCACACATAAAGGCTTCACAGAGCATTCGTAAAGCCTTCATAAGCACTACATAGATGATGCACTGAATATTTAAGTCGTACTACATATAGGGTGATAAGAATATCGCATAACCCATGTTGAAAGTAGGCTGCCCGTCATGATGAACTCAGTCACCTCAAGATAGTGTTTTCGAAACACAGACCCCTTCTCCATTCATTGCCATAGCAAGAGTAATACTCCTTACCTACACACACTCCTACACTCTCTCGCTGTCACACAGCTCTGTCCCCGGTATGATTGACAGGCCCATTACACGAGTCGCCATTACTATATTGACTAATCAATCTATTCAATGTATTCCCTCATGGCGAAAAAAAAAGGCAATCTATCTTTCGCATAAAACGTTGGAGGAGTGATTCGAAGGAGGAAAAGTGCAGGATTTCAATTGGTTGAATGGAGTAGCTAGATAATTGATGCGAGGAATCTACTTCAGGGGGTGTTTGGCCCAAAACATTGTTATCCTAACTTTCTCATCTAAAGAAATTAATGCAATATTAAACAGTGATGCATTGCATATGTCTTAACATGTATAATATTGCATGAACTTACTTACAGCTAATACAACTCCCGAGTGGGGCAGCGGTCTAAGGCACTGCGTCTCAGTGCAAGAGCTGGTTCGAATCCAGGCTGCATCACATTCAGCTGTGATTGGGAGTCCCATAGGGTGGTGCACAATTGGCCCAGCTTTGGCTGGGGTAGGCTGTCATTGTAAATAAGAATCTGTTCTTTATTTAACTAGGCAAGTCATTTAAGGTTCAATTTAAAAACAAAAATGTACTATGAATATACCTTTATCCCACAAAATATTAAAATCCAGCAAGTACTCTTTCTTCCTCATTTTTGAAAACAATGCAACACAATCAACTCAAAATGTACGCAGAACAAAAACGTTCTCAGTGACCGGGCAAAAAAATGTACACAATTACATATGCAGATATTATTTTTGACAATATCACAATATTATGTTTTTACTAGTGGGCTGTACCTGCACCAAAAACTCCAGTATTTGTCCTTCTATAGTGTGTTCTCCATCTTCTTTTTAAATGGCAAGCCAATAGCTTTTTTGCACTTTTATTTCCTTGACTGATCAAAACTAATTTTCTCGTGGCTCTCGTCTCTCTGCAGCAGACATATAGTGAGCAATATGTTTGGAACATCAAATCGCAATAAAATCTCAGTACCGGATTACCATACATGTAGAATTGCGACAATCACAATAAATATTGGCACCTAAGTGTCGTATTGGGCCGAAACTTAAAGCTAATGTCAATCAGAACAAAAACATGATTTAGATTGTACGTGCAGGGTTCTTAATTCTGACCATGAAACAACCAGAGAACCCCTGAAACAACCAGAGACCCCTGACACAACCAGAGACCCCTGACTCCCTGAAACAACCAGAGACCCCTGAAACAACCAGAGACCCCTGAAACAACCAGAGACCCCTGAAACAACCAGAGACCCCTGACACAACCAGAGACCCCTGACTCCCTGAAACAACCAGAGACCCCTGAAACAACCAGAGACCCATGACTCCCTGAAACAACCAGAGAACCCCTGAAACAACCAGAGACTCCCTGAAACAACCAGAGACCCCTGACTCCCTGAAACAACCAGAGAACCCCTGAAACAACCAGAGAACCCCTGAAACAACCAGAGACCCCTGAGACAACCAGAGACCCCTGAGACAACCAGAGACCCCTGAAACAACCAGAGACCCCTGACTCCCTGAAACAACCAGAGACCCCTGAAACAACCAGAGACCCCTGACTCCCTGAAACAACCAGAGACCCCTGAACTCCCTGAAAAAAACAGAGACTCAGGGCTCAAGCAGAGTCTGTGCCTTCCTAGGAAATTGCATGAAAACAAAACAAACTAATATCCACTCTGCTCCAGGCTGAATCATACTTTTGAACATTGAGAGCTGGTAGTGCATCCCACTGGGACTGTGCCATAGTAATCAACGGACTATAGGGCCGGTGTGCCGGGAGAGAGAGAATACCCATGATTGTGACCACTATCATTATTACGGTATTACTATTATTATAACCATCATAAACAGCATTATAGCCATCAGGAGCCTATCAGACACTCTGCGTGAGGCTGCCACTAGCATGTCGACGGATTTCAATTCAGCTCGAGGTGGCCTCTATGAAGAACAGCTGTAGGATAACAATAAATCTGATATTTTAGTGGGGAAAACCTATGGATCTTATGAAAGTATCTTATGAAAATGCCTTCCCTACATGTTATAACTAAGGAAAAAAACTATTCCAATACTAAGTAAACACTTAAAACCACGCAGTGTATAACATCACAGAGCTTTCCCTTTTCATAATTTATGACTCTGGCCCCCCATCAAGCCCGCTGTCAATGTGAGACAACAGGAACTTGCTATGTTGTAGTTCAAAGCTTGTACAGTGATATTAGGGAGTCAGGAATGTCTAAAACAAACACTGTTTGGGGAAGCATTTGATAATGAGACAAACCAGAGGGTTAGGTCATTTCTCAATTAGTGTTCTCAGAAAATAGTCTTCATCACGTTGGTTTGTTTGCAAAAAACAAAAGATCCCCTTTGGATACAATTAAAAACTGTTGCATAAACGACTCACCAAGACAGTCAATTGTTGTTAAGCCACATAAAAAAACTGGATTGATCTTTCAATTAAACTTTGAGGAATCTCTTCCTTGTCTTCTTTGGAAACCCTCTCAGTAGTTTAAAAAGGTGGACATGCTTTCAGTTTAATTTTGTTTGAGTAAATTGTTATTTAGATAGATTAGGATAAGAGGGGCTGTCAAAGTTGCATTATGCGAGAGTGAGTAACTAGAAATACATCTAGATTATCACAAGCACACTCTAGAGTGTGAACATTAATCGTTTACTGCATGCATTTAACAGAAAATGGTTGCCACATTAACGGAGTCTAACCCACTGCCCGCCTAACATCCATAAATGGAAACAGCATTGAGTTAATTACATGCTGAAAACATAAAGACATGACATACTGTATGAGGGATGGGAGTGCATAGGGGTTGAAAAGTACAGACTACAGTGTCCAGGAGAGAACAATTAGAGTGTAAGTAGCAGTTTTCAAACTCCCACCTCTCATTTTTCTTAATTACCGGGCAAATAGTCTCCCTCTTCTGCTTCATTAGCTCCTTTGTTGATCAGTTAGTAATGTCAAAGAGAATATAGAGGGACGGGTAGTGAAGCGATGGGGAATATATAATAAATTGTCTAGACCCCTTGCCTTCCGTCTCAGATCATGCACCTGTATTAGTGCCTAGGAAAGACTCCTGAGTGCTGCGGCCTCTATATCTCAAAGTCCACCAGTCTGACAGATGAAGGCCTTGATAAAACAGGGTCAAAATCTTGTCCAGTCCTGACAGATTTAAAGGCGTCGACAAGAGGGAAAGAGAGAGATCAGGCTTTCTTAGCTGACATAAAGCAGGTTCTTCTAAGAGTGGAAAAATCCCTACATGCAGTTATTTTACTATATTCTCAAATACAAATCTCCTCTTTTCAGAAGTTGTCTTGACGTTTGGTCTAATTTAGGCAGAGCTTGATCACTTGGTCGCACTAAGATTTCACTCCTCTCTCCCCCTTCATCTCCCCCTCTCTCTCTCCCTCCCTCTCCACCATCCCACACGGTGCACTGAAATTGTTATTCCCAAGTCATTATCTTATTTGTGCGTCTCCACTCGGCTGTAAATCCTCCAGGTATTATGCAGGCCTACTTCTCCTCAAGTAGCTCCACTGCACCGAAGCTTCAGATGTCAATCACAAGCCTCCAACCGGTAAGCGAGAGAAGCGAGTCTTAAGGGCTAACGGAGGAAAGCGAGAGGCCTAAGAGAGTCCAGATGAGGGTCAGGCACTTCAGTTTTCAGGTTGCTATGGAAACGTCTGGAAATCGAGAACTTAATTCCAAGGTTTTTTTTTTGCCCCGTCCTTCGGTTTAAAGATAAAGCAGCGCTGGCAGGGAGTGTACAGAATCTGGAGTGCTAATTGGAACTTTGGTCAAGTTTGACAGAGGAGTGCCTTCAGAGAAAATGGGATCTCGAGCCGCAAGACCAGGGTGGCTATGAGGAAAATAATAAGTCTTACCTTGTCTTTGGACATGTTCATCAAACTCCTATTGGAAATGTCAAGATACTCCTGCTTTACCAAACAATGAACCCAAAACACAGGCCATCTTTCTGTTCTACACCTGGAAACACCCAGATTTAAGCCTATAAAACATTCCACTACTCACATACTCTTAAACCTTACAGGCCCGGGACAAAAGTAGTTGACTATATAGGGAATAGGGTGACATTTGGGATGTAACCAGCCCTAGCTCTGTTCCCTGCCTCTAGCAATCCCTCTGTGATTAGTGTATACACAGTCTCTGTGCACTGCATGAGAATTAGCTTTATGCTGTAGTAGTCGGTACAGGCCCATCTGGTTGTATTAATCCTTCCTAGGTTAAGGTCAGTCGCATTACAACAATAGCAGCCTGCTAATAAGCAAGTCTAAAGATTTTTCTGGGGTCCAATATAATTCCGAAGTGCGAAGCAAAAGCGATCGAGATAGTCAGTGAAACGACGTCAGAATTAATGGCGGCCGCCTTAGCACCTCGCCGCAATCTTCCATCTCGTCCCGCACATCTGAATCCAGCAATCACTGCGGTGTGGAATTAACGAGTGCATTAGAGTGGAGGACACAAGCAATTAGAGTCTGCTAAGGTTGTCGTGCAGGGATGCCAAAACAAGACATTAACCGGTGGTCATCCACCTCCAGCGTGTCAACATCAGATAGGAACGGTGGCCTCAGAGGTTCTGAAAAATTACATTGAAACGGTGTATGATGTTGACCTAACACAAGAGGACAAGACTATGCATTTGCCATTACTCTTATCAGCCCAGCTTAAGCTACTTGTTGTTCTCATGAATCATAATGATTCTATTTCTCTAGTGAGGCCTGGTTGTTAGTGAAGCACGGACAGAAAATTGCAGAAGTTTCAGGAAGGGAATAAAGCACATTGATTTGTGAGAGCAGAATAGCTTGGCATCATGAATACATGTGTCCTGTATTGGTAGTACCAACATGAGGGATTGTAGGTACCCACTTGAAGATATTTTAGATTCGGTCAGAAATTCATTAAAGATTTTCCCCAATAGCACAGTGTCTATTCTATTTTTCCTCACTGTTTACTTCCAATAAACAAACCAGGAAGCAAACCATTGCAGATAGTGTCCTTCCAGATAACACTTTTCGAAGTGTTTTGATTTGCACAGCAGTTTATCATGGATTGAGGAAGTTGACACTTGATTTAGAAAGTGGCAATCCCATGGCGTGACCTGTTCAGTTCTGTCCGCAAACCTGGCTGAGAAGTCTTTCAGAGCATGCAACCGGAAAGACCATTTTTATATCAAGTGTCAAGTCATGCTACTGTGCAAAATGGTGGAAATCAAATGCTTTTCTAAAAGCACTATCTGCATTTGATTGAGTCCCTTCCATAGAGTTTGTTAGAATATTTTGGGAAGAAAATGGTTTGACATAAACCAACTCGCATCTGAACTCAGTATTTACCTAAATTACGTGTCGAAGTTGTTTTGATATTACCTGACAATCATTAATTCCCCTATCAACAGCTACACAATATCACTCATATTTTTCACTACAGTATATGCTGGCTGAGATTACCAATAAGGCTGTTCACTTTACAAAACCTTTTAATGTCGACAGACAAACTGTATTACAAACCAATATATATTTGTGTAGACTAGGAACATACTACATCAACAGTATTATTGTCAGATTCATTTCAGAGGAGATGTAAATGTACCAAGCACCTCAAAGTGCAGAATGGACCCTGATCTAGATAATAAGGAGAACAGAGAACTGGTAGAACCAGGCCTAAAAGGAGAAAAAAAATACAGTTACAAAGTTAGTGGCCTGTTTTTCACGGAAAGTACCAGCTTGTCTTGAACATAATGTACTTTTACTTTTTTGTCAATCAAGAATTGACTGTTTTCTTTAGGGACAGTTGCGATCTAAAAATTGACCGTACTTTCTTTTCTTCCAGGCAGGCGTCTTCAGTGCAAGTAATTCAAATCCTGTGGGGGATTCAATCGGGTGTGCAGGGGAGTGTTTGTTGACTCTTTATGGAAGGCGGCTGGTAGCTCTCTGGATCGAGACGAGCCTTTCCCACAACCCAAACAACAGGGTCAGAGAAGTGAAGTATCACAATCAATGAATGACTGACAACGCTGGGGCGAGCTTCACCAAACACACATACAAGATCTGTGATTAAATAGTATTTTGTTTTCTTTCAGATACTTTGAGGGTTTGTTTGAGACTTCCTGGGGTGCAAGATGTACGGGATGACTTTTGGGACTAAGTACAGGGATGACTTTTGGGACTAAGTACGGGGATGACTTTTGGGACTAAGTACGGGGATGACTTTTGGGACTAAGTACGGGGATGACTTTTGGGACTAAGTACGGGGATGACTTTTGGGACTAAGTACGGGGATGACTTTTGGGACTAAGTACAGGGATGACTTTTGGGACTAAGTACGGGGATGACTTTTGGGACTAAGTACAGGGATGACTTTTGGGACTAAGTACAGGGATAACTTTTGGGACTAAGTACGGGGATGACTTTTGGGACTAAGTACGGGGATGACTTTTGGGACTGAGTACGGGGATGACTTTTGGGACTAAGTACGGGGATGACTTTTGGGACTAAGTACGGGGATGACTTTTGGGACTAAGTACAGGGATGACTTTTGGGACTAAGTACGGGGATGACTTTTGGGACTATTCCATTGGTTCCATTGCACCAGGCAAGTTTAGAAAAACACAGATCAAGAATATGAAAGAACACAAATACTATTTGAACCCTAGGTCTGACATGTACACAAACATACGCACAAGATATGTACACAAACAAGCCCATACCTCTACTCCCACTCGCACATATGAAAAAACACAAATAAAAAATATATATAATCTTATATAATCGAATCAAACATAGTGTGGACATTGTTCATGTAATTTTGACAAATATTGTGTGAGTACTTCACAGTTGTAAGTTGTAGACTGACAAAGGGATGAATGACTGCCATACCACAGAGTATGACACGTTTCTGCTTGACATTACTTTCAATGTCAACATTTTACTCACAGAATCCTTCAATCTCAGTTAAATCTTGGCATTGGAATCCAAGAAACACTCATGGTCTCCTGTTGTTTCTCATGAGTTTATGTTTGTGCTTCCCTGTTCCTCAGCAGACAAGAACACCCCTGCACATTGCCCTGCACCCCTTCACATTGACCTGGTACCACTTGTATAGAGCCTCATTGTTATTTTATTGTGTTAATATTTTTTCCTTTAGTTAATTTAGCAAATGTTCCATACTTTTTTAAAGCTCTATATTGTTGGTTAAGGGCTCATGAGTAAGAATTTTCACGGTAAGGTCTACAACGGTGGTTTTCGGCGCATGTATGGTGTTCATGTTTCAGCAATTTCTGCTGAGATTGAACGAAGTCCTGCAAATACTGAGGCTGTCCTAATATAGACACTGTACATATTGATGATGCATGCAAACCTATTGGTAAAACCAAATACTGAGGCTGTCCTAATATAGACACTGTACATATTGATGATGCATGCAAACCTATTGGTAAAACCAAATACTGAGGCTGTCCTAATATAGACACTGTACATATTGATGATGAATGGAAACCTATTGGTAAAACCAAATACTGAGGCTGTCCTAATATAGACACTGTACATATTGATGATGCATGGAAACATATTGGTAAAACCAAATACTGAGGCTGTCCTAATATAGACACTGTACATATTGACGATGCATGGAAACATATTGGTAAAACCAAATACTGAGGCTGTCCTAATATAGACACTGTACATATTGACGATGCATGGAAACCTATTGGTAAAACCAAATACTGAGGCTGTCCTAATATAGACACTGTACATATTGACGATGCATGGAAACCTATTGGTAAAACCAAATACTGAGGCTGTCCTAATATAGACACTGTACATATTGACGATGCATGGAAACCTATTGGTAAAACCAACGCAACAGGATGCCAGATTTCACACAACAAAGTAAAACAAATCAATACAACCATATCTGTAATAATGTGGCTGAAAATACAGCGCTAAAATGCTCCCACAGAGAGACTGAATGCTCATGTTAGTATAAACCAACACAGGCAACACAATACCCTGTTCATTCATCATCAAGCAAATGGACCCTGGGCTAATAATGTAAAACAAACAGGCGCGCTGCTAGGTTCATAATGAGACCCTGTTGGGCTACTAAGGCAAGCAACGGCTTGCTGTTCAACAGAGGGAAGACATTATGGGCAGTCACATAATGTATCATTCAGGGATTTCGTCTTAACCCCATGCTCATAGGTGAGAACATTAGGTGCATCATTTCAATGGTGATGGATCGCAGTGCATTGAGTAGGTAAAAAGCATGTACAAAACATTAGGAACACCTTCCTGATATTGAGTTGTCAGCCTCAATTCGTCAGGGCATGGACTCTACAAGGTGTCGAA
Source organism: Oncorhynchus mykiss (assembly GCF_057628025.1). Taxonomy (NCBI): domain Eukaryota; kingdom Metazoa; phylum Chordata; class Actinopteri; order Salmoniformes; family Salmonidae; genus Oncorhynchus; species Oncorhynchus mykiss. Next base: position 73,471,941 of record NC_143028.1, read on the forward strand.
TGCGTTCCACAGGGATGCTGACCCATGTTGACTCCAATGCTTCCCGCAGTTGTGTTAAGTTGGCTGGATGTCCTTTGGGTGGTGGACCATTCTTGATACACACAGAAAACTGTTGAGCGTGAAAAACCCAGCAGCGTAGCGATTCTTGACACACTCCAACTCACCTACCACCATACCCTGATCAAAGACACAAAAAAATATTTGTCTTGCCCATTCACTGTGAATGGCGCAAACACAATCATGTCTCAATTATCTCAAGGCTTAAAAATCCTCCTTTAACCTGTCTCCTCCCCTTCATCTACACTGAAGGAAGTGGATTTAACAAGTGACATCAATAAGGGATCATAGCTTACACCTAGGAAAGAGCAGGTGTTCTTAATGTTTTGTATACTAATGTTTACTAAAGTTTATTTTGAATATTTTCAGCTATACCATGAACATTATTTCCATTACGTAGCTACTAGGCTATTTCCAGATCATCAATCTGGACATCTGATTGTGTGTGTAGACAATGCCACAGAACAACGTTCAATAACATAATCCATGTCAGTAGAGAGCCCAGAGAGAAAGTTTTCAGAATTTAGTTCAATCTATACCTAACTAAATGAGTCATGAGTTGGAAGCAAATGTGCCTTGTCAACCAGGGCCTGTATTTATATAAAACATCTAGGACTGCTTATCTAGAATCAGTTTTGCCCTTTAGGTCATAACAAATAAGATTACATAGCCAAGACCCAAAGATCTTCATTTCTGGCGCCGACAGAGATGGCCGCCTCGCTTCGCGTTCTTAGGAAACTATGCAGTACACAAGCATTTCGCTACCCTCGCATTAACATCTGCTAACCATGTGTATGTGACCAATAAAATTTGATTTGATTTGAAGATCTTTGGCCAGACAGTCCTCTGATATGAGCTTTAGCACCCCTAATGTCCTCAGCACAGTATTGCAACAATGAAAAACAAAGATGAAAAGCAAACAGAATGCATTTCATAGCCTCCACAAAACAAGATTTATAAAACCAATTGATAGGTCTGGTAATTGCTGCCAGCGCGGCACTTGAAAACGACTAACATGGTTTCTTTGGAACGCGTGAAGGTAAATATAAGCCTCTTTTAATGAGAACCAGGGTCACATTGAGCTTACACAAATGTCAAAATACCGATACATACAACTCATCCCTGTACGATTACTTTCTCTAGGTCTTATGTTAAACATGATATTCATCCACAAAAGCCTATAGAATAATGTTAAACTACAGGAAATACACTACATGACCAAAAGTATGTGGACACCTGCACATTGAACATTTCATTCCAAAATCATGGGCATTAATATTGCCTTGGTCCCCCCTGTGCTGCTATAACAGCCTCCACTCTTCTGGGAAGATTTTCCACTCGATGTTGGAACATTGCTGCGGGGACTTGCTTCCATTCAGCCACAAGAGCTTTAGTGAGGATGGGCACTGATGTTGGGCAAATAGGCCTGGCTCGCAGTCGGCGTTCCAATTCATCCCAAATGTGTTCGATGGGGTTGAGGTCAGGGCTCTGTGCAGGCCAGTCAAGTTCTTCCACACTGATCTCGACAAACCATTTCTGTATGGACCTCGCTTTGTACACGGGGGCATTGTCATACTGAAACAGGAAAGGGCCTTCCCTAAACTGTTTTCACAAAGTTGGAAGCACAGAATCATCCAGAATGTCATTGTATGTTGTAGCGTTAAGATTTTTCTTCATTAAAACTAAGAGGCCTAGCCCAAACCATGAAAAACAGCCCCAGACCATTATTTATCCTCCACCAAACTTTACAGTTGGCACTATGTATTGAGGAAGTTAGCGTTCTCCTGGCAGTTTGGAACTTGGTAGTGAGTGTTGCAACCGAGGACAGACGATTTTTACGCACTACAAGCTTCAGAACTTGCGGTCCCGTTCTGTGAGCTTGTTTGACCTACCACTTTGCGGCTGAGCCGTTGTTGCTCCTAGGTGTTTCCACTTCACAATATCATCACTTACATTTGACCGGGGCAACTCTAGCAGGGCAGAAATTTGACAAACTGAATTGTTGGAAAGGTGATGACAGTGCCACGTCATTTCAGGCCCCACCTCTTTCTATAGTAATTTCAGTCTCCACCCCCTGCTAGTCATTTCAGTCACTGTATTTGCTAATTAGAGTCTATCTTTAATTGGGCAGCCTTGTTTGGAGACCTCTATGGTAAGGCAAAATGTCAAAAGAGAAACCATGCAGCTTGTGAGTCCCAAGGAGAAGAGCACTGAGTCACAAGCTGATGACTGCCAACGACAAGTGAAAGTGGCTCTGCTAGACTCACTCCTTGTTAGTTGGTTAGTCAGTGTCTGTCAGTTGTAGTCTACATGTACAGGTTATGCCATGAATGGAAACACATAGGCAGTTGAAAATCTGAAGTCAAGCATTTGGTATTTCCTTTTCAAGAGAGAAAGAAACAGTATCTAAAATAATCCTCCTCACCTCGACCCCACCACACCAAAATAGAAAAACACTTAACCAGCACTTGCATTTGACCCCACCCCCCCCTTCTAGCTTGGATTCTACTGATAGCTACGTTGAGGAAAAATGGCTGTGATATGTGGTTGTCCAACCTAGCTATTTTAAGATGAATGCACTAATTCTGAGTCGCTCTGGATAAGAACGTCTGCTCAATGACTCAAATGTAAAAAATAAAATAAATAAATACATTTTAAAAAAGAGAGAGGAGGAACCTCCAGCCCATTGGTTGAAGGATCATTTGTACACCGGTTTCACCCCAACGGCACTGAACTCGATCAAATTCTCCTCATTCTTCAGTGCCGTATTAACCTAGCGAGCAGGGACAATGGTTCACTCCCCTCAATTAAATGCTTGCTCTCACATAATTAACGGCTGTTTTGTCCACAGATCAATAAAGGGCATGTTCATTAAAAGTCCCTTTGCTTCCTCAAAGAACCCCTTGGCAAAGTTCTCTCATGGTACGCAGAGGAGGCACATGGCAGAATTTGCATTCGGGTTTTGTGTTTTTCGGTGCGTGTTTAGTTGTTTTCTCTGCGGAAAGAGACTAGCGGAAGTCAAAGAGAAAGAAAGGGGGAGAATGAAAGCTCGCTGGAGCTCAGTTGTAAAGAGAAAGGGGCTTGAGGGATCGTATTAGATTGAATGCACTGCCATAAGAGAAGTAGAGTGGGTTTGGTTAACCTTGCTTGAGTAACATTTAGAAATAAGCCGGAATATTGGAGGGAGGGGTCCACAGTCTCCACATAACACAGCTTTGCCTTTCTCCAAGAGAACAGCACTGCTTGTGCTGCACACCATCAGTGTCTACAGATGCAAAAACAAAACACTTCTCTGTATCGTCTTTATGGATAGAAAATCCATAAAGACAGCAGCAAGCCTCCATTCAACACGCAGTCTGCCAGCCACCTGCCACAGATAACATGCACTGATTAAATGTATCGCACCACACAACCACGATCAATAGAGACGTTATACCCTTTAACAATCTCCTCTGGTTTTCACTATGGTATAAGAGAATATCGTGAGAAGGTTTACAGGGTTTGAACTTGCAAAGAGTTTTGCAGTTTATTAATATTAACCACGTTAGAGCCCGAGCATTACCTTGACGATTTGAAATCATTATCAGGAGCTGAGTGTTTTCTTAAATGTGTGCCTCAGAAGTGCTGGTCATGCCCTGAGGATTATTGTATTGAATCATTTATCATCATTAATTACTGTATGTTATCAAGGGAAATATCTGCCCATTGATGCAGTGGCATTCTATATTAAATATCTTGAAATGCCTATATTAACTGTATCATTGTTATACACTGGAGTAAACAACTGCTGATTCATACGGTGGGGCACTCTGCTTATAGTGAGCATAGCCACAGTAGTCAAGTGCTTGTCCTACACAAAATGTGATTACTGTATTGTATTTCTATTGTGGTCTGTTGCAGACAAGTCTTGTATTGGGAAAGGGGGATACCCAGTCAGTTGTACAACTGAATGCATTCAACTGAAATGTGTCTTCCGCATTTAACCCAACCCCTCTGAATCAGAGAGGTGCGGAGGGCTGCCTTAATCAACATCCACATCTTCAGTGCCTGGGGTACAGTGGGTTAACTGCCTTGCTCAGTGGAAGAACAGATTTTTACCTTGTCAGCTCAGGGATTCGATCCAGCAACCTTTCAGTTACTGGCCCAACCACTATCCTACGTGCCTATTGTTGTCGCTACCTTCTTGCCCAATAATGTTTGTAATATGTTTAGTCCTGCTACTGTGTTGTTGTCATATTGTGCTGCTACCATGCTGTGTTGTCATGTGTTGCTACCATGCTGTGTTGTCATGTGTTGCTGCCATGCTGTGTTGTCATGTGTTGCTGCCATGCTGTGTTGTCATGTGTTGCTGCCATGCTATGTTGTTGTCTTAGGTCTCTCTTTATGTAGCGTTGTCTCTCCTGTCGTGATGTGTGTTTTTGTCCAATATATTTTTTTTTAAATCCCAGCACCCGTTCCGGCAGGAGGCCTTTGCCTTTTGATAGGCTGTCATTGTAAACAACAATTTGTCCTTAACTGACTGGCCTAGTTAAATAAAAGGTTAAATAAAATAAATAAAAAATCTTAGTCTTTCTATGACAATACAATGCATTTTGACTATCTGCACACTGCAATATTAAAACAGACTATGAGTACAATCATTCAGCTCTACTATTCAATCCAATGTTATGTCTCTGATCAAAGTTGCGCAATGAAAAACATTTAACTTAAACTGTGGACTATTAATGGGCAATATTCCATGTGAAACACAAGCCCAATCTTTTTTATTTCATTTCACCCAATTTTTAAAAACACATTTTTAAAAAACATTCCACCCCTGTAAATGTATGGCATTTGGAGCTTCTCTAGGCTGTCTCCAGTTCTGCATTTACTCTCATCGCATAAACTAGTGTAAAATCTCCTTCTTACTGCTTTCAGTGCTTTTCTCATATTCTGGGCACAGGATCAAAATAAGCTTTGTATTGTGTATGGGCCATGGACAAACGTAGTGCACTTTATAGAAAATAGGCTACCATTCAGGACGCATCCCTAAACTGCTTTGTAATCTGAGGTAATGTTGGCACCGTGCGTTCAATGCTAAAACTCGACCATATATAGGATCTTAATTTGATCACTCTTTTGTTACTGAGAATTTTCCTGCACGGCAGGAAATGCAAACTTGTAGTGTATTCAACATTTTAAAAGGCTTCTAAAGTTTGTAATTTCCACTAAAAATGTCAGACTTGATTTGCCTTTATGAAAGATGTATCAACCCCTACAAAATAAATCCCACTAATTATAATCTACATAATAATTATAATTTCCTGTTGCTACATGATTATTTTCCTGCTGTAGTTAACCGGCTCAAATTAAGATCCTACATCTGTTCACTTAAACCTGTAAATCTGTCCACCCCCCACAGACAGATTAAGTATCATAACCACCTGGGTATAGTAACTAGTCTTGTGGATTATCATCACAACCCATACATTCAAAATTAAACTATTGCATTTACAATTACTGCACTGATTTTGGAAAGTGTATCTTTAAAGAATTTAAACTATATTAAGGTATATAACCATTTCAAGTAACCACTGTACATAATGAAAGCATTACATTTAACTTTGAGAATTGTTGAATTTAGAGTACTTGAAACGTCTCTGCGTCAGAGATGAGATTTGCAGTACAGCACCTTCTAATTGTCAAAGTGTATGTGAGGTGAAATGTAAGCTCAATGACAGCTTAATGATAAGAACTGTAACAACTGTACATTGACATTATTTAGCAGACACTCTTATGCAGAGCAACTGACTGTATTGAAAGCATACAGTTTCAAACTAGTCCCCCATGTGAATTGAACCCACAACCCTGGCATTGCAAGGCCATGCTCTACCAACTGAGCTACACGGGAAACATACACAACCAGATATCTAACAATAGTAGCGCTGTACTATCACTGTACTCGTCCATGGGGAAAAACAGCCTGGTTCACTAACATTACCTCAACTGTTAACACTAGTAGTTGGTGTTATTTTGGTTTTGAAATCAGAGCATTAGATACACACAGCAGCACCGCTTACACTCAACTGTAGTAAGGCTGATGGATGAGGGGTAATGCCTTGTCATGGATTGAAACCAATGATACGCTAAGAATACTGTACTGTACCTCAGTGCCCTCTAAACTACAGTTCCACATGATGGAAAACATTCTGTACATGATGCAACATCCCCCTTGGCTGGGAAGCAAACAGCAGTACTATTCAGTTATGATAATGCTGTTCCCTCACTGTGATAATGTCTCAGTACTATTCAGTTATGATAATGCTGTTCCCTCACTGTGATAATGTCTCAGTACTATACAGTTATGATAATGCTGTTCCCTCACTGTGATAATGTGTCTCAGTACTATACAGTTATGATAATGCTGTTCCCTCATTGTGGTAATGTATCTCAGTACTATACAGTTATGGTGATGCTGTTCCCTCACTGTGATAATGTCTCAGTACTATACAGTTATGATGATGCTGTTCCCTCACTGTGATAATGTCTCAGTACTATACCGTTATGATAATGCTGTTCCCTCACTGTGATAATGTGTCTCAGTACTATACCGTTATGATGATGCTGTTCCCTCACTGTGATAATGTCTCAGTACTATACAGTTATGATGATGCCGTTCCCTCACTGTGATAATGTGTCTCAGTACTATACCGTTATGATGATGCTGTTCCCTCACTGTGATAATGTCTCAGTACTATACAGTTATGATGATGCCGTTCCCTCACTGTGATAATGTCTCAGTACTATACAGTTATGATGATGCCGTTCCCTCACTGTGATAATGTCTCAGTACTATAACGTTATGATGATGCCGTTCCCTCACTGTGATAATGTCTCAGTACTATACAGTTACGATGATGCCGTTCCCTCACTGTGATAATGTGTCTCAGTACTATACCGTTATGATGATGCCGTTCCCTCACTGTGATAATGTCTCAGTACTATACAGTTATGATGATGCCGTTCCCTCACTGTGATAATGTGTCTCAGTACTATACAGTTATGATGATGCCGTTCCCTCACTGTGATAATGTGTCTCAGTACTATACAGTTATGATGATGCCGTTCCCTCACTGTGATAATGTGTCTCAGTACTATACCATTATGATGATGCCGTTCCCTCACTGTGATAATGTCTCAGTACTATAACGTTATGACGATGCCGTTCCCTCACTGTGATAATGTCTCAGTACTATACAGTTATGACGATGCCGTTCCCTCACTGTGATAATGTCTCAGTACTATACAGTTATGACGATGCCGTTCCCTCACTGTGATAATGTCTCAGTACTATACAGTTATGATGATGCCGTTCCCTCACTGTGATAATGTGTCTCAGTACTATACCATTATGATGATGCCGTTCCCTCACTGTGATAATGTCTCAGTACTATAACGTTATGACGATGCCGTTCCCTCACTGTGATAATGTCTCAGTACTATACAGTTATGACGATGCCGTTCCCTCACTGTGATAATGTCTCAGTACTATACAGTTATGACGATGCCGTTCCCTCACTGTGATAATGTCTCAGTACTATACAGTTATGATGATGCTGTTCCCTCACTGTGATAATGTCTCAGTACTATACAGTTATGATGATGCCGTTCCCTCACTGTGATAATGTCTCAGTACTATACAGTTATGACAATGCCGTTCCCTCACTGTGATAATGTGTCTCAGTGACAGCACAAGACAACAATAAGACAAAATGCACTGTAAAAGATGCTCTCATGGTAGAAAGCCTTACACTAGATATGAGGACAAACTCCAGTAGTTGTCATGAAAATCGTATTACTGGGGCAGTAAAGGAAAGAAACACAAGAAAGAATAAAACGTAGGGCTTATGTTAAGTCCTGACATGTCAATGCGGAAGGGATATATCTGGTAAACGCCTGTGGACTTAAATGTACTATATTATAGCCCTTAAATTAGCATTCTCCAGAAACAATTGAGAGGTGTTAAAAGGGATTTGGGTATTACTTGAACAAGTGACAGAGACGAGAGAGAAAGCCATACACATTACATCCACTGTTGTGTCAACACAAACACATGAAGATGGTAAACACATATCGAGACCTAGTTCGTACGCCATACCCTGTCTGGAAGACATTTTGGGGTCGAGAAGACCTTCTCGACACACAACAGCCACCTCGCCCGGATCCATCTGATTATGTTATACATCAAATTACTGAAAAGGCAGATGCTGTAAACAAATTCACACACTGTAATCTGGAGAGCTTGGGTTCTTTATCTGGGCGTTACCTCTTATAGCAAAGACACTGACACAGACATATTAAATTGGGGAGGTCCATAAGGTCCATAATCATGTGAGTCAGCAGATGTTGGTTGCATTTTAATCCAGAGCATTGGGAACACACGAAGACAGAATTGGGAGAATTGCTTTAGCGACAAGAGCAGGATTTTCTCTTAATCTACTCCCGGTTTATTATGGTAATCAGGTTTTGATTACCGTGCGTGCTGACGTTTCCTTTCGTATGTAAATATGGAGTGACTTATAATTGATTAATAATCTATTACATAATAATAATTTAATTTGTAGAGCGCATTTTCCACACTCAATGCACATGTCTAAATGTATTTATTTATCCCAAACATACTGGTTTAACGTTCCAATCTCTCAAAGAATGTGCTTATGATAAAGACCCTGTTGGGGAAATGGAAATAATATTTTGCATTTCTATGTACACTGATTGCATACTTATATGGTAGTTAATTGGGGGTCTGTTGACGAAAATGTATAATAAACATTTGTATTCCAGCACACAGTTGGTTGAGAAGGTTTGAATCTTAACGCCTGAGGATTATTTTTCTCAGACGGGGGTGGGGGGCTGCAGCACCCTCAGCAACCCTAATTCCTGCGGCTATGGCCAGTGGTTTCCTTTAAGCAAAGTAAACCAACAAAACTAAAGTTGAATGTGCTGGAAAACCTTGTTTTTGGTTGTGGTACTCATTTGAATCTCCTGATTATTAGATTATCAACCCCAAATTTGACTTAAAACACGTTTTTTGGGGATGTAATATGTACATGTATGTTAAGGTATACAGGAGCATTTATAAACACTTTGCTAATGGTTAATAAAGAAATAAGGCCTGAGGAGGTGTGATATATGGCCAATATGCCACGGCACAATGCAATGCACAACGCAATGCAGAGTGCCTGGATACAGCCCTTAGCCGTGGTATATTGGCCATATATCACAAACCCCCGAGGTGGCTTTTTGCTATTATAAACTGGTTACCAACGTAATAAGAGCGGTAAAAAGAGCGGTAAAAAATGTTTTGTCATACCCGTGGTATACGGTCTGATATACCACGGCTGTCAGTGAATAAGCATTCAGGGCTCGAACCACCCAGTTTATAATAAAGTATTTGATAATGGTTTATAAGCAGGTTATAAGTACAAATCCAAATGAAGCTTTAGCTACGTAAATGTGCGCTCATACCATAGTCACCTGACCTTGTTGGTTTCTTTAGAATTATATACTCTTCAGGTATTCTGGTCCTTCTCAATATTCCACCCCTTCTTCCACTCTTTCCATCTGCCCCACAGACCTGCAACAAAGGAGGAACAGGAGTCTACTTAATTGTTTTCCAAGTTAAGATGAATTAATTTCCAAGACGTACATCTAACGGCAGAGAGGGGAGGTAATTTGCTAATGGAATGGAGAGAAATGGTGGGACCATTTCCCTCGCGGATGAAAAGTGAGGCTACTCTCACACTGTCTGGAAGTGAAGGCAAGAGCTAAAGTGGTTTTATAAAACAGAGTCATTAACTGTCATCCTCTACTCTCAGGTCGGGGGGGTAAGAAGGCACCACTTTGTTCGGGGCGAGAGCACATTCAATAACCCACAGACATTTATTTAATTACCTTCCTCCCCACCCCCACCCCCCGAAGGTAGGGTACAGGATCCCCCCGAGACGGTGCCATGTCTATTTAAACTCTTTTAATTACATTTTAACTCCCGTCTAATTACACAAACTTTGTTCCTGACAACGTACTTACAAAGAGATACATCCTGCATCTACCCCACAGCAGTCAGCCAAGACACGTGTTATTAACTCTGTCATCACGGGTTGAGTGTGAAGTTGGCCCCTTGCTAATAGCCTGTCTGTTGTGCTGCTTGGTGTGCTTCAGCAAGTAGATAGGTGGCTTGGTCAAAGATTGACCATTGATTAAAATGAGGGTGATTTTCTCTGTTTACCTGGAAACCCACAATTGATCCGGAATTGATATGTGAATAAAAGTTAATGTGATAATATAACAAAAAAAAAAGAGATCATTTCAAAAGGCAATTTTATTTTATTACAAAGGAACAATGTTGGCCCTCGTACTTGTACCTTTCAGTTGGCATCAGAAATCCAAATGCAGTGTGGTGCAGCTATGGTAAATCAATGCTTGAGGCTCACAGTATATGCTCGCACGGCATATACTGTACCTAGGATCTTAAATTTGATCACTTTTTTGTTGCTGAGAGTTTTGTAGATGAGCTTCATGATTTATAGAAATTCACTAACACATGGTTATATTAACAGTATTGCACTTTTCATTAAGCTTCATTTTGGCCAGCTAATAGCCTAACCACTGATCTAGAAACATTATGGACTAAATGTTAACATTTTGCTGCGACAATACTGGTCAAATTAAGATCCTACACTTGTAAAGCACAGTGTTTGTATACATTGCATCAAATAACAAAGCAACACTTCAGAAATGGTGACTCTGACTTGGACATAATGCACAGTCAAACAGTGAGACCTTGTGTACTTTGGTGAAAACAAACCTACAAGATAACTGTCGTTGAGCACTAACATAAGCCCTTGAGGAGACGCTCAAGCACACAGCTCACCTGATCAAACACTTCAGTGTACGGAGAGATTGTTTCCTCAGGCCTCTGACAGTTCCCTGCGTCGCTCCAGTTGTGCTTAAACAGATCCACCACATCACAGTGCGTCTACAGACCCTAAGGTGGAATGACATCCTCTTCACACAGTTTTTAAAAAAAAAAGTATACTTTGATTTATCTCCGTCTCTTTGTTTGTGTTGGCATTGAAAGATTTCACACTGTAGCCTTGGAGGTGTGGCGCTAATTAGGAGCGCAAACGAATACGTAGCACGGTGGTATTGTGTTGAAACACAGAGCCTAAGACGTAGGATACTGATTTATTATCTTAGAACAATAGTATAACTAACACCAATCATGTTGTCTTTCACCTGGAGTTGACCTTAATGAACACACATGTACACAATATTATTTCCTACCTCTCTGACCTAAAAATACCCTTGATGCAAAATCAAAATAACTTATATTTTTGGACAAGTCAACTATAAAAGCAGAGGAAAGTTTAACTTTAGTGTGTCTTAGCATTGTTTGTCTCTACTTTTGGAAGCAAGAAAAAAATCTCGCATGCGCTGACCAGCTACTCAACTTCATGCTGAATGTTCAAATCAGCACTGATCAGTACCACCACTCTCAAATCCAGGGACCTGCACCTTCGAAAGGTCCACCCGTATTTACAAGTTGGCTGCACAGGATGTACTGAATGACAAGAGGTATCTGACAATCTTTTCAATGTTATTTATTTATATGGTATCAGTGTAACCCTTATCCATTTTTCCAGCAGACGTTTTAACAGTCTGTCACAAGTATTTGTGTTGCTCTTAATACTCTTACTTTGCATCATCCTTATAATCATAAGTGTGTGATTTGGAGGCTCATTGATGGTTTAGAGTCGTACCACCAGTAGAGACATGTATTCCATATGACAGTTCACCATTAACAAACAGAAAGCCCACATTTAAAAAAACAACAACATTTTAGTCATTTAGCAGACGCTCTTATCCAGAGTGACTTACAGGAGCAATTAGGGTTAGGTGCCTTGCTCAAAGGTACAGACAGATTTTCCACCTAGCCGGCTCAGGATTCAAACCAGCAACCTTTCGGTTACTGGCCCAACGCTTTTAACCGCTAGGCTACCTGCCGCTCTTCTCTATCAGTCAGTGGCACCATTCCAAGCCAAACTCTAAAATAACAGTTGATAGGCACCCTACCACCAATCACCAACCATCCAGTTCAAGCGCTCAACTATACCTAAACATGGAAGCCTTTTCCAGGTCTACCCAAGTACCAGCTTTAGGTGACATCTGACGCAGGCACATGAGGCCCATCTAATCTGTTAATCACAGAAGTAACTACATGGCTGCTGGCTAGGATTGTCTGCACCGAAACGATATGATCCTGGCCCACACCCCTCCTGAGTCCCTAGCAAAGCCCTGTGTATCTGGGGGTATTAGACAGATCAGGGTGGAACAGCAGCCACCCGCTTTAATGTGTCTTCCTGAGGTGCTGTTTCAGAAGCCTGCTGCAGAGCTGGATAAACGCACACAGCCTAACCACAATCCCACGGCCTAGGGCTTCCTCAGCCACACTCAGTCTGTACCCCTCCCCTCTCCACCTTCCCTTTCTTCTCTTCTTCACTCTATCCATATTTTCCTCTCTCCTGACTCCTCACTGCCTTGACAAAGGCTTTTGGCCATCCTCCCCTAGCTGGCACGGAGGAGACGGAAGGGGCTATAGAGTATAGCTGATGCAGATTCATTGCATCACCCAAACCCCACCACTCTGTACAGTCTACTCACCATATAACACAGTCAAGATGGTCATTCATATTTTGCAAGAGTTTATTAGTTACCTGAAATGTATTTGCTAGCTAAAGCGCAAACACAAGGTCCATCTTGTGCATTTGTGAGTGAGTGAGTGAGTGAGTGAGTGAGTGAGTGAGTGAGTGAGTGAGTGAGTGAGTGAGTGAGTGAGTGATAATCTATTTATTTGGTTTGAACCCCCCCCTCTTATCAAAAGAAGTCTGGGACCTTAAGAACTTGTTCTAAACAATGAACCTTCTTCAGCACAACTTTAAGCTTTGTTCCCACGTTGAAATAGGTTAGATATGGATGGGTATGCAACCTGAAAACGTTCTAATGAAAGACAGACATGACAGTTCTGACAGCGCATTACTTTGACGTATTGGCTGTATGAGATTTGGAGAGCTATTTAAAAAAAAAACTGTTTGAAAACGGGTCTACAGCAGACGCTTTAAGTGAGACTAGCAGGGAACCACCTCACAACGCATCCCTATCTCCAGTAAATACCGCTTCAAAAGCCAGTTTAGAAAAAAAACCCATCTCATTCAAACATTCTTGCATGTAAAGTATAACACTGTGTGAGAACACTTTACGAGGTCACCGAAGGCATTGCCAGATAGGAGTAGGCACCAACCAAAGACAAAATGGATTCTAGTGATATCAATATTATTTTATGAACTGAAGGTCCAAAAGAGAAAAAGCTCCTGCAAATTCAATCAGCAGTGTACAGATGTAGGATCTTAATTTGATCTTAATTTGAACACCCTTAATTTGAACACCCTGTGCAGGAGAATGCAATGCAGGAAATGTAAAACTTGAATTATATTTGATGTTTAAAAAGGCTTCGGAAGTTTGTCATTTCCACTTTGAAATTTCAGACTTGATTTTCCCTTTCGAGAAACGTATGAACCCCTACAAAAATGTCCATTAATTATAATCCACAAAATAATTCACATTTCCTGTTGCTGCATGATTATTTTCCTGCTGTACACTCTTAGAGAAAAAACGTTATTCAGCTGTCCCCATAGGAGATCCCTTTTTGGTTCGAGGTAGAACCCTCTGTAGCAAAGACTGTAGCAAACTGGCTCAAATTAAGATCCTACATCTGTAGGTACTATGCACATCAAAGAGACCGGCAAACTGAAGTAAAAGGCCAAGAGATTTAAATCTTCCCAACTTCAAACATGTCTTTATTTTCATAAAATTCTCCCAACACACAGATGAATGGAAAAATGTGATGAAAAAAAACAACATTATTTACCACAGAGCTGGGAAGAGAAAGAAAACAAATTCCCTTGTCCTTTCAAATAGCACACCGAGATCTCATCAGCAGAAGGACACAGAAATAAAACATGGGTAGTACAACATGACAGTATCTCGTACAGAGAGGATAATGCTTCACATTAGCGTGCTAAGGGATGAAGGGAAGGACAGACAATTCTAATACAAGAGTAGGATGGAGCATCTCAAAACAAATCAATCTTTCTGATTCAGGAGTTGTGTTTGTGGGTGTGTGTCTGCACGTTTTTATTTATTTATTCAACCTTTATTTAACTAGGCAAGTCAGTTAAGAACAAATGATTATTTACAATGACGGCCTAGGAACAGTGGGTTAACTGCCTTGTTCAGGGGAAGAACAACAGATGTTTTTTTTTTACCTTGTCAGCTCGGGGATTCGATCTAGCAACCTTTTAGTTACTGGCCCAACACTCTAACCACTCGGCTACCTGCCACTCCACATACACAACTCATCTTCTAAAAAAAAGTTGCTAATACTACCTGTTCTAATGTCTGTTCTACAATATAATCTACAGACATAATCTCCTCCAGTCAGTGATGTAGCTATTGTGCCTATATCACAGAGCAGTAGGCTAGGCTATCGTGCCTATAGCACAGAGCAGTAGGCTAAGCTATCATGCCTATAGCACGGAGCAGTAGGCTATGCTATCGTGCCTATAGCACAGAGCAGTAGGCTAAGCTATCGTGCCTATAGCACAGAGCAGTAGGCTATGCTATCGTGCCTATAGCACAGAGCAGTAGGCTAGGCTATCGTGCCTATAGCACAGAGCAGTAGGCTAAGCTATCATGCCTATAGCACGGAGCAGTAGGCTATGCTATCGTGCCTATAGCACAGAGCAGTAGGCTAAGCTATCGTGCCTATAGCACAGAGCAGTAGGCTATGCTATCGTGCCTATAGCACAGAGCAGTAGGCTAAGCTATCGTGCCCATAGCAGAGAGCAGTAGGCTAAGCTATCGTGCCCATAGCAGAGAGCAGTAGGCTAGGCTATTGTGCCTATAGCAGAGTAGTAGGCTAATTGTCTACAGTGTTACAGACACTTGAAAAATAATTCATGCCACTTCTTTTGAAACAGGACAGCTTTATAATTGCATGTCCTTTCCTCGGTCTGCTTTTTACTCAACAATGAATGACAGAGGCACAAACATAAATCTCAGCATAAACCTCAATTCCAACAATGTTGAGCAATCGTCTCATGCCCCCACTGATTTCGCTTTTTTAACTAACAGCACATTATGCTGACATGCTACGTCAGAACAATTACTCAATTACTTCAAACTCAAGATTTGAAAACATAAAACACAATTTGGCCTAATTGAACTGTTGACATGTACTTGGGTCCAATTATGCGTCAAAATGGCCAAAAGAGATGAGACGGGGGTGGAACGTGACAGCCGTACATTTATCTAACCCCCATTTTTCTCAAAAATGGCGATGAAGTTGTGAAACAACAAAGAGGCAAAGGTTGTGTGAAGGTTAGAGGTCAACCACGTCGCCCAGATTATCAACATTTTTAAAGAGCTACATTCATTGACCGTCTATCAAATGTGACCATGGAAATATTTAATTAAACTGGTTTCGATAACTGAAAGGGGTCGGGAGGTAGACCTGTGTAGAACTGTACTTTTTGATGACCACTGTAGGCTAAGTCTTTGTGAGCTCTTCTTGGTAATAGCAGTTTGTACTGCACGATCACAAAAGGTGCTCAACAATGAATAGGGTCACATGATTTTGCAACTGAATCCTAATCCCTGTAAATACCATTGAAACCACAAACCAACCAAGCACTCATTTCTTTCATGCTTTTGTGACAATTTGAGAATGCCGAATTTGATCACAAAAGTTAAACAGCTGTGCAAATCGGATATGGACATGGTGGCATACAGAGCTAAATCGCTGTGTGGAATTGTGTGCCACATTCATTTATATCCACCTGATTAACCTTGCATCAAGAGGGGAAATTTGCCTTACTGTGTACTGTTTGGCTGCTGTCACGATAAGACGAGATTGCTTCTGGAGAGGCGGCATGCCTTTACAAACCTATTCATGTCAGAACAGTTAAAATGTTGGTTTAGGCTGCCTTATGGTTATAGTAATGCAGCAAAGAGAATCCTTCAGAAATCACATATGCATAATTGCACTATTTATTCCACCAGATCTCAGCATTTAAGAATCTTCTTAATTTCAATGTGCATTTAGATGAATTTGAGAGGACAAGAGCCTTTAACAGAGAGGCCTTTTAACAGAGAGGCCTTTTAACAGAGAGGCCATTTACAAGTCAATCTCATGCTTATTTCTCTCTGTCCCTGCTGATTCAGTTGATGTCGCCTAAAAACGTAATCCTGTCCAGATAGTCATCTTACTCTGGAAAGGAACAAAAAACAATTTTGTATGAAATATCAAGTTCAGAAATTAAACTTGTTTGTTAATTAAGTGCGTTAAAATGTGTAAACTATTGTGTTACAATTTTTTTTGTATTATTTTTATTAAGATCACAAAAGTTCTGGCTTTTGGTTTGACTGTTGTCCAAGATAAAACAACTTCTATT
Source organism: Oncorhynchus mykiss (assembly GCF_057628025.1). Lineage (NCBI taxonomy): Eukaryota > Metazoa > Chordata > Actinopteri > Salmoniformes > Salmonidae > Oncorhynchus > Oncorhynchus mykiss. Next base: position 73,488,548 of record NC_143028.1, read on the forward strand.
GTTCTTACTCTAGACATCTGCTTCCTTTCCCATCAGTCATCGTCGGTGAGGCATCGGCTCAGTAGAATGCAAAGGAATCATTTTGCAGTAATTGGCAATACACCATTCTAACAAGGCCAGCAGTCTCTTTGAGTTTACCCAGGATCCCCCTGTCCTGCCTCTAACGCCAAACTGGGTTGGAATTACAGAAAGATCCCAGGGTAGATGAGTCGAAGTTGAAGCCGGAATTTAGGTCAGTAACTTCCGTTCTGATGTTCAAAAGATATTGGTCGGTTAAAATAAATGATAGTGGATACATTTTGTTAAAATAAAAGTACAAATAAACACCGGAAAGGACCGGAAAAACATTAAAAGACTCCAGCCATAGACTGTTCTCTCTGCTTATGCACAGCAAGCGTTACCGGAGCAACAAGTCTGACACCAACAGGCTCCTGAACAGCTTCTATCACCATTCATCAAGGCTAGTAAATATCTTACAAAATGGCTACACTGACTATCTGAGTTTATTTTTGCACTCACAGGACTCTACACACTGACACTCCAACACACACACACACACACACACACACTTAATTTGCTCACACACACATGCACATGCATTCGCCATGATTCGCCATGCATTCGCCATGATACCATTTCACTTATTGTGCTCCAGCCATTACAACAAGCCCATCCTCCCCAATTAAGGTGCCACCAACCTCCTGTGATGCACACACATTTATACTGACTCTGCACACACACACACTCACAATTATCATACAGTATATGCTGCTGCTACTCTGTTTACCATATATCCTGTTGCCTAGTCACCTTACCGCTGTACATATCTACCTCTATCACACCAGTATCCCTGCACATTGTAAATATGGTATTGGCAATGACCCTGGAACTTACCCTGTATATAGGTTACTTTCTCATGTTCTTCATATTTTGGTTTATATATACTCTGTGTTTTTGTTCTACCTTGTGTTATTTTTGGTACTACATTGATATTGATTACTGCATTGTTGGGTTTAGAGCCCCTAAAAGAGAAAAGAAAAAGGAAAGGCATTTCACTGTACTTGTGCACGTGACATTTAAACTTGAACCACTTCCCTGCTAATCCCCACCCTACTTTACAATACAGTCGCTGTGCACACTGTCTGACACAGGAGTGACTGACCAATACGCTTTCATAGAATATAAAATCCAAAGAAAATGAGCCCAGTTAATTGCATCGGTAAGTATTGGGTTCTCACACAGTTCTGAATAACAACACTGAAGCCAAATATTGTGCAAAAGGTTTTGAATAAGACACACCTGTATGTGTCTAACTGCAAAAGGTTTTGAAGACGACACACCTGTATGTGTCTAAATGCAAAAGGTTTTGAATAAGACACACCTGTATGTGTCTAAATGCAAAAGGTTTTGAAGATGACACACCTGTATGTGTCTAAATGCAAAAGGTTTTGAATAAGACACACCTGTATGTGTCTAAATGCAAAAGATACTCAAATATCCACTGCTTTTGTGACAATGTTTCCGGTCATTTTTGTGAAACTAGTCCAGAAAGTAATATTGCATACAGTCAGAAAGTGATTGAACGTCTATCATTATATAATCAATATTCCCCTCCTCAGTGAAGCTAGGAAACTCTGAACTATTTCAGAAAATATAATGTTACTGTAATTATGATTCAAGTTCTCAAAGACGGCCAGGATGAACGTCATTTGAGAATCCACTATTGTGTGTTATTGATAGCCAGGCTCATGTCTAGAGATGTGCCTCCAGAATAATTGTCCCAGGGAACTTTAGAAATAGAAAATGCCTCAACAAAACAGCTTCAGAGAAATGGAAGAATGACAATGGCAAAGATGTCAGTCTTAATACTCCTCTTATCAACGTTATTGATTTGTCATTCGACCAGCAATCTCACGTCACTGAGGAGAAAAGAAAGGCTCAGCTGTACTTTTGGAGAAGGTCCAATGGTCAATCTGAATAAATCCCTCTCCAACACACACAGACAGTGGTCAATCTGAATAAATCCCTCTCCAACACACACAGACAGTGGTCGATCTGAATAAATCCCTCTCCAACACACACAGACAGTGGTCGATCTGAATAAATCCCTCTTCAACACACACAGACAGTGGTCAATCTGAATAAATCCCTCTCCAACACACACAGACAGTGGTCAATCTGAATAAATCCCTCTCCAACACACACAGACAGTGGTCGATCTGAATAAATCCCTCTCCAACACACACAGACAGTGGTCAATCTGAATAACTCCCTCTCCAACACACACAGACAGTGGTCGATCTGAATAAATCCCTCTCCAACACACACAGACAGTGGTCGATCTGAATAAATCCCTCTCCAACACACACAGACAGTGGTCAATCTGAATAAATCCCTCTCCAACACACACAGACAGTGGTCGATCTGAATAAATCCCTCTCCAACACACACAGACAGTGGTCGATCTGAATAAATCCCTCTCCAACACACACAGACAGTGGTCGACCTGAATAAATCCCTCTCCAACACACACAGACAGTGGTCGATCTGAATAAATCCCTCTCCAACACACACAGACAATGGTCAATCTGAATAAATCCCTCTCCAACACACACAGACAGTGGTCAATCTGAATAAATCCCTCTCCAACACACACAGACAGTGGTCGATCTGAATAAATCCCTCTCCAACACACACAGACAGTGGTCAATCTGAATAAATCCCTCTCCAACACACACAGACAGTGGTCAATCTGAATAAATCCCTCTCCAACACACACAGACAGTGGTCGACCTGAATAAATCCCTCTCCAACACACACAGACAGTGGTCGATCTGAATAAATCCCTCTCCAACACACACAGACAATGGTCAATCTGAATAAATCCCTCTCCAACACACACAGACAGTGGTCAATCTGAATAAATCCCTCTCCAACACACACAGACAGTGGTCGATCTGAATAAATCCCTCTCCAACACACACAGACAGTGGTCAATCTGAATAAATCCCTCTCCAACACACACCGACAGTGGTCAATCTGAATAAATCCCTCTCCAACACACACAGACAGTGGTCGATCTGAATAAATCCCTCTCCAACACACACAGACAGTGGTCGATCTGAATAAATCCCTCTCCAACACACACAGACAGTGGTCGACCTGAATAAATCCCTCTCCAACACACACAGACAGTGGTCGATCTGAATAAATCCCTCTCCAACACACACAGACAATGGTCAATCTGAATAAATCCCTCTCCAACACACACAGACAGTGGTCAATCTGAATAAATCCCTCTCCAACACACACAGACAGTGGTCAATCTGAATAAATCCCTCTCCAACACACACAGACAGTGGTCAATCTGAATAAATCCCTCTCCAACACACACAGACAGTGGTCGATCTGAATAAATCCCTCTCCAACACACACAGACAGTGGTCGATCTGAATAAATCCCTCTCCAACACACACAGACAGTGGTCAGTCTGAATAAATCCCTCTCTCTCTACAGCCTCTAACACTCAAACTTAAACTTTCTCTGAGATGCTTTGTTTTAGCGGTATCCTGAGAGAAATGCCTGTCCGGTTGCCCTTAAGAGTACCAATGAAGTTTCACTTACTTTTCAATCACTGTCACAGGGTCTGACATTAAGTTAATGTTCTCGAGATACCTGGACCTTCAATGAAAGACTGGCACTTGTTCGTCGACATCATTACCCTTGTTCAGTACCTCTAAATGCATCTCCAAAAACCCATTGGCACCCAACATGAGTTGACTCTCTCTCTCTTTAGTTCCTGTTTCTACTTCTCTCCATTATGTGGCACTCGTTGACCTGATAAGCACAAGCTCTCAAGTGGCTCTCTTGTTTTGAGTGAGTGAGTGAGAAAGAGAGACTAGATCATAGCAGCAAAAAGAAGGAGGGAACTGAGACAGGGGCGTAGATCAGACAGAGGGAATCAGGAAAGGACAATGGGGTTTATAAGTCATGTCACAAGAGAATTCACAAAGAGGGACAGTAACAGATGAGCCACAACAAGCATTGTGAAAATGTTCTGGTTTTGTTACATTAAATGCACAAAGACCAAAAAGGTATATTTTTTTGCTGAAGAGCTACATGTGGCATATTATCACATAAAGAAATAAGATGAGATCACAGAAGATAATTATTAGATGATAGTAGTGATGAAATAATGGACACATTTTGGCATAACACAAGTGTCATGGACACATCAATTGATATTGGGCCACTATATTTCTACATTCCCATAACCGACTGGGTAGCTTTCCCTTTTTTGCTCCATTTTCACATTAGTTTCAACTGAAAACAGAAGTTAAATTAATATTAAAATTAGCTGCCTGCTGAGCATAAGAGAAATTAATATTAAAATTAGCTGCCTGCTGCGCATAGAACTTGCTAATCATACCCTGCCAGAGAGAAGAATTCCCTCCTGTTCTCTTAGCCATAACCAGAAAAAAGACGTTGATTATTTTTTCTGTTTACGGGGCGAAAGCCACAAAGTAAGAGTCAAAGAGTGTCTGTCATCAAGATACTGTATGTTCCAATCGCATCCGACGAGCCTTCATGGTCGGTCTTATGATCTCAGTGACATTAAAAGGTAACCGTTTTTCTTGCTTGGGGAGAACAGGCAAACAGGCCCATTGCTGTGGGAGATCCCGAGGGATGCACTGCACAAGGATGACATACATTAGTCTTTAGAGTTCCCTTCCCTGTTCGATCGCGTTCAACAAAGCAGCATGTTCTACCAAGCCTCAGCCATTAGAGGAGACGGACTTGACTGCAGAATCTATAAAACAAGGGACCAAAGATGTTGACTGGACAAGGCCCATTTAGCCGGGCCACATTGTTAGTTAAATGGTGAATCTAGCTGCCACGGAGAGGAGATTGCACACCACCTGATTTACAAGGTCTCTTGTTCCAAGGTGCACCTTCCGCAGGAAAGGCAAGAGAGCGGCCATGGCCAAGGCCAAAATCAAAGTATTTTAGATTAGCCAGGTTCAAGATTAAATGGTAACTCTTAACCCCAATTTCAGCCTTTGCCCAACCCCTTCAAATAAATAAAAAAAATGCATTCAGATGAGAAGTTGTGGGTGGGGAGGATTGTTCAAATATATTTATTTTGAGGGTGGGTAAATGTAGTTGTACCAGATCTAAACGCTTTCTCCCTAAAGCATTCTTAACAGAAGTCCACTGGCGTGCTCTGATAATATAATGATCTGCGTTGCAAGCCAATGCGGCTTTGGACAGTTAGCTCATAGTGGTAAGGAGCCGAGTTCTTAACATCTATTGCCACTTGCGGTGTAAGTTTGAAATGTGGAGTCACATTTATTGTGGAATTGTGTTGGAAATAAAAGCGCAATCATCACCTAGAAAATGAAGATTATGAGCTCAACTCAATCCAACCCGCATTGCCATATTCACACAGTAGCTCTTTTTCCAATGGTCAAAACTTTTCCGAATTAGAAGTCTGTGGGCACGGGATGAATATTCCAAAAGGATTTGGAAGAAGGAAAAAAGAATCTGCCTCATGTGGGATTAGAAGTGTTGAACTATGAGCCAACTGTTTTTACAGGACCAATCAGTCGTAGCAGTTGGGTAACGAGTTGACATGACCACCATGTTCATCTATTTCTTGTTACGATGGATGTAACCACGAATATAAGCGTATAATCCTCATAGCCTACATGTTTTTTTTTACTTCGTAAAAGCACATCGATGTGTATGAAACGGTACGCAAAAATGTTGAATTTGGTCATATACAGAAATGTACCTTATTACCTTTTGAATTTTGTGTAACTTCAGTAGTCTAGGCAAGGAAGCATCATGCAAAATATATTAGGACACTCCAATTACCAAGACCATTACCAAATAAGGCGTGCTGTCACCTGCTTTTATAGTAAGCCTTTAGGTGGTACCATCCAGTATATCCAGAAGGGAGTGCACTTCATATCAAACCCCTCCCGGACAGTCAAAATGAACACCAGAATCGACTTGTTTCATTATAACTTTGCCTAAAACATTTGCTTTTCAATGATAGATCGATCTATCACTTTTTATGAAACTTACTTTAGAAAAGATACTAGTAGTATACTGCTACCGGCCATTTTGTGGACAGTATTTTTCTAATATCAGAAGTTCCAGTGTTCTCATTTTAATTTTCAGAACACAGAGTACTTCCTCACCCTTCAGAGGGGGATCCATCACCTCTTCTCCATTCTGCATAAGATCTAGAGGAGCCCAGAACAACAGAGCCATACTGACCTTTTGTCATAGAAGCCTTTTACTGTAGCTGTTACAGTAGGCCTCAGAGTCCCAGATACAAAGGAAGTGCACTAGCTATTGTTTTTAAGGGAAAGGTCAGAGCAGACCCAGCTTACAAATGTTGGTTCCAAGAATGTTGTGGCAAACTAAACAATGACCTTTAGAGAATGTTCCAGAAGCAGTGTTAGCTGGGGATTCTCCATTAACATGCCTCTTTTGGGAGTTTTCAATGGAAATACAAAATAGTACGAGGAAGATAGCAGTTGAAATAACAATACATATTTCAACTAGGCCCAATTCGTTATCAACTTTGGCAATATGTGGCTGAGCTGTCAATCAAAATATCTAACATGACTTCACGTTTAGAAACAACACGTCACTGTCAATCCTTAAACCATTAGTTTTGGCTGCAGAGCCAAACACGCTCTTGAAAGAGCCTTCATTTCTTCTGGGAAGTGACATGCTTTGGTTGTGGGTTCTCCCCTGAAACCTGCCTACGCGCCATATTCACCTGTCAGATCAACAGTTGTGTACCAAATGGCACCCTATTCCCTATTTAGTGCACTACTTTATAGGCCCTGGTCAAAAGTAGTGCACTAAATAGGGAATAGGGTTTGCAACGCACCCACAGTCTGGAGCCCGGGTAGCACCCCTTCCTGCAGCTGCCAACTCCACAAAGTCTTCCAAAAACAAACCTTTCACTTCAGAATTCCATCATCCTCTGCACACACACAGCCTATATCACTTAAAAAAACACACAACACAATCACACACTATAATGGTAGAGAAAACAGAGTGACAAAAACACACAGTTATACTATGTACTGCTGCACGTGACAAAACTTGAAAAACACTCTCGCCTTCTCACACACACCCTCTCACACACACAGTTAAAATGCTGACATCTTATCTATAGTAGTAACGTGTAATATATATACTGTGGGTACATGTCATGCTATCTCATTTACAGATCCAAGTGTATAGCTCCATTACCACTGTTGACATGTTCCTATACTTTCCTTTCCTTTAGGAACCACAAAGATCACTTCTATGTGTGTGTGTGTGTGTGTGTGTGTGTGCTGACGGATATGGACATAATATTCTTGCAGGACTGCCTGTAGTTGGGTCAGACCAAAGTAGAGTTAGCTTAAGTCACTAGTGAGTGAGGGCATCTACAGCCAACCGTTCAGACGGCTCCAGCTAGCAGTTTTAACACTTGCGCTCCTTTAAAAAAATATATATTATTTATGTTGCACTGTTGGTAGTAAGTGCACTTGATTCAGAAGCCCTGTGCACCGGGTAGGTAAAGAGTTCCCATTTTGAACCATTTCATTTGTCTTTAAAGACAAATTCTGCTGGCCCGGAAAATGTGTGGCTAATTCGAGTTGGCCTACTGCACTAGCCAATCGGAATGGCTCAACTCACCGGTCATACGGCTTCCATGACCCGGCCACAGCAAAGTTTGATACTAGTCTACATAAGATTTCATAACTTTTAAAAATCCATGACCAGAGAGAAACCGTCAAAGAATACAGCAAAGAGCTGCAGTTTTTAACTTCTTCAGGCTAGGGTCCTTTTTTCTCAATTTCCGCCTGACTGACGTGCCCAAAGTAAACTGCCTGTTGCTCAGGCCCTGAAACCAGGATATTCATATAATTGGCACCATTGAAGAGAAAACACTTTGAACTTTGTAGAAATGTTAAAATAATGTTTGAGACTATAACACAATAGATATGTTAGGAGAAAATCCAAAGAAAGAAAGATTTTATTTTTTTGAGAGCCCATACTCTTACAATGGAAAGTATAGGGAAATAATTCAATCTAGCTCACAGTATGCAATTCCTATGGCTTCCACAGGGTGTAAGCACTCTATGTTCAAGGTTTCAGGCTGGTCTCTTCCAAAACAGGGAAGAATAATGAGTTTTAGTACTGGGACACACTATTGGAAATTCGTGTTTGGCGTGCGAGGAAGACGCACCTGCTAATATAGGATTCCTATTTCATACTCCTTTCTGTATGAAATATTATAGTTTGAATACATTTTAGGGTATCTGAGGAGTCAATAGAAATTTATTTTGATTTGTTTTAACAAAGTTTAGTGGTAGATTTTTGGATTCCTTTCTCTGCATGTTGAACGAGTGGATTACTCAAGTCAATGGCGCCAACTAAACTGACTTTTTGGGATATAAAGAAGGATTTTATCTAACAAAACGACACTACATGTTATAGCTGGGACCCTTTTGATGACAAATCAGAGGAAATCTTTCAAAAAGTAAGTGAATATTTAATCGCTATTTGTGAATTTATGAAACCTGTGCCAGGGGAAAAATATTTTGATGTGGGCGCGCCGTCCTCAAACAATCGCATGGCATGCTTCCGCTGTAATGGCTACTGTAACTCGGACAGTGCAGTTAGATTAACAAGAATTTAAGCTTTTAACCGATGTGACACTTGTATGTACCTACATGTTTAATATCAGGTAGCGGGACGCCTATCCCAGAGTGAGTTTTTATTCAGCACTGTCAACACTTTTTATTCAACACTATTACAAAAAACAAACACACACATCTCCCTACTTCCACTCGCACTGCAGCTGCAATTAATAAGTAGCCAAGTGTATTGATATCCCTGCCTTTCTATTATTACTAGCAGCTCGTTGTGTCTATTTTAATATCAAGGAATATTTCACTTTCTCTGGTCATAGGAACAAAGTGAATTTGTACATGAGGTAGATGCGGTGCGACTCGAGTTTCGCCATCGGGTGGAAGACTGTCCTCTTGCTCTGGTTAGTCTCACTGGAGGAAAGGAAGGAGAGATTGGTGGACCCTCTGCTGCGCACTTCAGTGCGTTCAAGACAACTGGAAAAAAATGAGATCTGACTGGGAAAAATATTTTTGAACGGTCATCCAATCCCAAGTGAAACTCTGGCATCTTTCTAGAGCCCAAACTTTCTGACCTGAAGGTCACTGACCTGAAGGTCACTGACCTTATGATTTGACCTAATTTTTCTGTCCAAGTTCCCAATTGTATTGAAAGCACCATGACCATCACAAGCAGGTACCATCATTTAAGTAAAATAAAAAAGCTAATTATTTGCTAATTATTTAAATTTATGCTCAGCCGTGTCTCGCAAGTGCTACACCAACTAATCTATTTTGTTATCAAAGCTTGAGTTTTGCAATATAATATGGTCTGAGAAGAACAATATTGTCAGGCCAGGCATTGAGCCAACATGGTGTGATAATGTATCAGGCCTACAATACAAACCTCATTCCTACAGAAGTTTTTATTAGGTTCTTCTTAAAAATGTTTAAGTCATGTACCCTCATTTTCTCCCCAATTTTCGTGATATCCAATTGCGATCTTGTCTCATCGCTGCAACTCCCCAACGGGCTCGGGAGAGGCGAAGGTCGAGTCATGCATCCTCTGAAACATAACCAGCCAAACTACGCTCCTTAACACCCGCCAGCTTAACTCGTAAGCCAGCCGCAACAATGTGTCAGAGGAAACACCGTTCAACTGACAACCAAAGTCAGCATGCAGGCACCCGGACCGCCACAAGTAGTCGCTAGAGCGCAAATGAGCCAAGTAAAGCCCCAACGGCCAAACCCTCCCCTTACCCTAGACGACGCTGGGCCAATTGTGCGCCGCCCTATGGGACTCCCGGTCACGGCCGGTTGTTACACAGCCTGGGAACGAACCCGGGTCTGTAGTGACGCCTCAAGCCCTGTGATGCAGTGCCTTAAACCGCTGCGCCCTCGGCTTGATTTTTGACTGCGAAAGTGATTTTGACCACTGACATAAAAAAAGGGTAGGTAGCATAAACGTAACCACATGTAACATATGGATATGCATTCGTATACACATCAAAAGTCCCAATGCAAAGTTACACCACACATTTCTATTTTTGGAGTTATTACATAAAACCCATCAGAATTCCAAAGAATGCCAGAAAGAAAATACAGGGTGTGATGTAATATGGAGGACCTGGGAAGCCAGGCTCCCTATAATGTAAACTCCAATAGAAATCATTTGCACGCATGACTAGTGGGTTCAATTTATTTTTCAGCCAACCATTGTGTATTTCCATTTGCGGAATATTTAGGTAAAGCCTGGAATAAAAGAAAAAAGGGCTACCTATAATTAAATAATACAAATATTTAGCTTTTATGTGGTAAATGGCACGTGTGTATATACGTAGATTGTGTATAGGCTTGTCTCCCACATGAATCTCCTCTCTGTGCCAGACTGGGTTCAAATGCCTTCTGCTTAATTGTTCTGTATATGTTATGTATATTTGTTTTTACTGCTACAGTGCCTTGCGAAAGTATTCGGCCCCCTTGAACTTTGCGACCTTTTGCCACATTTCAGGCTTCAAACATAAAGATATAAAACTGTATTTTTTTGTGAAGAATCAACAACAAGTGGGACATAATCATGAAGTGGAACGACATTTATTGGATATTTCAAACTTTTTTAACAAATCAAAAACTGAAAAATTGGGCGTGCAAAATTATTCAGCCCCCTTAAGTTAATACTTTGTAGCGCCACCTTTTGCTGCGATTACAGCTGTAAGTTGCTTGGGGTATGTCTCTATCAATTTTGCACATCGAGAGACTGAAATGTTTTCCCATTCCTCCTTGCAAAACAGCTCGAGCTCAGTGAGGTTGGATGGAGAGCATTTGTGAACAGCAGTTTTCAGTTCTTTCCACATATTCTCGATTGGATTCAGGTCTGGACTTTGACTTGGCCATTCTAACACCTGGATATGTTTATTATTGAACCATTCCATTGTAGATTTTGCTTTATGTTTTGGATCATTATCTTGTTGGAAGACAAATCTCCGTCCCAGTCTCAGGTCTTTTGCAGACTCCATCAGGTTTTCTTCCAGAATGGTCCTGTATTTGGCTCCATCCATCTTCCCATCAATTTTAACCATCTTCCCTGTCCCTGCTGAAGAAAAGCAGGCCCAAACCATGATGCTGCCACCACCATGTTTGACAGTGGGGATGGTGTGTTCAGGGTGATGAGCTGTGTTGCTTTTACGCCAAACATAACGTTTTGCATTGTTGCCAAAAAGTTCAATTTTGGTTTCATCTGACCAGAGCCCCTTCTTCCACATGTTTGGTGTGTCTCCCAGGTGGCTTGTGGCAAACTTTAAACAACACTTTTTATGGATATCTTTAAGAAATGGCTTTCTTCTTGCCACGCTTCCATAATGGCCAGATTTGTGCAATATATGACTGATTGTTGTCCTATGGACAGAGTCTCCCACCTCAGCTGTAGATCTCTGCAGTTCATCCAGAGTGATCATGGGCCTCTTGGCTGCATCTCTGATCAGTCTTCTCCTTGTATGAGCTGAAAGTTTAGAGGGACGGCCAGGTCTTGGTAGATTTGCAGTGGTCTGATACTCCTTCCATTTCAATATTATCGCTTGCACAGTGCTCCTTGGGATGTTTAAAGCTTGGGAAATCTTTTTGTATCCAAATCCGGCTTTAAACTTCTTCACAACAGTATCTCGGACCTGCCTGGTGTGTTCCTTGTTCTTCATGATGCTCTCTGCGCTTTTGACGGACCTCTGAGACTATCACAGTGCAGGTGCATTTATACGGAGACTTGATTACACACAGGTGGATTGTATTTATCATCATTAGTCATTTAGGTCAACATTGGATCATTCAGAGATCCTCACTGAACTTCTGGAGAGAGTTTGCTGCACTGAAAGTAAAGGTGCTGAATAATTTTGCACGCCCAATTTTTCAGTTTTTGATTTGTTAAAAAAGTTTGAAATATCCAATAAATGTCGTTCCACTTCATGATTGTGTCCCACTTGTTGTTGATTCTTCACAAAAAAATACAGTTTTATATCTTTATGTTTGAAGCCTGAAATGTGGCAAAAGGTCGCAAAGTTCAAGGGGGCCGAATACTTTCGCAAGGCACTGTATATATAATTGTTTGGATAACCTTGTTTCCTATTATGTATTGATTTGTACCTTCATTTTTTAAATTCTTTACAAAATGCGAACTGCAGAGAACCCCGGAAGAAGAATTATCAATGAATTGTCACAGCAAATTATTGTAAGGTTTGTTTATGTGCTAATTAATCCCATAAGGGATGGGTTACCAACTGGCGATTTGACAAGGAAAATGTATTTTAATTCATTCATTCATACAAGCAAATACTTTGAAGTTATTACATTAAAGTAAACCAAAGTTTTTGAAATACATAACGCCATCTAACCAGTTATCAAAGAATGTTAGTTACAGTTATCTTAGCCAGCAAGCTAGCCAGACAGCTAACATGAGCCATTTAGCCAATTAGCTATTATACCTAGCCAGCCTAGCCAACCACCACGGTAATGGTCGGTAAGCTAGAGCCAAACTACTGGAAACCAGCTAGAACACAACTAAAACATAACAGCAGATTAAAAGTAAAGAGAGCAGAGACTTACAGACTGATAGCAGACAGAGTTAGTTACCAAAGCAAGGGGGAGGCAGCCACTTCACTGGGCCAAAATCTAAAGTAGATTGATTCCAGATGTTAGCTAATGCGTTAGCACTAAAAGTTACAAAACTCCCGTATCCTAATCGACAGAGTTGATCAAACAAAAAGGAGAACAGATGAGGTACTAAACAGGTATGATTTTCTCTTTCGTCTTGAGCCCACGGCAAGTAAGCACCAGAGCCTGCGTGCTAACGGGTTCCCACTAGATAATACAGCCATAAAGTCTGTGAAAAGCATGAGTTGATGCTAACGTTAGTTAGCATACGAATTCTGAAGCACAGAGTAAATCCTCCATATGACGTTGAGAAATAGTATATTGTGGCCACACAGCGTTGTTACATTGGTGAGTAAAAACTCATGCTTCCTACCCTTTAAGTGGTCTGGACTGTTTTTACTTAGACCTCAAAACATGTGTAAATAGCGCCGCCGGTCTTTCCTGAATAATTAACTGGGCAAAATCATAGGCTACACATTCATTATGGAGAATATGGCTGCAGCTATTCCAAGGCAGCCGAGCCTGGTGAGCTCCATGTTATTTACAGAGTTGAGCACTCAAACATTTAATCAGGGGCAGAAAATTGCATGTTCCTTACCTGGAAAACCTAGTCAAAGTGGAGTTAACGTCGTAGACCTTTGCCAACCTCTTTCACAATCTCTGCTGCTATTGGTTGGCCTCTCTGTAATTACAGGTGAGATTGATGTTTGCCATTTCAGCAGGAGGGCGAGGCAGCTTCACGGAGATAATATGATAAAGTTTGTCGGCCATGTTTGTGTGACCACTACTAATGAAGTGGGAGTAGGAGTTACTGAGCAGTGTAGTTTCAGTTCACTGGATGGTTTCTTTGAGTGCATCGATACGATGTGATTAAACCGGCGGCCATGTTTGCTTGAACACTAAAGGCCGTGGCCACATTGAGATTGTGTCTGAGTATTTCGGATTGGTTAATGCTTTTTTAAATGGGTGTCATCATCCATTGCAGGATGAATGACAACGGGGATGGCTGTCCGTCAAAAAATGCAAAAACTGTGCTTATGTGGAAAGGGTTCTACTTGGAACTAAAAGTGTTCCACCTATAACAGCCTTGGGCAAAGGTCACCCCGGGTATGCGGCCCGCGACCTGATTCAATACTGCCTGCGGAATCAAATAACATTTTATTGGTCACATACACGTGATTAGCAGTTTTATTGCGGGTGTAGCGAAATGCTTGTGCTTCTAGCTCTGATAGTACAGTAATATCTAACAAGTAATATCAAACAAATTACACAACATATACCCAATACACACAAATCTAAGTAGGAATGAATTAAGACTATATACATCTGGACGAGCAATGTCAGAGCGGAACGGACTAAGATACAGTAGAATAGTATAGAAAAAACAGTATATACATATGAGATGAGTAATGCAAGACATGTAAACATGATTAAGTGACCAAGATATCGTAGAATAGTGCAGAATACAGTATATACATATGAGATGAGCAATGCCAGGTATGTAAACATTATGTGACTGTGATACTGTAGAATAGTGCAGAATACAGTATATACATATGAGATGAGTAATGCCAGGTATGTAAACATTATGTGACTGTGATACTGTAGAATAGTGCAGAATACAGTATATACATATGAGATGAGTAATGCCAGGTATGTAAACATTATGTGACTGTGATACTGTAGAATAGTGCAGAATACAGTATATACATATGAGATGAGTAATGCCAGGTATGTAAACATTATGTGACTGTGATACTGTAGAATAGTATAGAATACAGTATATACATATGAGATGAGTAATGCCAGGTATGTAAACATTTAAGTGACTAGTGTTCCATTCCTTAAAGTGGCCAGTGATTCCTAGTCTATGCCTATAGGCAGAAGCCTCTAATGTGCTAGTGATGGCTGTTTAACAGTCTGATGGCCTTGAAATAGAAGCTGTTTTTCAGTGTCTCGGTCTCAGCTTTGATGCACATATACTGACCTCGCCTTCTGGATGATAGCGGCGTGAACAGGCTGTGGCTCGGGTGGTTGATGTCCTTGATTATCTTTTTAGCCTTCATGTGACATCGGGTGTTGTAGGTGTCCTGGAGGGCAGGTAGTTTGCCCACGGCAATACATTGGGCAGACCAAACCCCCCTCTGGAGAGCCTTGCCGTTGCGGACAGTGCAGTTGCCATACTAGGCAGTGATACAGTCCGACAGGATGCTTTCAATTGTGCATCTGTAAACATTTGTGAGGGTTTTAGGTGACAAGACAAATGTCTTTAGCCTCCTGAGATTGATGAGGCACTGTTGAGCCTTCTCACCACAATGTCTGTGTGGGTGGTCCAGTTCAGTTTGTCAGCAATGTGTACGCAAGGGCCTTTTGCACATCAGATGTACAGCCTTGTCAAAGCCTTCAAGGGAAAATTACTCATCCTGACCCGTCAAGTAGAAGCTAACAATCTCACCCACCTTCTGATTCAACTAGTCTGTTCCCTATCAGATGACCAGCGGGAGAAGTATACATCACTGCTGCGTGCTTTGAACAGTGATTTTTCTCGTCGTTTAGAGAATTTCAAAGTGTTGGAAAATGACATGCTGTTGGTTTCCTCTCGTTTCACCTTCAATGTGGATAACTCTCCCACTGACCTGCAACTTGAGCTTATCGATCTTCAGTCTGATGCAGTGATTGGAGAACTATTCAAAACGACGACACTGATGAGGTTCTATACAAAACTTTCCAAAGATTAGGAGTCATGCTCAGAAGATGTTTGTACTGTTTGGGTCAAACTATGGATGTGAACAGACATTTTCAGTGATGAAATATAACAAGTCAAGGCATCATTTCTTACTGACGCTCACCTCACAGCAATCCTGCGCATAGCAACGTCAGAAACTATACCTGACACTACTCTAGTCAATGCCTATCAGGGGCTTCATTCCTCACACTGATAGCGTAGTTTAAATGTAATGTTGAACTCTCTCTCTCTTTGTGTTTTTGTGCATACCCGTTAACACGAGTTCTGTCTGTGGTGTTGAATGCAGTCTACTTTTCCCTCCGTGTAGTTCATTGCATGTTTAATAATAAAAATACCTACCAAAAGGAGAACACGGAAGAGTTTATTTCTGTGCATGTTACAAAAGTAAAATAAGTAGCATATCTAGATGTGATTTACAGTAGATATATCTGTCAACACAGTCACACACATGATGTATAATCCTATAATAATATATTTTAATGTGGCCCTACGTGGAAAAATAATTGTCCAGTCCTGACCTATAATCAAAAAGAGTTCTTCAGAGGTTTCCCCTATGGGTTCTATATAGCACCTTTTTATCTAAGGGTGTAGTTGACTTGAGTTGTCCTTTTGAAGGACAAAAACAGACAACGATGTTCTTCATGTACGATTTCATCCGTGGTCATATGTCTCAGTGTGGCTGTACTTTAAGGCTAGGGAGTAAATCAAAATATGTTCATAAAACAGGGATAGTCTAACACTGAAAGTCTTAAATACAGGCCCTTCCCAACAACGCAGAGAGAGAAACAAATAACAAGGAATAAATACACAATAGTAACGATAACTTGGCTATATACACGGGGTACCAGTACCGAGTCGATGTGCAGGGATACGAGGTAGATATATACATATACGGTGCATTCTGAAATGATTCAGACCCCTTGACTTTTTCCATATTTTGTTACAGCCTTATTTTAAATTGATTAAATGGTCAATCTACACACAATACCCCATAAAAGCAAAAACATGTTTTTAGAAATGTTTGCAAATTAGAAAAACAAGTGAAATATCATATTTACATAACTATTCAGATCCTTTACTCAGTACTTTGTTGAAGCACCTTTTGCAGCAATTACAGCCACGAGTCTTCTTGGGTATGACGCTATAAGCTTGGCACGCCTGTATTTGAGGAGTTTCTCCCATTCGTCTCTGCAGATTCTCTAACGCTCTGTCAGGTTGGATGGGGAGTGTCGCTGCACATCTTTTTTAGGTCTCTCCAGAGATGTTCGATCTGGTTCAAGTCCGGGCTCTGGCTGGGCCACTCAAGGATATTCCGAGACTTGTCCTGAAGTCACCCCTGCGTTATCTTGGCTGTGTGCTAAGGGTCGTTGTCCTGTTGGCAGGTGAACCGTCGCCCCCAGTCTGAGGTCCTGAGCAGGTTTTCATCAAGGATCACTCAGTACTTCGCTCCGTTCAACTTTCCCTCGATCGTTGGGTTCTTGGTCACCTCCCGCACCAAGGCCCTTCTCACCAGATTGCTCAGTTTGGACGAGCAGCCAGCTCTAGGACGTGTCTTGGTAGTTCTAAACTTCTTCCATTTAAGACTGATGGAGGCCACAGTGTTCTTGGGGACCTTCAATACTGCAAACATTTTTTGGTACCCTTTCCCAGATCTGTGTCTCGACACTATCCTGTCTCGGAGCTCTATGGACATTTCCTTCAACGTTATGGCTTGGTCTTTGCTCTGACATGCACTGTCAACTGTGGGACCTTATATAGACGGCTGTGAGAGCCTTTCCAAATTATGTCCAATCAATTGAATTTACCACAGGTGGACTCCAATCAAGTTGTATGAACATCTCAGAGGTGGTCAATGGAAACAGGATGCACCTGAGCTCAATTTCGAGTCTCATAGCAAAGGGTCTGAATACTTATGTAAATAAGGTGTTGTTTTTCTAAAAACCTGTTTTCTCTTTGTCATTATGGGGTATTGTGTGTAGATTGATGAGAAAAATAAATAATTTAATACATTTTAGAATAAGGCTGTAACGTAACAAAATGTGGAAAAAGTAATGAGGTAAGGAACAAGTGACCTGGCAACATAATTGACAAACGGTAGCAGCAAGGTATGTGATAAATCAAAAGAGTCAATGCAGGTAGTTACATAGTTAACCAATAGCAACCCGTACAAACTACACTATGTGGACACAGATTTGGTCATGCAGGGTATTTAGCAGTCTTATGGCTTGGGCGTAGAAGCGGTAGAAGCTGTTCAGAGTCCTGTTGGTTCCAGACTTGGTCCATCGGTACTGGGTGCCGTGCGCTAGAAAAGAGACAGTCTGACGTGGTTGGCTGGAGTTGGACAATTTGTTAGGGCCTGCATGGCAGGGAGCTCGGCCCCAGTGATGTACTGGTCCGTATGCACTATTATCTGTAGTGCCTTGCAGTCGGATGTCAAGCAGTTGCCATACCAAGCGGTGAGGCAACTAGTCAAGATGCTCAATGTTGCTTCTGTATAACATTTTAAAGGATCTGAGGGCCCATGCCGAATCTTTTAAGCCTCCTAGGTGGGCGGGGCATATCGTGCCCTCTTCACGACTTTGTTGGTGAGTGTGGACCACAATAATTTTGTGGGAATGTGGACACCGAGGAACTTGAAGCTCGTGACCTGCTCCACTACAGCCCCGTCGATGTGGATGGGGGCGGGCTCAGCGCTCCTTTTCCTGTAGTCCCCGATCAGCTTGTTTCTCTTTCTAATATTGAGGGAGATGGTGTTGTCCTGGCACCACACTGTCAGGTCTCTGACCTCCTCCTTGTAGGCTATCGTCATCTGTGATCAGGCCTACCACGTTGTGTTGTCACTGAACTTTATGGTGTTGGAATATGAGGGGACTAAGCACGCATACCCTGTGGGGCCACCGTGTTGAGGGTCAGTGTGGCAGATGTGTTGTTGACTGCCCTCATCATATGGGGGCAGCCCATCATGAAGTCCAGGATCCAATTGCAGAAGGAGGTGTGCAATCCCAGGCTCGTTAACTTAGTGATGAGCTTGGAGTGCACTATGGTGTTGAATTCTGAGATGTAGTCAATGAACAGCATTCTCAAGTATCTGTTATTTTTTGTCCAGATGGGAAAGGGCAGTGTGGAGTGCAATAGAGATTGCATCATCTGTGGATCTGTTTGGGATGATGGTGTTGATTTGAGCCATGACCAGCCTTTCAAGCATTTCATGGCTACAGATGAGTGCAATGCAATAGTCATTTAGACAGGTTTCCTTGGCATTCTTGGGCACAGGGACTATTGTAGTCTGCTTGAAACATATGTATTACAGACTGGGTCAGGGAGAGGTTGAAAATATCAGTGAAGACTGTTGGTCAGCGCATGCTCCAAGTATGCTTCCTGGTAATCCGTCTGGCCCTGCGGCCTTGTGAATGTTAACCTGTTTAAAGGTCTTACTCACATCGGCTACGGAGAGCGTCATCACACAGTCAGCCGGAACAGCATGGTTTAGTGTTGCTAGCCTCGAAACAAGAAAATAAGCTTATCATCTGCTTCATCGGACCACTTACGTATTGTGCGTGTCACTGGGACTTCCCTGTTTGAGTTTTTTCTTGTAAGCAGGAATATATAGGATAGCGTTATGGTCAGATTTGCCAAATGGAGAGCGAGGGAGAGCTTTGTATGCGTCTTCTGTGTGTAGTGTAAAGGCTTTCTATAGTTTTTTTGCCTCTAGTTGCACAGGTGACACGCTGGTATAAACTACCAGCTCTCACAGTCTTGTGTCAGAATTAGAGGTTCATCCATGTTTCTCAAATGTCAAAATGTCAAAGTTGTTCCAAACATCAAATTTCAAAGTGTTAAAGGGTAAGTTCAGGCATTAACTCTGAATGGTTAAGGTAAGGGTTAAGTTCAGCAATTAACTCTGAATGGTTAAGGTAAGGGTTAAGGTTAGACATTAACTCTGAATGGTTAAGGTAAGGGTTAAGTTCAGCAATTAACTCTGAATGGTTAAGGTAAGGGTTAAGTTCAGCAATTAACTCTGAATGGTTAAGGTAAGGGTTAAGGTTAGGCATTAACTCTGAATGGTTAAGTTAAGGGTTAAGGTTTGGGATAGGCTTAAACAAAAATTATCAAAAACACCTTTCTATCGAACAACCGTTGGAATCAGAGTCAATCAAATGTATTTATAAAGCCCTTCTTACATCAGCTGATGTCACAAAGTGCTGTACAGACACCCAGCCTAAAACCCCAAACAGCAAGCAATGCAGGTGTAGAAGCACAGTGGCTATGAAAAACTCCCTAGAAATGCCAGAACCTAGGAAGAAACCAGGCTGAGACAGATGCTTATGCCTATCCACCATCCCTTCTACAACCGAAACCTACTTGAAGGTGACAGTGCTCACTGTTGCCCCTAGTGGCTGGTTTCCACGTCCTCTCCTGACGACCTCAGACATGGATGGACGTTGAATACCTGGCTGGAATGAGATAAAAACGGATTTCAGTGCATTTATGTCACTGGCCACTATTAGCGCCGCCTCTGGGTGAGCATTTTCTTATTTGCTTATGGCCCTATACAGCTCGTTGAGTGCGGTCTTAGTGCCAGCATTGGTTTATGGTGGTAAATAGACAGCTATGAAAAATATTGATAAACTCTTGGTAAATTGTATGGTCTACAGCTTATCATGAGGTATTCTAACTAAAGCAAGCAGAACCTCGAGACTCCCTTAATATTAGAGATTGCACACCAGTTAACAAAAAGAGACACACGCCACCTCCCCCCTTGAGCTTACCCGTTCTGTCCTACCGATGTATAGAAAAAAACAGCTAGATTTACAGTGACCATGTCCTTGTTCAGCCACAACTCAGAGAAACATAGTATATCACAGTTCTTCAGGTCAGGTTGATAGGATAGTCTTGAACGGAGCTCATCCAGTTTATTCTCCAGTGATTGCACGTTGGCCAATAGAACGGAGGGTAGAGGCGATTTATCCTTTCTCCGACAGTCTCGTCACTTATCCCGCCTCTATAGTGCCGTTTCCTCCTCCTCAAGGTGTCAGGAATTTAGGCCTGGTACGGGATAATCAATGTATTTCGCCTCTGACTTATTGAATTAGAAATCCTCATCCAAGTCGAGGTTAGTGATAGCTGTTCTGATGTCCAGAAGCACAATTGGTTAGGAGACAGTAAAACATTGGGTATTCCCTCCAGTGCTATTCCCTTCAGAAGGTGTAGTTCAGTTTAATGGACTATTTCTTTGAGTGCATCGATTTGAATAACTGATAGGAGCTAATGAGAACTCTGGAACTAAAGGCTTGTTGTGTAATTAGGGGAAAAGCACAGCAAGGAGGCCCTGTTACTCAACGAGTATCTTCCTTCGCTTTGGGCTTGGATGTTAATTAGCCACAGACTCAGACACTATTTTGCAATGAGTCATGTCTCAGAGGACTTCCGCAGAACCCTGAAAAAAAATGTTTCTCTCTGTTCTTTAGTTATGTTATTGTGACTGAGACTGTCATCCTTATCGAAATCCTAGTCAAAGTAGCTTGAGTTGTCATCGTATCCAAGATGGACACACAAAATAACACCCTAGACTTATGTATGTGGTCAGGAAGGAACAATTTGGGTAAATTACCTTCAATCCAAATCAGCATTCCCCAGATAATTCAGATAAATCGTAAGCAAAAAGGGTGTGTGTAATGTACAATCTAAGGCGGAATGTTAAGTGTGTATAAAACACACATGCACGTAGACATATTCAAGGAAAGGATGAAGCCCAGTGTTGTGTAGGGGTGACTGGAACACAGCCTCTTTGTCAGACTCCCACTGTAAACCGGATCATGTCATTTACTGATTAGACCTTTGTCGAGGCCTAATCTAACGTCGTCTACCTATGGGCCAAAAACAGCTGATCCGCAATGTAGCCCATCCAGGCCCAAGCCTCTCGTCCCTTTTCAGATGAGGCCAATACGGCATTTGGAGAGTACTGTCTAAAAGCGTTCTGTCATGCCTGCCTGCTACTGCCTTGCGGGTCTGAAGATGCGTAATTTTCTCCCAACAAGGGCTCCCATGATAGCCCTCTGCTTTGAGTAGCATTTATTGCCTTTTCCTGCTCAGTGGCCTGTCAAACACATTAATCTGCAGCTAGGCGATGGAGGGAAGGGAAGAGCAAGAGGACAGGAAGACGGGGTGTTCTTCGTCCACGGGTCACTCCACATCAGAGCTGGGTTCTGATTGGCTGTCAGCTCGCCCACTCTCGTCAAGCCTGCATGGCTTTTTGTGGCCAAACACTGACCCATAATCACAACCACTGGAGTTGCTCAAAAATAAATCCCGGAGTTCGGAATAATTTCTGAGACAAATAGCCAATTTGTTAAATCCTATTGTATATTGTCTTGCAGCTGAGAATACACAGGAGGTTGTGATAGTGAAATTGGAATGCAAAGTGAAAATGAAGACTTTTGTCGAGGGGCTAAACTAAGAATAGCTTTGAAAGTTCATTAATTGTCTTACGCTGGCTGCCAACGGCTTCTCTTAGTGTTTTCTCCGTTAGACCTCTTGTTAACTCAGGCAACCATGTTACAATTGGGTGTACCACTTTCAAAATCAACAACATTTGTGTTCAAAACTGCTGCTTGTTGAAACAATGTCTAGTGACATACATTGGATACAGACCACTTGGTTCCAACTTCAAAAGGAAGCACCAACATGTCATATGTAAGCATTAAAGCCCGAGCAGGTGTGGTATATGCCCAATATAACACGGCTAAGGACTGTTCATATGCACGCCGCAATGCGGAGTGCCTGGACACAGCTCTTAGCTGTGGTATATTGGCCATATACCACAACCCCCGAAGGTGCCTTATTGCTATTATAAACTGGTTTCCAGCAGAATTAGAGCAGTAAAGATGCACATTTTGTCATACACATGGTATACGGTCTCATATACCATGGCTGTCAGCAAATCAGAATTCAGGGCTCGAGCCACCCAATTTATATTGCAGAATATACTATGCATGAATACAGTGATACACTGAGCATTTGGAGTATCCCAAACCAATTTCAAGTTTTGACACGTTAAATAATGACTTGAAAAGGATGAAACACTACAAAGTGAATTGTATAGAATAATAAAAGAGATACCTCTCCATGAATGTAATTCAGCGCAGGCATCAAACAGAAAAAGTTAAGTGGTGCAGACCTACTATTTCACTTCAGTGTTTTCATTCATTCAAAACATGACATGACATTGTTACTGTAATACCAATAGCTGATCTTAAGAGATGTGATGATGAATTGAATGGATTTTAATTCAAGAAACTCAAATCACCCTGAAACTCATACTTGTAGCATGTTAGGGATATTGACTTCAGAATTAGCCTAATGTATGTGTAAATAGGATAACTTTTAACTAATTATACTGGAGTTGAACAATGCCCAGTTTTCAAAGAACCCATATTCACTCCTTGAGAGTTCTAAGTAGAAACAAGGTTGGCTTTTATTTAACTAAACAATTCAATTAAGAACAAATTCATATTTACAACGACAGTCTACCAAAAGGCAAAAGACCTCCTGCGGGGACGGGGGCCTGGGATTAAAAAAATACAATATAAATATAGGACACAACATACATCACACATCACAACAAGAAAGACAACACTACATAAAGAGAGACCTAAGACGACAACATAACAACAGAGCAACACAGCATGGTAGCAACACAACATGCTACAAACATTATTGGACACAGTCAACAGCACAAAGGTCAAGAAGGTAGAGACAACAATACATCACACAAACCAGGCACAACTGTCAGTAAGAGTGTCCATGATTGAGTCTTTGAATAAGATAAAACTGTCCAGTTTGAGTGTTTTTTGCAACTCGTTCCAGTCGCTAGCTGCAGTGAACTGAAAAGAGCAACCCAGGGATATGAGTGCTTTGGGGATCTTTAACAGAACGTGACTGGCAGAACAGGTGTTGTATGTGGAGGATGAGGGCCGCAGTAGATATCTCAGATAAGGGGGAGTGAGGCCTAAGTGTTTTATAAATAAGCATCAACCAGTGGGTCTTGTGACGGGTATACAGAGATGACCAGTTTACAGAGGAGTATAGAGTGCAGTGATGTGTCCTATAAGGAGCATTGGTGGCAAATCTGATGGCTGAATGGTAAAACACATCTAGCCGCTAGAGAGCACCCTTACCGATCTATAAATGATGTCTCCATAATCTGGATAGGTGGGATGGTCATCTGAATCAGGGTTAGTTTGGCAGCTGGGGTGAAAGAGGAGCGATTACGATAGAGGAAACCAAGTCTAGATTTAACTTTAGCCTGTAGCTTTGATATGTGCTGAGAGAAGGACAGTGTACCGTCTAGCCATACTCCCAAGTACTTATATGAGGTGACTACCTCAAGCTCTAAACCCTCAGAGGTAGTAATCACACCTGTGGCAAGATGGGCATTCTTCTTACCAAACCACATGACCTTTGTTTTGGAGGTGTTCAGAACAAGGTTAAGGGTAGAGAAAGCTTGCTGGACACTAAGAAAGCTTTGTGTTAGAGCATTTAACACAAAATCCGGGCAGGGGCCAGCTGAGTATAAGACTGTATCATCTGCATATAAATGGATGAGAGCTAAGTCCCTAAGGGGAAACGGGGAGTTAGGACGTAAACATGCCTGACTTTTGGCTGTCTAAATTGATCATTGTAAAGGGAACGCATTCTTAGATTTAGGACAGGGCTGCCCAACCCTCTTCTTGGAGATCTACAGTCCTGTGGATTTTCAGTCCAACACTAATTTAGCACATCTGATTCTAGTAATTAGCTGCTCAACAAGACCTTAACTATCCGAATCAGATATGCTAAATTAGAGTTGGACTGAAAACCTACAGGACAGTAGAGCTCCAGGAAGAGGGTTGGACACCCTTGCTTTGCTTCCATGTTGCCCAAACAATAGTTACTATGCAAGGCATTACATGCACAAACAGGATAGTAATGACTTGTGTTGGGCTAAAGTCAGATTTATTTCAAGGGTATTAAAGCTGAGAGTTGTCCAACCCAGTGACACAGAACAGAAAATGAATTCAAAAGGTGAAGGCCCGTCATATGATTTACAATTTGTTTTTATTGGAAGTGTAACGCATCCATAAATTAAAGATGCCCCTGAAAATCTTAAGAGTTATCTCTACTGTACTTCAAATGTGGCATATGTGGACAAATATTTGCTTTATTAATATCTATATGCCATATACGCTATTATTGCTAGTTTAAAACATATTTGGTGATTTTACTACTAAATGCCATGCTTGAATATATGGGCAACTGGCCTTTGGAATAGCTACAATAATTCTGGCTTACTACTATCTATTAGTTTCCTGTCCGTGGATTTGATTGCAGGAGGAAAACAAACTGTAGCATGCTTTCTGGTCACGCATCTCTATCTAACAGTACACTTCAAGTTACCCTCGTTCAAGATGGCCGTACTTCTTCATTACACAAAGGAAAAACCTCAACCAATTTCTAAAGACTGTTGACATCAAGTGGAAGCGATAGGAACTGTAAGAAGGTCCCTTAGAAATCTGGATTCCCAATGAAAACCCATTGAAAAGAGAGTGACCTAAAAATACAAAATAAAATCTGAATGGTTTGTCCTCGGGGTTTCGCCTGCTAAATAAATTCTGTTATACTCACAGACATGATTCAAACAGTTTTAGAAACTTTTTTTATGAACTTTTTTTTAAGAAACTTTTTTATAGAAAGTTTTAGAAACTACTAATAATGTGCCCAGTCTGGGGATGAGTAGCAGGCAGTTGAATTTGGGCATGCATTTCATCCAGACGTGAAAATACTGCCCCCTGTCACCAAGAAGTTAAGGATGATCAATGGAAACAGAATGTACCTGATCTCAATTTCAAGTCTTATAGCAAAGGGTTCGTCGTTATGTGGTACTGTGTGTTTTAGAATAAGGCTGTAATGTAACAACATTGGGAAAAAGTCAAGGGGTCTGAACTTTCCGAATGCAGTATATGCAGAGTATATATATTTTATTTGATGCTCATTTATCTTTCTTTGAGATTTCTTGTCCTGAAAAGCACTATAGAACCAGAATAAATTATTTTTATTATGACTCAGAGAAAATGTTGCGGTTTTAATGCTAATTTCCTGTAATTCCCCCAAAGTAATTCATGGCTATGATGTGTTTATATGCTACCCCCCCCCCCCCCCCCCCCCCATTCTACAATGTAGAATAAAGAAAAAACATTGAAAATAAAGAAAAACCCTTGAATGAGTAGGTGTTCTAAAACTTCTGACCGGTAGTGTACAATAGGCCCGTGGCTGGGGTTGGTCTAATGGTTAGCGACGGCCCCTGCAGTACATATACCTGCCCAAGTCAACATCCAATCGAATCCACGTCACAACACTGTTTTTCTGAATCTAGCCAACCTTTTTGATCGGTTTCTCCAAGATTAGAAAACTTAAGTGTACACAGAATGGAAATGTGTCTTTGCTTACAGTAAAATGATAAAAAATAGACAAACATTACATATTGATTTTCTACTACATCTTTCAGTTCATTGAAAATGTAAAAATATTCAATAAATATTAAGTGTTCACCTTGTTTTTTCAGCCTATTTGTGCCATTGCTTTGGTGCATGATTGTACAAAATCTACATTTTTAAATTATTCAATTCAGTGGCTAAAGATTAACGATTGATGCTCTTCACAGAAATGGATTAAGTCCTTTATGAATAAAGCCTTGTGATGAATGTAAGAAATTGAAGTGGCCCCTGTCTCACAACTTAATCTCAGGTCCAAAAATTGGGTAAATTGCCAGCCCTGTACAATAGAAAGGTGCTTTGGCACTTGACCTTTTTCTGAGGAAATCGTCTGCAATTTGATCGACTTTATTTTTGCAGATAATCTCCTCTAGACAATATGAGCTCTTAAAGTGGCTATGTGCACTAGCCACAGGTGAGAATACCTTTTGCATGAAACCACTTCACAAAATCCCTTCACTCTGATCATGTCCTCTGACTGCAAAGCTGAATTACCATCTGATCGCTGCACTTCACTGTGCCTATATAACCTAAATGGGCCAAAAGAGAATGATCACAAACATATGTCAGACACCGATATTGCCGTTTCCATTGCACCACTATCCGAGAAAATGAATTTCAGGATGTCAAGTCTAAAAAAGGTTCTAAGCATTCTAAGCAACTAATTTAAAAATATATCACTAAAGGCAACCTACTGGCAACTTCCACAGCAGCAATATTGTTTGCCGTTGGTATCATTACTGTGGCTTGTCAACAGCAAGGGGAAAGAAAACCAAGACGAGGAATCATTGTCTTGACAACTTCCAGAGAAAGGAACCTCCACCCATCATCCTCTTACCCCTCACCCCCCTTGGAATTCCGGGATGGGGGGGGGGGGGGGGGGGGGGTGGCAAGCACACTCCCTGGCCCCTGTTTGATTTTGGAAGATCGGGTGTCAGTGTTCTCTACAAGCACAGGTTGAACCATGAATAATGGATCTGCCAGTGGCTCGGGCCCCTACGGGACCCATAGCCCTCACTGTGACTGGAATTACCATGGGACCCACAGGCCTCACTGTGACTGGAATTACCAATGTTCCATTATCAGCCAGTGATTCGAAAGAGCCATCCCCAAGGGAAATGGGATTTGTTCCATAGAGGTTGGTCTCATATGAAGACAGTGGGTGCCCTTCCAAATCCTGGTTGTTCATTTGCTTTATTTTGAGATTTTAATTAGGTTTTTTATTGTGGGTGTTTTCGGGTGAAAGAGATGTTTGTTTGGTAAGAGAGAATATTAGATATTATAGTGAGGGCCAGGCGTTTTGGTTGTTTTTTGTGGGGGTTTTCTTTGACCATTATTTCCAGCATTATCCACTGGGTTTACTGCATACAGAAAGTCCTAGGACATGCTCTTTAATTGACAAGCTGTCTCCAATCAATCATTCAATGTCTGGTTGTGCACGAGTGTTTGGTCGGTGGGGAATGCCTAAACCAGGGGAGGAGTAGCATACGGATCTTAATTGTACAAAGCATGTTACTTGGCAGAGAATACTATTTGTAAATCAGTGATTCTACACTTCACTTTGCTCAAACTGATCCCCTCCAACAGACTCAATCCCTGATCATCGGTGTTTATAAAAATGGGGAAATTAGGACAGTTAAAGGGGAGAGACTATGAATCCAACCAGAAAATATTCAAATTAACAATATCACTTGAATAAAAAGAACGCACCAATACCCCGCTGGGACACTATTTGCAGGCAATTTATTCTGCTAAACCTGCAATTCAGCATTTGATTATAAACCGAAAGATGGGCTCGACAGCCATCTGAAATAAAATGTGAAAAACACATGCTGTCTTAGAAGAATGATTCTACCTTTAGTTGTAGAAGATATAGCGAAACATTCAGCCTTACATAACAATCAACAAAAATATTTCACAACGTATTCCTTGTCTGTCCTTAACATATACAGTTGAAGTCGGGAGTTTACATACACCTTAGCCAAATACATTTAAACTCAGTTTCACAATTCCTGACATTTAATCCTAGTAAAAATCCCTGCTTTAGGTCAGTTAGGATCACCACTTTATTTAAAGAATGCGAAATGTCAGAATAATAGTAGAGAGAATGATTTATATCAGCTTTTATTTCTTTCATCACATTCCCAGTGGGTCAGAAGTTTACAAACACTCAATTAGTATTTGTTAGCATTGCCTTTAATTTGTTTAGCTTTGGTCAAACGTTTCGGGTCGCGTTCCAAAAGCTTCTTCTTTTTTTTTTTACACTTCCCACAATAAGTTGGGTGAATTTTGGCCCATTCCTCCTGACAGAGCTGGTGTAATTGAGTCAGGTTTGTAGGCCTCCTTGCTTGCACACACTTTTTCAGTTCTGCCCACACATTTTCTTCAAACACATTTGGTGTTCTACAAAAGGCATGTGGGAGACTCCCCAAGCATATGGAAGAAGGTACTCTGGTCAGATGAGACTAAAATTGAGCTTTTTGGCCATCAAGGAAAACGCTATGTTTAGCACAAACCCAACACCTCTCATCTCCCTGAGAACAACATCCCCACAGTGAAGCATGGTGGCAGCAGCATCATGCTGCCGGGATGTTTTTCATCTGCAGAGATTGGGAAACTGGTCAGAATTGAAGGAATGATGGATGGCGCTAAATATAGGGAGATTCTTGAGGGAAACCTGTTTCAGTCTTCCAGAGATTTGAGACTGGGATGGAGGTTCACCTTCCAGCAGAACAATGACCATAAAGCAACACTTGGGTGTTTTAAGGGGAAACATTTAAATGTCTTGGAATGGCCTAGTCAAAACCCAGACCTCAATCCAATTGAGAATCTTTGTTATGACTTAAATTGCTGTCCACCTTGAAGGAGCTGGAGCAGTCTTTCCTTGACTGGGCAGAAATCCCAGTGGCTAGATGTGCCAAGCTTATAGAGACATACCCCAAGAGACTTGCAGCTGTAGTTGCTGCACAAGGTGGCTCTACAAAGTATTGACTCTGGGAGGGGGGTGAATAGTTATGCACGCTCAAGTTCCGTTTTTTTGTCTTATTTCCTGTTTGTTTCACAAAAAAATATTTTGCATCTTCAAAGTGGTAGTTATGTTATGTAAATCAAATTATACAACCCCCCCCAAAAAATATATATTTTAATTCCAGGTTGTAAGGCGACAAAATAGGAAAAATGACAAGGGGGTGAATACTTTCACAAGCCACTGTATATTTAGCCTTGCGTTTTAAGTTATTGTCCTGCTGAAAGGTGGATTTGTCTCCCAGTGTCTGTTAGCTCTATTCCTTTTCTTTTTATCCAAAAAACTCCCTAGTCCTTGCCGATGACAGGCATACCCGTAACATGATTCAGCCACCACTGTACTTGATATGGAAAAGTGGTACTCTTGTATTTGCCCCCAAACATAACACTTTGTATTCAGGACAGAAAGTTAATTTCTTTGCCACCGATTTTGCAGTATTACTTTAGTGCCTTTTTGCAAACAGGATGCATGTTTTGGAATATTTGTATTCTCTACAGACTTTCTTTTCACTCTGTGATTTAAGTTAGTAATGTGGAGTAATTCTTAACAGCTAGTTAACAGATACTTATAATTTACCCTTACAATTCTGAACTGATTTCACCATATTTTAGAACTACACAACAGTGATTTAGAGAATAATATTCCCTCTCAAAATATTTCTATAGCATTCAGTAGGTTGGATTAAATCCAACATTGGTTTCTCTGAGGTACGGCTCCTGTTTGTGGTCACGCTGCTCGTTAGCAGTACCTCCATGCCTCAATCCAAATGTGCAATCTTGGAAAGGAATATCCGTTTCCTGACACCCTAGTTAATTTCAGGAGAAACATGGGAGGAGCTAAATTAGCCCAGTGTTGTACACTCACTGTGTGTCCATTGTAACGCCACTATGATAGGATGGGGGCATTCATTTACAACTTGCTATCTGTTGTTATCACGTCTATTTTATTGTCAGAGACGGCCTCGACGTCACCTGTCTACTAACCACCGGTCCCGGCAACCCATCTGTACGCACACCTGCGTCTCATCATCATCAGTCACACCTAGACTTCATTACTCTCTTGATTACTTATCCTTTATATAGCACTCTTTTGTTAGCAGTCATCAGGTGCTATTGTTTATGTTTCCATGGTCAGGCACTTCTCTTATTTTGTATTGCGTCGTTATTATTAAACTCACTAACTACGTTATGGGTTTCATATTGTAAATGCTTAGACATTTATTTTCAGTCTCAGCAGGTTAACGAGCAGGCAAAAATGGTCCCAATGACATCATAGATTTGTAATGACATCATAGGTTTATAATTACGTCACAGGGATCAGTTTTGCCACTGGGTATGACTGACCATTTAGCCTAACTGAACATTTTGTCTGTTACCATCATTTTATTTAACTAGGCAAGTCAGTTCAGAACAAATTATTATTTACAATGACGGCCTACATCGGCCAAACCCGGACGACGCTGGGCCAATTGTGCGCCGCCCTATGGGACTCCCAATCACAGCTGGATGTGATACAGCCTGGATTAAGACCAGGGTGTCTGTAGTGACACCTCTAGCAGTGAACCGCAGTGCCTTAGACCGCTGCTCCACTCGGGAGCAATGCCTTTCAAAACAATGAATGAACTAAAAACTAATAGTCATATATTAAATAATATATTTGAAAAGGACCACAGTAAAACATCAGATAAAAATAATTAAATCAATGACAATTATGGATCTTTTCAAAATTGCCAACAAAAAGACTTAGAAGTTATTGACCGTTATATCGCACCTCAAGGTTAGTAGAACATATGGTCGAAAAGTGACAAGATTATGTTTTAATAATGCTTATGCATCAAATATGGTTTGATGAGTACTCTCTCATCTGTGTCTGTGGGACTGAGATGGGCCTCTGGGGCTTGGCGCTGGCAATTGATTTATGATGGCTTGGTGATAAAAACCTACAGTCTGCATAGAAATAGTTGGTGTTTGTATACTGTGAGGTACCAGGGTTGGAGATGTTTCTGGTGTGGACGGCTGATAGGAGGAACCTCGTCTTAGGGGCCAAACCCCGGTTTATATATAATTGGAACAGTCTTCACAGTAAATGCTATCTGGCTGGGGGATACTCCTTTCTCACATACAAATCCTAACCTTTTGACCTATTCCAGACATCTGTGGTTTGTTACGTATTCAGGAGGATGTGTCTTAACTATAAAATACTGTGGCTCAGTTCTGCTCGTTGAACTCTCGGCATCCCACTTGAGAGTGTGGGATCGACCAGCTTCATCATTGCAATAATTAATCGATATTAAATAAAGATCATTGTTTGAAGAAATGACAAAGTCTCTCTCACTTGATTAGAATATTCCACGACAAACTACTACACAACCGACACACTGACACCAACTTCTGGCTCTCATTTTCGTTATCCTGAAATGAAATGTAATACTTATTCAATTAACCCTGGATACAAAATAATATGTTCTATGCAGTCTGGGCTTTAGTATGGTTACATCAAGGAGACTAAACCTCTCCAACCTCCCCTTGATCCCTCCCGCTCCTCCCTTCCTGCCCTCTCCCCCTCCTCCTCCCTGCTCTCTTCCTGCCCCCTCCCCCTTCCTGCCCCCTCCCCGCCACCTGTCATCCCCTGCCATTTTGAAACGTGACCACAACAGTCCAAAAACATCAATTGCCATTCTCATCGTCTTTTATGCCCTCCATTTTTTCTTTGCCAGCAATCTGGGAGAAGACAGCATCTATATTTCTCCTTTCAAGACAGAAGATTTGAATAGAACCACCTGTTGTGCTGAGCAGTTGGAGGCACATTAAACATCTGTGACATGTTGCCTCCTAAATATGCAGTTGGCTCAGACACGATTAGAAGACTGGGCAGCCCATAAAGTGAGACTTGTGCTACTGGGGAGGCGTGTGGTGTTGGAACAGCGTAGGGCTGGTTAGCGCAGCACAGCGAGGGTGCCTTGGAGAGGCTTCAGTGCACCAGAGACATTGTCACTGAGAAGCCACAAGGAAAAGCACAGGAGGCCCAGCCTTAATAAACACACTATCAAACTGTGGTCACCCAATGGAAGGGAGGGACTTTAGGGAACCCATCACTCAAAATACTTCCTCAAATGCACTGGTAAAACAGAGCATAGTAAGACTGATATTGACAGCAACATAACTTGTAAAACTAATCCCTATAAGCAAAATATGCTAAAAATATGTGTTTTTGGTTGTCTTGTGGTCACTGGGATACATGTGGTAAAATAATATTTTAAGCAGTATCAGGCAGCAAGCCGGGGAGTGGTAAAATACCATGTTAAGGAGTATTTCATTCTCCTTTTGCAGCTGTTTGATTGTTAAGACTGAATTTAACTGTGAGTTATGAATCCACAAGCATCCCACATCAACAAACTGATTATAGCCCTGTCTGTTACAATGAGAGCTTGGAGAGACAAAATGGATAGCTTCAAAGGCTGCAATATTAACTCTAAAAGAGACACGCCATTATCTGTCCCCTCTGAAAACGGAAACGTCAACTATAGAGGTGAATGGTTCCATTCTGGTCAAGCGGTCACTCACTCAGGTAAAACCTAGGGTGAAACTGACATAAGAACGAAGGTCAGACCATTTAAATTGAACTGCCAGGTGTCCTTTATCAATGAGAGCTGTTGGAGGCTTGAGTATAATGAGCTGTTTATCTGCGTATTACAGACCACCTTGTAAAATAAATCAGCTGTCGTAAACAACGCACCAAACCACTGTTACACTGCACCTTGCAAGATAAGAAGTGGAGTTTAATTAGGAGTTCATCTTCACAAGTAGAATGATGTATTATTTCATTGCCTTGTAAAATAGCAACCCAACCAGTTATGGGCAGAGCCATATTCCACTCATTCAAATGTCATTTTCTTTTCCTTGTTCAAGATGTTTGAGTTGATTTCGGTGCAAAAGATCAAACTTAAAATCCGAATATCAATTTAGTAGGGAATCTTGAGGAAATGTATACCGATCAGGTAATTGAAGAAACTTATGAAGGACCACGAAAAGTGCAAAGTAATAAGGAAAGTAATTATCAAGTAGCAAATCACAGAAACAATTAAACTATTAACTATTAAATGTTTAAAATGTAGTTTGAAGACCATAACAGTAGTCCCGTTCTAAAAGAGTGTGGGGGATATTTTGAAAAATCAAATAGAAAAATAGTAATTTTCTTTAAAAAAAAACATTCATACTCAATCTACAGGGTTACTAGAGGACATGACTGCACTGCGGGCATTAAGACACAATAAAGTATTGTACAAAAGGCAGTGTGTTTCCTAAAACATCTCACTTTACCCTCTTTTCCATAACGTCTTATATTTTCTTCACACTTATAAGGCAAGTGCTACTTTTCGTGTTACCTTTAATGGTTAATTCAGCTGATGAAACATTAAGGTGTGACATCCCGCACTGCCCACCATGAAAGCTCACAGATCGAAAACCTGTAAACCATGGGCAGTCCACATCTCATAAATATAGTACTCAGGCAACTGTTTGCATTTTTTTATTTTTACCAGAGGCATGCGTCTTCATGTACTGTGGTCAAAAGGAGTACACTACCGGGGCGGCAGATAGCCTGGCGGGTAGGAGCGTTGGGCCAGTAACCAGAAGGTTGCTGGATCGAATCCCGGAGCTAACAAGGTAAAAATCTGTCGTTCTGCCCCTGAGCAGAGCAGTTAACCCACTGTTTCCCGTGCGTCATCAATGTGGATTGAGGTAGCCCCCCGCACCTCTCTGATTCAGAGGGGTTGGGTTAAATGTGGAAGACACATTTCAGTTGTACAATTGACTAGGTATCCCACTATAGGGATGTGTCATTTGACATTAGGTCCCAAAATGGTACCCTTTTTCCTATACAATACAGTACACTACTTTGATAAGAGCCCCTACTGTACAACTTCATCATCAGTCAACCAGAACCCCATCACTAGAAGCTGACCGTCTGACCTCGACTACATCAGTCAACCAGACCCCATCACTAGGAGCTGACCGTCTGACCTCGACTACATCAGTCAACCAGAACCCCATCACTAGAAGCCGTCTGACCTCGACTTCATCAGTCAACCAGAACCCCATCACGAGAAGCCGACTGTCTGACCTCGACTTCATCAGTCAACCAGAACCCCATCACTAGAAGCCGACTGTCTGACCTCGACTTCATCAGTCAACCAGAACTCCATCACGAGAAGCCGACTGTCTGACCTCGACTTCATCAGTCAACCAGAACCCCATCACGAGAAGCCGACTGTCTGACCTCGACTTCATCAGTCAACCAGAACCCCATCACGAGAAGCCGAGTGTCTGACCTCGACTTCATCAGTCAACCAGAACCCCATCACGAGAAGCCGAGTGTCTGACCTCGACTTCATCAGTCAACCAGAACCCCATCACGAGAAGCCGAGTGTCTGACCTCGACTTCATCAGTCAACCAGAACCCCATCACGAGAAGCCAATGTTGACTATGCAAATCGATCCATATCAGAATGGCATCACTGAGTGAAAACTCAAAAACAGAAGAGGAAATATAGAAAAGAAAGGAGGACCGCAGCGATTAATGCCTCTCTCTGCCAAATCCACTCGTTCTGTGTGTTCCAATCAGAGTGGAAGAGACTTCGAACTGGGACATATCACAATCCCAGCTCAGTAGTGTTGTGTCTCATGGGTATTAACTTACAAAGCCCATTATGCTGCAGAAACAAAGAAGCGCACGCAGAATGACAGGAAACTCTGCAAATCCAGGCAGAGGGCTTAATCTCCCAAAGATATGCATCATCAGAACAAATCCCAACGTGTCCCCAGATTAAATTCATGTGTGCATGTGGCTGTGCACCATTAAAAACAGATGTGCCATTGTCATATCATAACTTCTTTACACAGATATGGCAGATTCAGCAGTGAACACAGAAATGCTGACGCGCACACACACAAAATGTGAAACACCGGATGCATATAAATGCATGTTTACATTAGCAATAGGGTGCTTAAGCATAAACTCAAAACACACCCACATATTATCATGCATGTACACAGAAATACCATTAACAATGCCATAATCGTGCATAACTACACAAGGACTTTTACTACAACACACATTAACCCCCCTCACGATAAGACAACATCATCTTGGTCATGATGCAAGTCTAGCTGCAGATAGGAAGCAAGGAAGTAAACGTCTCTGTTAAAATGTTTGAAATTTGGCCGCAATCTCCTTCACACCCACCTAGTGTGCGTCCCACATTTTGCACCCTATTCCAGGTGTAGTGCACTACTTTTGACCAGGGCCCATATGACTCTGGTCAAAAGTAGTGCACTATATGAGGTGGTAAGGTATCATTTGGGAGGCAGGCCTAGTCAACACCTCTCTGTTTGGAGAGAATATCCGCAGCCCACCAAAGGCAGGCCTTTTCAAAGCTACGTTGCTCGGAGTTGCTTCCTAACCTTGTTCACTGTCACTCAGATGATCTAGTTTACTTAGCTGCCTTCTAGATATCCAGAACAGAAGCACTCTGCGCTAGGTCCCACGCACAATGGCCCAGTCTGATTCAGCCTCCTCTTTCTCCCCACACTGTGGCTGACCACAGTGAGTGGGGAGAGAAACACATGCACACTCAATTTTAATTCAATTTAAGGGGCTTTATTGGCATGGGAAACATGTTTACATTGCCAAAGCAAGTGAAATAGATAATAAACAAAAGTGAAATAAATGATAAAACAATAGACAGTAAACATTACACAGTTAAAATAATAAAGACATTTCAAATGTCATATTGTCTATATACAGTGTTGTACAAATTATGTGCAAATAGTTCAAGTACAAAAGGGAAAATAAATAAAACATGCACTCTCTCTCCATCTTTTGCACACACACCCCATCGCATTCTCTCTCATACCCACCCACACACAGCGTTTTTATACTAGTGCATGAACTACTGTAAATATAATACCTGTGACCATCTAATATTGAAGTGAGCAGTGTGCTGTCCATCTTGATTAGACATTTTTAAATTCTATTTCAATAGAGATTGCTCTCTTTCTCTCCTGTTGTTAACTTACAGCACATCACAACACATACACTGGAAATCCATGCGTTATTTTGTTTTATAAAATCCTCATTGATAGCACATTGTTATGCACCTACACTTGGCGTCTGAGAACACTGAGAAAATCGTATTGTCAGGTTGTAAGACCTTGAGGTAACACTGAGAAAATCATACTGTCAGGTTGTAAGACCTTGAGGTAACACTGAATGTCTGTCCGCTGTGAGATGAAAAAACATTGGCCACAGTATCACAAGCTGTGCTTTCTTTTCCAAAAGACTTCTGAGATTGAGTCCAGAGCAGAAGTCCTCACCCCAAGGCACACATTGTGCTGTAGTCTAAGCCTCCATATGTCAAGACCATGTCTATATATGACAGCTTAACGATGGTCAGAGCTGGCCAGACCCTGGGCAGGGTAAATGTTGCAGGAGACAAAGAAAACTCTTTTAGAGACAGAAAGAGATGGAGGGAAACAGGGAAAAGAGAAAGTGAAAGAGAGACAGAAACAGAGACGACCAAAGGGGCTGTCTAAAGAGCTGATCTACAGTATACAGTAAAGCTGTACAAAAGACTATTTCTAGCCTGAAAGATGGAGAAAAAAAATCCCCGTATTTGTCGAGTTGGTCAACCGCACAGGGCTCCAACATTGCACAGTGCAATGTTGTTACTTTATAGATGCAATCAATTGGCTAGTACTCCAGAATTCCCTCAATTGAGATGAGGGATGAGTAATCATTTGGATGAAGGATGCGGGTGATTTAATGGGGAAATGTAGGCTGGGTGAGTTGAGGAAAGGGATGCTGTTTTCTTTAATGTGGCAGTCAGCAATAAAGATCCTCCCCGCCCCTGTTTCGGTAAAAAGCTGAGGGATGGGGCTTGAGCAATGTAACCACTCAAATTCATAGAGAGAGTGCTATGGATACAAGGACTGACAACCATGATATCGAAATTATAGTTTTAAATGTGTTTTTGAAGCTGTGTTTGTTTACAAAAAAAGGTATATTTGGCTTCTGGTGGGGTAGGACAGCTACACTGAGTTTGTGAGGCATTTATAAGTTATATTCTTCAAGAATCAATGGGTACTGTACATATTCATTTATACGTCCCATAATGTGGCAACTGCTGATTGCCCCTTTAGATACAAATATTATTACGAAGCTTGGTGATATGATGGTTTCCATTTTGTATGTTTTTCTTTAGATTGGCAGCCCACATGTACTACAATAATATACATTTAAAAATATGGAACAAAAAAATATGTTGAGAACTGAATATGAATTGATATGAGTTTGAATATTGTGCCTGTAACCCCCCCCCCCAAAAAAAATGGCAAGCAAAAATAAAAGTTGATGTAAAAAAAAAAAGGATGAGTAATGATTCAATACTATCTGTGATCAATGTGAGCGGTCGACCAATACTATTGGTTATCCGTGTGAGCGGTCGACCAATACTATCGGTTATCCGTGTGAGCGGTCGACCAATACTATCGGTTATCCATGTGAGCGGTCGACCAATACTATCTGTGATCAGTGTGAGCGGTCGACCAATACTATCTGTGATCAATGTGAGCGGTCGACCAATACTATTGGTTATCCGTGTGAGCGGTCGACCAATACTATCGGTTATCCGTGTGAGCGGTCGACCAATACTATCGGTTATCCGTGTGAGCGGTCGGCCAATACTATCGGTTATCCGTGTGAGCGGTCGACCAATACTATCGGTTATCCGTGTGAGCGGTCGACCAATACTATCGGTTATCCGTGTGAGCGGTCAACCAATACTATCGGTTGTCCGTGTGAGCGGTCGACCAATACTATCGGTTATCCGTGTGAGCAGTCGACCAATACTATCGGTTATCCGTGTGAGCGGTCGACCAATACTATCGGTTGTCCGTGTGAGCGGTCGACCAATACTATCGGTTATCCGTGTGAGCGGTCGACCAATACTATCTGTGATCCGTGTGAGCGGTCGACCAATACTATCGGTTATCCGTGTGAGCGGTCGACCAATACTATCGGTTATCCGTGTGAGCGGTCGACCAATACTATCGGTTATCCGTGTGAGCGGTCGACCAATACTATCGGTTGTCCGTGTGAGCGGTCGACCAATACTATCGGTTATCCGTGTGAGCGGTCGACCAATACTATCGGTTA
The DNA here is from genome assembly GCF_057628025.1 of Oncorhynchus mykiss. Classification (NCBI taxonomy): domain Eukaryota; kingdom Metazoa; phylum Chordata; class Actinopteri; order Salmoniformes; family Salmonidae; genus Oncorhynchus; species Oncorhynchus mykiss. The sequence continues at coordinate 73,526,846 of NC_143028.1, forward strand.
TCCGTGCGAGCGGTCGACCAATACTATCGGTTATCCGTGCGAGCGGTCGACCAATACTATCGGTTGTCCGTGTGAGCGGTCGACCAATACTATCGGTTATCCGTGTGAGCGGTCGACCAATACTATCGGTTATCCGTGTGAGCGGTCGACCAATACTATCGGTTATCCGTGTGAGCGGTCGACCAATACTATAGGTTATCCGTGTGAACGGTCGACCAATACTATCGGTTGTCCGTGTGAGCGGTCGACCAATACTATCGGTTATCCGTGTGAGCGGTCGACCAATACTATCGGTTATCCATGTGAGCGGTCGACCAATACTATCGGTTATCCGTGTGAGCGGTCGACCAATACTATCGGTTATCCGTGTGAGCGGTCGACCAATACTATCGGTTGTCCGTGTGAGCGGTCGACTTGTAGTGATGGGAAGTTCGGATCTTTTTGCTGACTCATTCAGTCAAAAGAACAAATATTTCAACAAATTTCCTTCATTTATTTCAGTAATGTCCAGAGCACCCTACCGGAGAACGATGAAAAAAATAAAAAAATATTCTACAAGCCTCTCATTCACCATAGGGGGCTTATTGGAGCTGTGTATTGTAACTGAGACTTATAAAAGTGTGCTTCAAACAATGTTATTTTGTGATTGCTAAGCATACAAATAGGATATATTGTTAATTTGAAACAAGGTCTAGTTGCCAATCTCTTAGTTGTGGCTGCAACCGGACCAGATTGTGAACGACTCTTGGCGTAATGATTGACTGCCGCGAAGGAGAGATTAGCATAGCATTGTTCGCAAACTGCAGCATCCCCCAATGTTTAGGTATGTTTTGAAAGTTTCAGAATGTTTTGGTTCTACAAAGCTCTGTCCATCGATTGCATTCAATAATCTAAATCAAATCAATTGACCAATATTGGCCACATACACATGGTTAGCAGATGTTAATGCGAGTGTAGAGAAATGCTTGTGCTTCTAGTTCCGACAGTGCAGTTATATCTAACAAGTAATCTAACAATTCCACAACAACTAGCTAATACACACAAATCTAAACGGATGGAATAATATGTACATATAAATATATGGATGAGCGATGACCGAGCGGCATAGGCAAGATGCAATAGATGGTATAAAATACAGTATATACAGTGCCTTGCGAAAGTATTCGGCCCCCTTGAACTTTGCGACCTTTTGCCACATTTCAGGCTTCAAACATAAAGATATAAAACTGTATTTTTTTGTGAAGAATCAACAACAAGTGGGACACAATCATGAAGTGGAACGACATTTATTGGATATTTCAAACTTTTTGAACAAATCAAAAACTGAAAAATTGGGCGTGCAAAATTATTCAGCCCCCTTAAGTTAATACTTTGTAGCGCCACCTTTTGCTGCGATTACAGCTGTAAGTCGCTTGGGGTATGTCTCTATCAGTTTTGCACATCGAGAGACTGACATTTTTTCCCATTCCTCCTTGCAAAACAGCTCGAGCTCAGTGAGGTTGGATGGTGAGCATTTGTGAACAGCAGTTTTCAGTTCTTTCCACAGATTCTCGATTGGATTCAGGTCTGGACTTTGACTTGGCCATTCTAACACCTGGATATGTTTATTTTTGAACCATTCCATTGTAGATTTTGCTTTATGTTTTGGATCATTGTCTTGTTGGAAGACAAATCTCCGTCCCAGTCTCAGGTCTTTTGCAGACTCCATCAGGTTTTCTTCCAGAATGGTCCTGTATTTGGCTCCATCCATCTTCCCATCAATTTTAACCATCTTCCCTGTCCCTGCTGAAGAAAAGCAGGCCCAACCATGATGCTGCCACCACCATGTTTGACAGTGGGGATGGTGTGTTCAGCTGTGTTGCTTTTACGCCAAACATAACGTTTTGCATTGTTGCCAAAAAGTTCAATTTTGGTTTCATCTGACCAGAGCACCTTCTTCCACATGTTTGGTGTGTCTCCCAGGTGGCTTGTGGCAAACTTTAAACAACACTTTTTATGGATATCTTTAAGAAATGGCTTTCTTCTTGCCACTCTTCCACAAAGACCAGATTTGTGCAATATACGACTGATTGTTGTCCTATGGACAGAGTCTCCCACCTCAGCTGTAGATCTCTGCAGTTCGTCCAGAGTGATCATGGGCCTCTTGGCTGCATCTCTGATCAGTCTTCTCCTTGCATGAGCTGAAAGTTTAGAGGGACGGCCAGGTCTTGGTAGATTTGCAGTGGTCTGATACTCCTTCCATTTCAATTTCAATATTATCGCTTGCACAGTGCTCCTTGGGATGTTTAAAGCTTGGGAAATCTTTTGTATCCAAATCCGGCTTTAAACTTCTTCACAACAGTATCTCAGACCTGCCTGGTGTGTTCCTTGTTCTTCATGATGCTCTCTGCGCTTTTAACGGACCTCTGAGACTATCACAGTGCAGGTGCATTTATACGGAGACTTGATTATACACAGGTGGATTGTATTTATCATCATTAGTCATTTAGGTCAACATTGGATCATTCAGAGATCCTCACTGAACTTCTGGAGAGAGTTTGCTGCACTGAAAGTAAAGGGGCTGAATAATTTTGCACGCCCAATTTTTCAGTTTTTGATTTGTTAAAAAAGTTTGAAATATCCAATAAATGTTGTTCCACTTAATGATTGTGTCCCACTTGTTGTTGATTCTTCACAAAAAAATACAGTTTTATATCTTTATGTTTGAAGCCTGAAATGTGGCAAAAGGTCGCAAAGTTCAAGGGGGCCGAATACTTTCGCAAGGCACTGTACATATGAAATGAGTAATGTAAGGCATGTAAACATTATTAAAGTGCCATTTTTTAAAGTGACTAGTGATCCATTTATTTTAGTGGCCAATGATTCGAGTCAATGTGGGCAGCAGGCTCTCTGTGTTAGGGATGGCTGTTTAACAGTCTGATGGGCTTGAGATAGAAGCAGTCTCTTCGTCCCAGCTTTGCTGCACCTGTACTGACCTCACCTTCTGGATGGTAGCGGGGTGAACAGGCAGTAGCTCGGGTGGTTGAGGTCCTTGATGATGTTTTTGGCTACTATTATATTTACAGGTAGTTTGTTTGCCCCCGGTGATGCGGCAGTTGCCGTACCAAGCGGTGATACAGCTCGACAGGATGCTCTCAGCTGTGCACCTGTAAATGTTTGTGAGGGTTTTAGTTGACACATTTCTTCAGCCTCCTGAGGTTGAAGAGATGCTTTTGCGCCTTCTTCACCACACTATCTGTGTGGGTGGACCATTTCAGTTTGTCCGTGATGTGTACGCCGAGGAACTTAAAACTTTACACCTTCTCCACTGCTGTCACGTCAATTTTGATAGGGGGGTGCTCCCTCTGCTGTTTCCTGACGTCCACGAGCATCTCCTTTGTTTTGTTGACATTGAGTGAGAGGTTGTTTTCCTGACGCCACACTCAGAGTACCCTCACCTCCTCCCTGTAGGCTGTCTCATCGTTGTTGGTAATCAAGCCCACAACTGTTTTGTCGTCTGCAAACTTGATGATTGAGTTGGAGGCGGCATGCATGGGCAAGCAGTCATGGGTGAACAGGGAGTACAGGAGGGGGCTGAGCACGCACCCTTGCATTCATAAATTGCATTTATTCTTGCACCATGCGAACATGTATTTTTATTCTCTATGCTGCCTGCAGAGTGATATTTTCTGCACGCACATTAGGGCTGGGCGATATGGCCAAAATATCATAGCACAGTATTTTTTCAACTTTTAACAGTGTGACAGTATTATATGTTTTTGATAAATAAAAGTTCTAAATTTGCTTAAGGAGTAGTGGTGGCAACACATATATTCTAAGTTATTTTAATGGGTATTTCTAAAAATGGGTCTAAAAAAATAAAGTATATATTTTCATATATACACACTGCTCTTGCTAGTATCGCTGCTCTTTACTAAGCTTTACGTATCGGCCTCAAGGCCTTCGTCAGATCTTTGAGGCCGATATGTAAAGCTTAAGAGAGAGCCTTGATACTAGAAAAAGCAGTGTGCAGGTTTCTTCTTATCTTATTCAACTGTTACCATGCACCTGCAACAAAGATAGCTCAGATGTGTGACAGCCTTTTGAATACAGTGATGTTTGACATGACAACAAATGAAAATGCCAAGGATGAGTGATTTTGACAGGTTAGGAACCAAATTGTTGGTCAGTGTTTCCTACGGGACCCTAATCTTTGGCTACATTCAAAGTTCTCTTTGCTACCTCATGTAGCTAACATATTCATGCTTCGCCTATTCCTCTTTGATTTAGAAGATACTGTTGTACAAACACGCTGATTTAAGCCTACAACATCACTGGTAGCTACGTTTGCTCTGACTCCGTACAAATTTTAGCTAGCTAGACAGCTAACTAGCGATTAGCAGCTAACATGATTTAGCCACAACTTGCTAAGAAAAGACAAACTAGCGGTTTGCAGATATAAGAACGCTTGTGCATTTATAATAGAAGCAAAGAGGAAACAGCATTGTTAACAACATTGTTGCATGACCATGTAGACTGAACGCAAGTGTCTATTGGTTGAGCAACAAATGTGCTCACTCCTTCAGTGACGGGGCGGTGCCAGGTCTGTGTGGAAAGCGGTACGGAGAGAGAGAGAGAGCGGAGAGGGATGACAAGTAGAGGATTTAACTATAAAAATGGACGTTTCACACAGCGTATCATATTTAAACCAAACATTCAAATACCGTTATAGAAGATAAAGTAAAAACTCAAACCGGTTCGTGCATCAATATCGGTATATAGTAAAATACAGTATATCGCCCAGCCCTAACGCACATGATAGACTGTTTGTCGGAGCACACCTCTGGAGCAGCTGAGCCGGAGGAGCGCGTATTCCATCCTGCTGACGAATTCATTGCGGCCAGCAGGTCAAACAAACGACTAAAATGAATGAGTCACTCTAAAAAACAAATAATGACTCTCAAGTCATTCAAAAAGAACAAATCGTTTGCGAACTGCACAGCACTATTGAATTGCCATCTTTAGGTGGTGTGATGGAGTCTGTTAGTTGGGCATTGATCGATTCTTATCTGTAATCTGTGATAAGAGTCATTGGTCATGTAGGATGCCCTTATGGTCAGCAAGAACAATCAAGTAAATTCATGATATTATAGACTCAGAAGGAGAAATACATTGCCTTACTGAAGAACGGTACCATGCCAGACAAGAAGAAACACCATGAGATCTAGGTTCTGGTGTGTAGCGTTCTAGGCTGAGACAACCCCAGCAATTCTCGCAAGGTTTTTTATATTTTTATATATCTTAGAAACTTCAGGAGTCCATCTCCATCTTCTTCTTTACCACACAGTGCACACACCATGAATCCTGTCTATGCCTCTAAAAACTCTGAATTATGGTAATGCTATTCAGACTTTCTGCTGCATCTGCGTCACAAGCAGTGCCGTAGCGGTCAGGCCAGAGAGCACTGGAGTTGGAGCTGGAGGCCATTATTTGGCCAGCAGTCTCCAGAGGTAAGCAGAGGCCAAGGCAGCCGTGACTCTCACAGCACTAGTCTAGCATAGGCACAAGGCTCTGGCCTTAGTACCAGAGGATTACCAGCCTAACAGCAGGCCTCCTACTTTATCTAGCCACTCTACCAATTTCCAAAGGAACTTATGGATGTAGGTGTGTATGGAGAGGGGGAGATAGTGTGGGGGTGGTAGCAGCGTGTGTGTGGAGAGGGGGAAACAGTGTGTGTACCAGGTGGAACTATGAACCCACCACTACCATCCCAGATAGTGCCACTAATGCATTATTCAGAAGCTTCAAATGTGAAACTTTGGGCAGTTTTGTCCCAAGGGCTTTTCTATCTTATAAAACTATCGTACTACCACTGGTAACAGCTCGCAAACATGTGATTTGCATGGGCAGTGGGACTCTCTAATCAATACATGGCTCTAAGGAAGTGTGTTACAGTTTACTAATTTTACAAAATGTGTACCATCACTGAGCATTATTTGGTGTAAACTCACAATATTTAGGGAATGATTTATGTGCCTGAATCCAGACAGTAGGATACAAATAAAATCAGTGGAACTTGTGATTACTTTCGTCAGTAAAGCAAACAGACTTTTGATTTATTTACCTAACCTGAAAATAAATAGGCTATTCATATCGAACATATATCAAATGTATTTATAAAGCCCTTCTTACATCAGCAGATGTCACAAAGTGCTATACAGAAACTCAGCCTAAAACCCAAAACAGCAAGCAATGCAGATGTAGAAGCTGCTATTTACCATATACTGACTTTTTATGACACCTAGATACCGGAAAGCACCTTTATCCTTATCCTCCTTTATCATTAACAGTTACAGATGGAAATACCAGTAAAGTGAGACAAGCAAATCATCAATTTTCAGTCTTTTGCTCTGTGACAAAGGCCAAATGTCCTCCACAAAAGCTAAATTGCCAAGGAAACACTGAGCCTGGTGATAATCATAGGAAATGAATGACATCCTACTATTACAACAACAAAAAATGCAAAATCATGGTATTTTGTTGCTGCTTTCAACATCATTATAGCACTTACGAGCATTGGCCGAATGCCAAGGCACTTCAGAGAGATTCACAGAATCTTGGTAAAACGGTCTAAATGCTACTACTGAATTTTACGTTTGCACCATTACATTACTACATTACAATTATGTTATGACTGAAAATTCAGCACGTTGTAAAAACTATGGGGGGTATCAATGTAAATTGAGTATGACCAATTATGTGTTTTATTTGTTTACATGTCAATGGAAATTAAATAAATGTTTTTTTTTTAAGTAATAAAAAAAAAAAAAATAGGACAGACTTGAAAATGTTGATTTCAAAACACACATTTGAGGAATCACCCACAAGTAATAGAAAATGTTAACTTGAACAACCGCAAGTAGGGGCATACTGCTGGAAACCATTTCAAGTTCCGGATCATACATCCGGATCATACATCCGGATCATACAGTACACGGCACAGTATCAGTTGAAACGGTTTTGTAGCCAAACTGACCTCCTTGGTACCCGAGTCACTTTAAAGAAATACACTGAGTCCCATCACCAAATCTAATTTTAGGGACACTCATTGTTAATGATCACTTTCAGTCTGCCTCTGTGTTGCCAAGTCCTTTAGGCAACACCAGATGAGAACAGATCTTAAACCATCTTCTATCCACAGTAAATAAAAGAACATTGAAAAGTTATTAAACCATCTTGGAACACAGAAAATGCCATTGAAATAGACTATTGCCCAGTTTCAAATCGACCCCTCACCTCTACACCCAAAGCACCTATGTAGATTTGAAAGTATTGGATAGATGTAGGCTAGCTAATAATAATGTAGCTCCATTTTGGTCTTCGATTTGCTAGGGCTAAAATACATTGTCTCCACCATTTTGTTTTGCCTATCCAATCCTTCTAGATCAAGTACCTAGAGGCCTGGTGGGCTATAGGGATTTGGTTAAAAGGTTATGGTTACGTTAAGGTTCAGGGTTATTTGTTGGCATGTCAGTCACGTCCCTTTTAGTCACACCCCATCTGTGTCAGTTTCCGCCAAACAACCCAGAAGAGACAGTCACCACAACCTCCTGGCAGACGAGCCTGGTTCCTGGGGCAGCAGGTGTTCCGACTGTAACCCGGAGAGCGTGAATGAGCCACCCACCCACCCCCTGGTCCCGGGCCAAAGACACAGGAGCAGGTGTGGAGCAGAGTGGAGCACTGCAGATGAACTAAGGAACACACGGAGCCCAGATCAATTAAACAGCCTAATAGTCCGGGATTCATAAAGCCTCTCTCGTTTGTAACCCCTATTTGTCATCTTTACAACCCCTTCCTTCCATCCATCTCCCCCTCCTCCCTCGGCTGAGGTTTATACCCAGGATCGGTAAACAGAAATCAATGACCCAAAACGGTGGACTGCTTCATATTAACGATTTATCGGAGGGTTGGGGGGTACCTAGAATTGGCTAAGAGGTTGCCCCAAGAGCCCCCTGATATGCATTCAGTGGAGGTTCACATATCACCATAAATCCATAACGTATTCAGTTGGGAGATCTGGGTTACTAGCGCATAAACCCTTTAATGTACATACTGCTTACAACAGACCTGGTCTATATGAGATTATAAACTGAGTGGTTTGAGTCCTGAATGCTGATTGGCTGATAGCCGTGGTATATCAGTCCGTATACCACAGGTATGGCAAAACATTGGTTTTTAATGCCCTATTTACGTTTGTATACAGTTTATAATAGCAATAAGGCACCTCTGGGGTTTGTGGTATATGGCCAATATACCATGGCTAAGGGCTATATCCAGGCACTCCACGTTGCGAAAATCCCTTAGTCGTGGTATATTGGCCATACACCACACCCCTCTTGCCTTATTGCTTAATTATAAACTGGGTTGTTCGAGCCCTGAATGCTGATTGGCTAAAAGCTGTGGTATATCAGACAATATGCCATGGGTATGAAAAAAACATGTATTTTTACTACTCTAATTATGTTGGTAACCATTACCCATATACCACACCCCCTCATGCCTTATTGCTTAAATATACCACGGCTGTCAGCCAATCAGTATTCAGGCCTCGATCCACCCAGTTTATAATGTCTGATATACCTTATTGGTTAAATATGAGCATGACCAGGTTTAATAGATGTCATAGACAACATTCATTTGGGAGCCTATGGATCTAATAGACACAAATGTTCCACCCTCGTCCTATAGTGTTACCGTGGTAAAGGTCTATAACCAATGCTCCGCCAAGGTCAATATGAGTTCAAGCGCAATCCCTAGCGGCTTTCAGAGTCTGCTAATTCTTGTTGTGGATCACAATCCTAATTGGATAATTACACTCATTGATTGGATGGTGAAAGAAAGAGGCCCTCCCCTCTCGCTCGGTTTCCCCAACCTATTAAATTAGAGTCTAGTAGTGAGAACTAGCAACCTCCCAAAACTCTCAAGAATTTAACTTGGACACTTCTGACCTCCAGCAAGGTCAGACAGCAATAACCAGGTGTAAAAAGTACACAGGCTAGCCAACCCCCCTGGTCACAAATCAGATTTATTGGGAGTAGGCAATATTTTATTCTGCTCCTCATCCTTGGTAGTAGACTGTATTCATTCTGGTCTATATTAACAGTATTGCACTTTTCACGTAGCCTACTTTTGGCCAGCTAATAGCTTAACCACCGAACAAGAAACGTTATGGACTAAATGTTAGAATCCTGTTGCTGCAGGATCATTTTGCTGTGACAATATAGGTTAGGTTTTTAATTAAAAACTAAAAATATATATATTTTTGGATACATCTGTCATCTACCCGAAGGAAAATGCAAAACATTGCGAATTAGGTTAAAACCATCATCAGTCTGAATGACCGACTCTAGAGGGGTTGAGACCAGACCTCTCCTTAGAATGCAGTACTTTTCTGAAGGATATGCAAGCACATTAATGGAACAATGGAATAAAGATTGTCAAAGGATTCAATCACTGACTTATTGATTTCTAACTATCTGGAGTTATACAGCATAAGTTTGGCATAATGTACACTTGGCAAAAGAAAGGCAAAAATGTAATATGAATGTATAAAGAAAGGTATGACTGAATAGGCCAACATAAAACCTAATCTAATGTATGCTATAGAAGAGCCACACGGTAAGCCATATGATACAACCTAACTAATAAAAATTGTTGTCACCGATTTGGGTGAAATGTCCAACAAAGAACCCCAGAAGGCAAATAACTGGAGATGGAGCATTTCATGTGTAAAACAGCACATCACATTATAACTGGAGGTATTGATGATGATAATAATAAATACAAAAATATTATTATTAGTAGTAGTAGTAGTAGTAGTAGTAGTAGTATTAACAACTAACTGAGCCTTAAAACGTGAAGTGGATATGCCGCTATGACAGGTAGCCTTGATGTGGACATGCAATGTACAGCCTAACGCACACGTCCAACTTCCATGCACACAAGAGTCTGCGCATCAAGTGTCAACTCCAGTCGTTTTCAGAATGTGTGAAACTCGCCTCCTCCCAACAATGCCAATTCATTATCATTTCTAAAGAATATCCCATATGCAGTGAACTGACAGTCGCTCCATACAGTGTTTTATTTCATTCTCTCCCTTTACCTATCGTTGCGCAAATAAATAAAAAAATGTGCTGTGCGTGTCCCATTGAGTGCATCTGCATCGATTACATAGGGTTTGCAGTCAAAATAGTATCAATCTATTCAATAATCTAATGCATAGGCTACTGCAGGACGCGGCTACTATACTATAGTGATGTGTTTTCAATAGCCTACCTCAATTCCTTAATAAGTAGCCTGGCATTTTAAGTTTTTTATTTTTATTAGACTTTCATTCCCTGAACTCAGTGACCAATAATAGATCTCCAGACCAAATACACATATTGCGCAACCCATTATGCCTTTCTTTTTTAATTCATATAATTTAAAATATCTTCTGACATAATTAGATTTAAAACAAGCTGCAAACAAGTTCACTGTGAACCGATTATCTACATAATGCACGAGATGGACAGAACATTGCGTACGGTCAATAGTTATTTCACTTGAGATATCTATCCGCCTTCATCAGTGTAGTGATGCAAAATGGCAACAAGTTCGATCTTCGATTTAGCCTAATTGCATCGTTAATCGCCCATCACTAATGAGAGCATATCCATGAGAACTGGCAAGGCATTCTCCCGTCGGTTGCCATACAAAACTCTCCAGTTTTCAATTCTATTTCCTCTCATTTCCCTTGAACTACGATATTGAAGAGGGAAACGAGCGCGGAAAGAAGTCGCTCATACAGCCGGTTTATACATGTCCAAATAAATGCAAAAGTAGACTAAACAATATGCTCGTACCTTTTTACGTGGGATAATGTCAAAGACTCGGGTAGCAAGTTGGAGAGACTGGTCCTGTCTATCCGACTTGCGTTTTTTCCAAAATGTATGATCCTCTTTGAGCAGCAGCAGCAGCAGCAACGGCGGCGGACAGTCTGAAGCGCAGCTACACTCATCCACCCTGCCACCACGCTTTTATTCGTCTTCTTTTTGACAGGACAGAAACACACTGCATGGAAAGCCCCTTGTGGTGATGGAGAGAATTTATAAATTAAAGTGAAGGAGAGAGCGTTCGTTGAGAGTAGTGAGATTAAACCTTGCTGCATTATATAAACCATTCACCCCCTTTTTTCACAACTGCCACCAGTTTGGAGCTAAAACATTTACAACAAAGACATATTGACCTAGTAAAATAAATAGTGTAAAAAAAAAGTAGTAGTTCAGAAAGTATTTAGACCCCTTGACTTTATGTTACAGCCTTATTCTAAAAATTGATTCAATTATTTTTTCCCCTCATCAATCTACACACAATGGCAAAGCAAACACACACACACACACACACACACACACACTTTTATTGTATTAAAAATAAAACAAATATCAAATTGAAATAAGTATTCAGACCCTTTACTAAGTACTTTGTTGAAGCACCCTTGGCAGTGATTACAGCCTTGAGTCTTCTTGGGTATGATGCTACAAGCTTGGCACACCTGAATTTGGGTTTCCTTTCTCAGATTAAGCTCTGTCAGGTTGGATGGGGAGAGTCCCTGCACAGTTATTTTCAGGTTTCTCCTGAGATGTTCGATTGGGTTTAAGTTTGGGCTCTGGCTGGGCCACTCAAGGACATTCAGAGACTCGTCCCAAAGCCACTCCTGCATTGTTTTGGCTGTGTGCTTAGGGTCTTTGTTCTGTTGGAAGGTGAACCTTCGTGCCAGTCTGAGGTCCTGAGCGCTCTGAAACAGGCTTTCATCAAGGATCTCTCTGTACTTTACTTCATTCAAAATTCTCTCGATCCTGACTGGTCTCCCAGTCTCTGCCGCTGAAAAACATCCCCACAGAATGATGCTGCCACCACCAAGCTTCACTGTAGGGATGGTGCCAGGTTTCCTCCAGATGTGACGCTTGGCATTCAGGCCAAAGAGTTCAATCTTGGTAGGGCGGGCTGTCATGTGCCTTTTACTGAGGAGTGGCTTCAGTCTGGCCACTCTACCATAATGGCCTGATTGGTAGAGTGCTGCAGAGATGGTTGTCCTTCTAGAAGGTTCTCCCATCTCCACAGAGGAACTCTGGAGCTCTGTCAGAGTGACCATTGGGTTCTTGGTCACCTCCCTGACTAAAGCCCTTCTCCCCCGATTGCTCAGGTTGGCCTGGCGGCCAGATCTAGGAGGAGTTTTGGACATTCCAAACTTCTTCCATTTAAGAATGATGGAGGCCACTGCGTTCTTAGAAACCTTCAATGCTGTATACATTTTTTGGTACCCTTCCCCAGATCTGTGCTTCGACACAATCCTGTCTCAGAGCTCTACGGACAATTCTTTTGACCTCATGGCTTGGTTTTTGCTCTGACATGCACTGTCAACTGTGGGACCTTACATAGTTACACACTAAATGCATACACACTAAATGCATGCTCTTCAACCGATCGCTACCTGCACCTACCCGCCTGTCCAACATCACTACTCTGGACGGCTCTGACTTAGAATACGTGGACAACTACAAATACTTAGGTGTCTGGTTAGACTGTAAACTCTCCTTCCAGACCCATATCAAACATCTCCAATCCAAAGTTAAATCTAGAATTGGCTTCCTATTTCGCAACAAAGCATCCTTCACTCATGCTGCCAAACATACCCTTGTAAAACTGACCATCCTACCAATCCTCGACTTTGGCGATGTAATTTACAAAATAGCCTCCAATACCCTACTCAACAAATTGGATGCAGTCTATCACAGTGCAATCCGTTTTGTCACCAAAGCCCCATATACTACCCACCATTGCGACCTGTACGCTCTCGTTGGCTGGCCCTCGCTTCATACTCGTCGCCAAACCCACTGGCTCCATGTCATCTACAAGACCCTGCTAGGTAAAGTCCCCCCTTATCTCAGCTCGCTGGTCACCATAGCATCTCCCACCTGTAGCACACGCTCCAGCAGGTATATCTCTCTAGTCACCCCCAAAACCAATTCTTTCTTTGGCCGCCTCTCTTTCCAGTTCTCTGCTGCCAATGACTGGAACGAACTACAAAAATCTCTGAAACTGGAAACACTTATCTCCCTCACTAGCTTTAAGCACCAACTGTCAGAGCAGCTCACAGATTACTGCACCTGTACATAGCCCACCTATAATTTAGCCCTATCAACTACCTCTTTCCCAACTGTATTTAATTTATTTATTTTGCTCCTTTGCACCCCATTATTTTTATTTCTACTTTGCACATTCTTCCATTGCAAAACTACCATTCCAGTGTTTTACTTGCTATATTGTATTTACCTTGCCACCAAGGCCTTTTTTGCCTTTACCTCCCTTCTCACCTCATTTGCTCACATTGTATATAGACTTGTTTATACTTTATTATTGACTGTATGTTTGTTTTACTCCATGTGTAACTCTGTGTTGTTGTATCTGTCGAACTGCTTTGCTTTATCTTGGCCAGGTCGCAATTGTAAATGAGAACTTGTTCTCAACTTGCCTACCTGGTTAAATAAAGGTAAAATAAATAAAATAAATAAATAAAAATAGACAGGTGTGTGTCTATCCAAATCATGTCCAATCAATTTAATTTACAACAGGTCAACTCCAATCAAGTTGTAGAAACATTAAGGATGATCAATGGAAAGAGGATGCACCTGAGCTCAATTTTGAGTCTCATAGCAAAGGATCTGAATAATTATGCAAATAAGGTATCGGTTTTAGTTTTTTTATACATTTGCAAAGATTTCTAAAAAACAGTTTTTGCTACGTCATTATTGAATATTGTGTGATTGATTGATTGATTAATCCATTTGAAAATAATGCTGTAACGTAACAAAATGTTGGCAAAGCCAACGGGTCTGAATACTTTCCGAATGCACTGTATAAAGGATTTTTTTCAAATAAAAAAATGCAACATGTAACCATTTCAAATATTTTACTGTTACAGTTCATATGAGGAAATCAGGTAGGAGCGTGGATCAGAAAACCAGTCAGTGACCATCATTTCCCTCATGCAGCGCAACACATCTCCTTCACATAGAGTTGATCAGGCTGTTGAATGTGGCTTGTGGAATGTTGTCCCACTCCTCTTCAATGGCTGTGGGAAGTTGCTGCATATTGGTGGGAACTGGAACACGCTGTCAAACACGTCGATCTAGAGCATCCAAAACATGCTCAATGGTGAGTATGCAGGCCATGGAAGAACTGGGACATTTTCAGCTTGCAGGAATTGTGTACAGATCCTTGCGACATGAGGCTGTGCATTATCATGCTGAAACATGAAGTGATGGGAGGTGGATGAATGGCACAACAATGGGCCTCAGGATCTCGTCACGGTATCTCTGTGCATTAAAATTTCCATTGACAAAATGCATTTGTGTTCGTTGTCCATAGCTTATGCCTGCCCATACCATAACCCCACCACCACCATGGGGCACTCTGTTCACAACGTTGACATCCGCAAACCGCTCACCCACACAACACCATATACGCTTTCTGTCATCTGCCTGGTACAGTTGAAACCATCTGTGAAGAGCACACTTCTCCAGCGTGCCAGGCGAAGGTGGGCATTTGCCCACTGAAGTCAGTTATGACGCCAAACTGCAGTCAGGTCAAGACCCTGGTGAGGACGATGAGCACGCAGATGAGCTTCCCTGAGACAGTTTGTGCAGTAGTTCGTCGGGTTGTGCAAACCCACAGTTTCCTCAGCTGTCTGGGTGACTGGTCTCAGATGATCCCGCAGGTGAAGAAGCCGGATGTGGAGGTCCTGGGCTGGCGTGGTTACACATGGTCTGCGGTTGTGAGGCCGATTGGCCATACTGCCAAATTCTTTAAAATTATGTTGGAGGCTGTTTATGGTAGAAAAATAAATATAAAATTATCTGGCAACAGCTCTGGTGGACATTCCTGAAGTCAGCATAACAATTGCCCACTACCTCAAAATTTGAGACATCTGTGGCATTGTGTTGTGTGACAAAACGTAACATTTTAGTGGCCTTATTGTCCCCAGGCAAAGTGGACTTGTGAAAAAAAACAATTAAACCTTAATTTAACCAGGTAAGCTAGTTGAGAACAAGTTCTCATTTACAACTGCGACCTGGCCAAGATAAAACAAAGCAAATGATCATCCTGTTCAATCAGCTTCTTGATACGCCACACCTGTCAGGTGGACGGATTATCTTGGCAAAGGAGAAATGCTCAATAACAGAGATGTAAACAAATTTGTGCACAATATTCGAGAGAAATAAGCTTTTTGTGCACATGGAACATTTCTGGGATATTTGTTTTTTCCGCTCCAGAAACATGGGACACTTTTCATGTTATTATTATTTTTTTTTTTCAAAAAAATAAATACAAGTTATTCAAGCCTACCAGTAAATTAGCCTACCGGTAGATTTGTAACCCTAATCATGGTGCTATATGACAGATGGCATATTGTAAGTGGCATCTTCAGTTACATTAGCCTACAGGTATGTGGATCTCATATTGATAGTGATAATGAGGCTTTCCTTTATAGGCAGGGGATGGTAGCTTGTTATATTAACTTAGTCTAGACTAGTTCCTGACTAAGGAAATAGCTATTGAATATTATTATGTTTTCCTCGGTGAGGTGTTGAAACAGTGGCAGTGCCAATCCCTCATGCTTGTAATGAGAACCAAACAGTAGCAACATAAATTCCCCAGCTATAGTGAAAGACAAACAACAAGGGGATCAATCATGGCTAGAAACAGAACATAAGACAAATAAAAGGTCTTTAACAGGGCACTGTAATCCATTGATGGCCAAACCACTATTGACTAACCCTCATAATACTGGATACCAGGTGGTCAGATTGATATTCAGGCTAAATAGGGGTACAGTCTACTACGGTCTACAATATGTTACCATAGTGAGTACTGTAGTTACTGTTGTAGATTACATTATGAGCTCGTTCTAGAGAGTTCAGAGCGCACACTGGACGCTCTGGTCGAGGAGTAGGGTTGATCTGAGCGTTCTGACCTCACAACAGCAGTCAAGCACACAAGCAAATTGGCTAATGTTGGCTAGCTACTTCCAGACAAATGAGAGAATACCTCACTCTTTACTTATCCAGAGCATTGGTGACTGTACTGCTGCTGGCAACAATTTAAATATGTTTTTTTTGTCAATGTTTGGCTGAGCATTCTTAAATCCATCAGTTATTCTGCGCTCTGGGAGTAGATGGCCAGAGTGAATTTACGAATGCTCCTGTACATGGAAGATTGCATGTGTAGCGGTTGGCTAAATGCTCAGCTACTGCCTTTATGTACTGCTTGTAGTGTACTGAGGTAGGGTCACCCCACATTTAGAAACACATTGGCTTTTCTGAATCAGTGATATTGACAGTGCTTCCTGAGTACATTGTGTTACAGTGCAGGTCTTGAGTTTGCTCCCGGTAGTGGAGAACTTTCCACTCCATCACACACATACAGGGTTGGGCAGGTTGGATATATTTTAGTCAGTGAGTCCCATTGAGACCAAGGTCTCTTTTTCAAGGGTCCATTGCGAGACAAGACCAGCAGCAATTACACAAATAGATACTACAATAAAGGCAGGAGCAGGAAACGCAAAGAAAAATACAAAAACACAATCATTAAACAACAAGAGGTCCTCTACCAACATCAAGCACAAAGAACCCATTCTTTTCAAAATTGCCTTGAGATAATATCCCCTCATTTTGGTAGGAAGAATGTGAAAACGCAATAAACATAATCATTGTTATTTCTGGCTGTTCAGATTATTTTTTATAGCACTATACATTGTCTTTGTATGTCGGTGTGTGTGTGCTTGCGCGTGTGTCAACCGTCATTGTTTGATGGCAAGAGAAGAGGAACAATAAACCAGAGGCCACCTGGTCACAAAGCCCAATGTTATGTTAATGCGTGTAAATACACCACAAAGCACAACAGTTGACGCTTTGCGGTAGCCTGGGTGCCAGTCTTTTAGCTAACATTCCACTTCTTGGAGTGTCAAAACGTAGGGAAAGAGAGTTTGGAAATGATTCTCAAATAACCCCACAGAAACCTTAAAAAAAAAAGGAAACCCAGAGACAAAATATCAATCTGGCGTATAATGCCATTTTGGCCCTCTGGGTTTTATGTTTTTATTGAAGGATTGTGGGTGTTGTGTGTTGTTTAAAAAATATATATATTTCCAAACTCTTTCTCTACATTTTCCTTACAGGCTATTGCAATTAAGCTTTGAGTAACCTGTCAGTGAAATGCTTAAAAGATTTCATCGTGTTTATTTTCACAGCAAGCAACTTACTCTGTAAACAATTGTGTCAAAACAACTAGAGCAGGAGTTAATCTTTGTTCTTATACTTCTGCTGTTCTATTGCCTCTGACTGTTTTTCTGTAATACATTTAAAAATGTCATGAATGTCATATGGAACAATTTAAATATAAAGCCAAATACGATTTTGATGGGGTGAAAACATCTTCATACTAATGAGGAACATAGAGCAAAGGAACCACCAGTAGAGAGAGCACAAACTATTTTTATTTAACCAGGTAGACCAGTTGAGAACAAGTTCTCATTTACAACTGCGACCTGGTCAAGATAAAGCAAAGCAGTGTGACACAAACAACAACACAGATATACAATGTGTGCAAATGAGGTGATTTTAATAAATATATATATATATATATAAATAGTGATTGTCATTGGAAAACAACATACATAGATCCTTTTTGGTTTTTCATGCTTTGAAATATGTAGGGCTGGAACCACATAACAAAAATATGTTTGTTTTTTATAGACTGGACAAAATATAAAACGCAACATGTAAAGTATTGGTCCCATGTTTCAGGAGCTAAAATAAAAGATCCCCAAAATGGACAAAAAGCTGATTTCTCAACAACAAAAATCACACATTTCTTTACATCCCTGTTAGTGAGCATTTATCCTTTGCCAGGTGTGGCCTATCAAGAAGCTGATTAAACAGCATAATAATTACACAGGGGCACCTTGTGCTGGGGACAATCAAATGAGCTGTTGGCAGAAAATTAAGCCGCCTTCAAAGTCGTCTTAGAGAATTTGACAGTACATCCAACTGGCCTCATAACCGCAGACCACGTGTATGGTGTTGTGTTGGCAAGTGGCTTGCTGATGTCAACATTGTGAACAGAGTGCCACATGATGGTGGTGGGGTTATGGTATGGGAGGGCATAAGCTACGGACAATGAACATAATTACATTTTATTGATGGCAATTTTAATGCACAAAGATACTGTAACGTGATCCTGAGGCCCATTGTCATGCCTTTCATCCACCGCCATCACCTCATGTTTCACCATAATAATGCACTGCCCCAAGTCGCAAGGATCTGTACACAATTCCTGGAAGATGAAAATGTCCCAGTTCTTCCATGGCCTGCATACTCACCAGACAGGTCACCCATTGAGCATGTTTGGGATGCTCTGGATCGATGTGTATGACAGCGTGTTCCAGTTCCCGCCAATATCCAGCAACTTCCCACAGCCATTGAAGAGGAGTGGGACAACATTCCACAGCCCACAATCAACAGCCTGATCAACTCTATGCGAAGGAGATGTGTCACGCTGCATGAGGCAAATGGTGGTCACAGCAAATACAGATCCTCTCTCACCAACCTCTATTTTTTAAGGTATTTGTGACCAACCGATGCATATCTGTATTCCCAGTCATGTGAAATCCATAGATTAGAGCCTCATTTATTTAAATTGACTGATTTCTTTGTTTGAACTGTAATTCAGTTAAAATCTTTGAAATTGTTGCATTTATATTTTTGTTCTGTTTGAAAATTATGCCAAATCTCCACAAGTTAGAATGAGGATAAAAACACACATTTCATAAAAAACACCCAATAGCTCTTTAAAAAAAAAAGTTATTTGAGGACAGAATGTTCCTGGTAAGCCCCAAATACCCACATTCAGATCAAAACATCAATGAAAAGAGGAAGGCACTGTCCCAATAGTACCATGGGCTACACACAGTTATCTGCACATTGACAGATATCTGACGTATCAGTCTGTATCAGCCCTCTCGCAGTACACATCTTCCCTGTGATTAGAAAAACATTAGATATCGCCTCAATCTGAGAAACCTCCCCAAGGCTAAACCAGCATCTATCCTAAACGAGCTAGCTAGCAGCTCTATAAAAAGGTTGCCCTGATCATCTCCACTGATTTGATCTCATCAGCTCTGAGGTAGTGAGATCCTTTGAAAGGTTTCTGTTCTGTCACTGCGGCCCTTCAAAGTGGCATTCACCTAAACAATGAAATGTTAAAACCTCGAAACCTCAACAACGGAGTTTGAGGTTTTGGAAAGAAAAAGCCAATCGTGCAAAGTATTAACGCTTTCCTTTGCAGACCCTTAAAGCCAGCATTTACACACGAGTAGAAGAGGTTTAGAGGGGGAAAAAAACGCTGCACGAGTGTGAAGCATGAAAGCGTTCCTGTTCTCTTCTGATTCATTTGGTTGTCAGCAAAGATCATAATTTACCTAAACACTGAAATATAACACCGAATTTGTCGAGGGTTTGAGGAAAGAAAACGCCACACGAGTGCGACGTACAGTATGAAAGTGCCTCAGATTTTCTTTCTTCACTAATGCGGATGTGACTTAAGTTTAGGGAAAGCAAAGAGTCTGACTCATTTCCAAATGGTCCAGGAGGCTAAAAATAGACTCATCTTTAGAAGATTCATCTTTCTTTACTCCTGGAAGAAAGAGGACGGAAATCCAGTTATTTTTTTAAATATAGTTT
The DNA here is from genome assembly GCF_057628025.1 of Oncorhynchus mykiss. Classification (NCBI taxonomy): domain Eukaryota; kingdom Metazoa; phylum Chordata; class Actinopteri; order Salmoniformes; family Salmonidae; genus Oncorhynchus; species Oncorhynchus mykiss. The sequence goes on from NC_143028.1 coordinate 73,546,666, forward strand.
CTTTAAATCACATAATATTACCACTGCATTATGTGGATTGGTTCTGGAACATGGAAGCAATGTATTGCATCCCAGTCTAATCTTCAGGCAGAAATGTAATAGGTGCGAAAATATGACATCATTCTATAAGAATATATGAGAAGAAGAAAACAGTATGGTCCCTTGCCCTGCTGTTAACATATTCACATCACATGACATCTTTGTTGTTGTTTCTGAGCATGAGGATTGAGACATGAGTAAATAGTATGCCACGATATGCAGTAGCTGACAAAGGTCAGGAAATGACTATTTAAATGTGTTTACATGTCGTACTCAATTAATGACGTGCACTCTCTTCCACTCAGGATGAAAATGTGTAGGTTCTTATGACTGTAGGATCATGGTGCTCATGAAGTAAGCACACTGTTGATGCCCAATGTCAAATTACTATGTGGAGAGAATATTTAGGAGGCTCTAGTCAAGGACTGGTAAGAACATTTCTTTGAGGAGATGCCGCAAAATAATCCCTAAAGTGTTATCGGCTGTTAGGGAAATGGGTTTGTGGCTTTGGAGGGGGAAAAAAAAACAGAGTAAAAGCAATCAAGGCTTTAAATAAAAAGGCATTTTGAAAGTGTTTCATGTGAGGGCAAAGTCACATCGACTGTAGCTAGCATTCAGGTTAATTTCTGAATAATTACTCTAGTGCTCAATGGCATTGCTCTCCCATGGCAACAGCCTGTTTATCTGCTATTGCTACTGTAACAAGCCCCCTACTCCTAAGCAACTTCTCACCTAGTAAGCCATGGTTGAAAGGAGAATTTCTTAAGTACTGTGAAATAAAAGGTTACGATTGCTTTTAAATGGCTGTTGCTATATTGTGTTTATACAACCTGAAGTTACAAAGGGAACCGAGAACTATAATGTCCTTAAAACACAAACACACCAATTTAACAGTATCGGTTTCGGGCCGATTACAACTCACATGGGGAAGAGACGTTCTCCCATCATTGACATCATTGAGGGGCCGAGACTCTCAGGAGCGTCCACCGTGGTGAATTGAAAAGTGTGGAAGGCTGAGATTACAGCGGTGAAGAAGTTTGATTTGACACAAGGTCAGAGGGAGCGCTGATTGACGAGTCTGATTACTGACTGTGCCACACAGGGCCGGGCTTTGGCAGAAGCTCCCACTGCCGGGCGTTTCAACCGACAATCTCTCATTCACAACATTGCCGCCACTCGACAAGCTGACACAAGCGGGCGCCCTGATAGATGGACCGGGTCGAGAGATGGAGAGATTTAAAAAAAATGCACGGCAGCAGGCACCGACTAAACAGCAGCCAGGAGGGGGATTACACAGACACTGAAAAGGCCTATGTGTCCTTTCAATTTCCCATTAGACATTGGGACAGTTACAGCAACGTGTTCAATGATAGATAGAGGAATTCATCGAAAGTAATTAAGAAATTGGTCAACCAATCAAGCTACTTTTCCAGACAAGTTCATGTTAAACACTGCAATCAGAAGAAAATATGTATTACATCGTATCTCAGTGAGATGGTCACTACATGGCCCTGGCCAGCACCACACATGCCTAAGAGCATGATTAAGAAATGGTATGAGGGAAAGATTGGGAATTCAGCCAGGACACCGGGGTTAACCACCCCTAATCTTATGCTAAGTGCCATGGGACCTTTAGTGACCACAGAAAGTCAGGACGGACACCTGTATAACATCCTATCTGAAAGACAGCACCCTACACAGGGCAATGTCCCCAATCACTGCCCTTGGAATACTTGTTTTTGTGTTGGCCCTCCAACACAACTTCCAGCAGCGTCTGGTCTCCCATCCTGGGACCAACCCTGCTTAGCTTCAGAGGCAAGCCGGCAGTGGGATGCAGGGTGGTGTGCTGCTGGCCAAATGTACACTATAAGATAATCATTCATATAAAGACTATTTCAGCACATAGATCACATTTGCAGTAGGCTAGGTATGTGCTGCTAACAAACAATTAGCCTAGCGAGAAAAGGCACATATAAAATGCTTCCCTCCCAACAACACACTCAAAATGGGGCTACTTACATGTTGTAATGATGCACACAGTATCACAGCAAACTTTTATAGCTAGCTCTGCTCACATCTGTCCATTTCCTCACATTATCAAATTAGCCACGCCCAGTAGGCGCACACCAGCTGGCTGATTGGAGGACACACGGGAGCAGTGATTTGTTTGTGGTCGGGCCAATCAGGGTAGCTGTAAGGATGAGTGAGCCATATGATTGGGTTAGGATTAGGGTTAGATGATTGGCTGGCTATGATATGCAGAATGTGAATCCGTGTTTCCGGGTTTTCGATGCCATTCCATTCACTCCATTACAGCCATTATTATGAGCCGTCCTCCCATCAGCAGCCTCCACTGATAGAGAAATGCAGTGTTATCACTCCTCAAACGTCCGGGTTTTTAGCTTAGCTGACGTCTTTATTTGTCAGACATAATGTAGGATGATAGGATAATAAACTGCATACATAATGTTACACACAGCATCTGAAACCTACTAATCCCTCCATTGAGTCTCTTGGCCACAGTAGTCGTTAGCATGACGAAGAGGAGGACATGGCCAAGATTTGAATATCGAAGGACAGTAGTCTGTATGAAGTTACATACATATACTGTACATAGCACCCTAACTTTTCTTCTATAAAGAGCTTCAAACACCTGCTCAGAATATAGATGGCAAAACTGTAATCTATGCACTAAGCATGTTAAGTATGCCATGGAGCCCTAGTAGTGCTGGGAGAGAAGAAACCTGGGTTCAAATAGTATTTGAAATCTTTCATATACTTTGAGTGTTTACTTTAGCCTGTTTGGAGTGCCAGATAGACAGGTTTTGGTCTTTTGAGGCTAACTGGTTCCATTGAGTCCGACAAGCTCAATCAGTATTTTTAAGATTCAAATGCGATTTGAACCCAGGTCTGGAAGAGAGTCGTACCACACGACACGTTCACTAGCCCATATCAAGTTATGGAACATCTCACGGAGCTTCAGTGTAGCCATAATAATTACAGATGTAGTATTACTTTGATACTTATTCATGCGAGAGAACCACCCTTGTGTCCTAGGACTGTCATAATGACGTGGGACTTTTACACCGGCAAAAACATTTCAACGCAAATAAATGGCTTCAATGGCACTTGTACATTTCTTTCTAATTGATACCCATCAGAACACCACTGAAGGACACATTATAGGCCATTAATTCAAGTTGTAAGTAACAGTTCAGCTTGCCATTAAAGTTGTCTGTGATGCTATTACCGGGCTGTTCATAAAACCCGACATGTTGTGACATTTATGTTGATAGCTGTATGAGAAAATGCTGACTTGAAGGAATATTTGTTTAGTCAACACAGGGAACATGTACAATATATACATGTGGTCATTAAATCTCTCTCTTGCATGTCTGGATGTGGATGGATGATACTACTGTATGTAAAAAAGAAGACAACAAAGGAAGCAGATGGGCATAGAGGGATAGTTAAGTTTTCATGTTAAGAACCTTTAGATGGCATAGAGGGATAGTTAAGTTTTCATGTTAAGAACCTTTAGATGGCATAGAGGGATAGTTAAGTTTTCATGTTAAGAACCTTTAGAGGGCATAGAGGGATAGTTCGTTTTCATGTTAATAACCTTTGTTTCAGTCCAATAATACACAGAAATCTAATAAAATCAAAGTTTATTGGTCGCACACACAGTTTGCAGATGTTGTCTGAGGTACAGTGAAATGCTTCTGTTTCTAGCTCCAACAATGCAGCAATATCTAGCAATTCAATAACAATACACACATCATCCACATATCACAACAAGCAGTGTCAGAGTACAGAATATAAATAAATATATATGTATGTGAATAGTGTGTATAGACAGCATGGACAGTATATGAATAGAAAAGGTGTGGAACAGCAGTAGTTATATAGGATGAGCCATGACTAGAATATGAAGTGGGTAAAAACACAATGTAAATATTATTAAAGCGACCAGTGTTCAATGTCTATATACATGGGGCAGCAGTCTCAGCAACCGGCTAGTAACAGTGTCTAAGGTTCAGGGCAGAACAAATATTCCAAATGTGTAAATTGTCCTGAGGTGCCTGTAGCAGTAACAGTACCTGTAACAGTAACAGTGCCTGCAGCAGTAACAGTATCTGTAACAGTAACAGTAACAGTAGCAGAAACTACCCGTAGCAGTAACAGTACCTGTAGCATTTACAGTAACAGTATCTGTAGCAGTAACAGTATCTGTAACAGTAACAGTACCTGTAACAGTAACAGTACCTGTAACAGTAACAGTACCTGTAGCAGTAACAGTAACAGTACCTGTAGCAGTAACAGTACCTGTACCTGTAGCAGTAACAGTATCTGTAACAGTAACAGTACCTGTAGCAGTAATAGTATCTGTAACAGTAACAGTAACAGTGCCTGTAGCAGTAACAGTACCTGTAACAGTAACAGTACCTGTAACAGTGTGTAATCCTCACATATTCCATATTATTAGACAGAGAACAATGGTAGGCTACATATTCATTCTAGGGACTGAAATGCTGGCTGCTTTTATCTGCCAAGACAGTATTATAGTAAAGGTATTCCAGACACAAGACCTTGCGACTGTTAACCCAAAATCTTAGCTGTTCAAGAGATCTGAATCATTTAACAAGAGGTTAGGTTAAGGTCACTGCAGTATATAGGCCTATGTAAGTACTTTTTTGGGGGGGGGAGAGTTTGAAGCGAAATCTCTACTCAAAATGTTATGTTTTTTATTCTTGACCATTTAAATTGGCAGTGCAGTCAAAAACGTGATTTTCCTGTATAAAAAAAAAAATCCACATTATGAGGTGGAAATAACGCTCTGAAATTGAGAAAATGATAATGCCCTTTTAGTCTAAGAGATATTGGAGCCAAAAAAAATGGAATTGCAGCCGACAGCATGACATCACAATCTGATTTGATTATTCTGACCAATGACCAGTCATCTTTTATTTGCATATGTATCATCCTACTTTGAAGGGGTAAGCGGGGTAGGCTCTAGAGTCTAGACGATCCTATCCACCAATCAGGGCTGTGAGCATTTCAATGGAAAAAGTAGGTTATGGGAAATAAAAACATACATTTTGAGTTATTTTCATAAAATAAACACACTGTGATTTATTAGCCATACAGTTATGATTTAAATATACAATTAAAAAGACTGCACGTGGGGCTTTAAGAATTTACATAACATATCTAGCACTTCACAAGATACATTTTTCCATGATATCCCACCTAAAAGGATTCCACTCTCACTTATACATACCGAGATCTCTACCGAACTGTGTGGAAGTCTGCCATGGAGGCGGTATTGTGTGCTTTTGAAAATGGATGAACGCTTCAGTAAATATCTTTGCTGTTTTCCATCACATCTCTTTGTACCCGCTCTGTGTCATCAGCCTCTCTCTTCTCTCCCTCCTTCCTCAAAGCACTACGTCTTGAAGAGACATTTTATCTTTTCACACATCATCTCAATGCTTGATCACTCCTCGTCTTTGTAGTGAAGAACACTGGCAGATAGAGAGATAGAGAGATTCATCTTTATCAAGCACATAAATGGTTACACAATATGAAAAACCCCGTGAGGACCTCAAGGTGGAAAAAGTTTGAGAGAGAATACTAAGAACTCTTGGTTCCATCCCAAAAGGCACCCTATAGGCTGCCCTCCGTAGAGCACAACATGTTATCAGAGTCCTATGGTCCTGGTCAAAAGTAATACATTATATAGGGAGTTGTTTGGGATGCACACTATATATTCACCCTGGGAGGTTACAAGTATAACCAGGAAGGTTGTGCCTCATCATTCATACATAACTAATAGGTATTGAGTGTACTCATAGATATACACATTTGTATGTGTTTTTCCCCATATAGGCAATCAGAAACAATGCCTCATGCAAATTAACCTTGATAGTGAAAAAAACATTCATACATGACTTTCACGAGATAAACAACAACAACAACAACAGCAATCAAACCGTTTGTTTTTTGTAAATGTAAAGAGATATTGCGCAAGGTAATGAAAATTCAGCTGCATATTTCCCCTCAACAGTTACTAATTCTCTTATTTTTCAAGAAAATGTATTCTGCTGACTGATGTGCTTTTGTAATAGCCTAATAGTATGCCACTGGCCCATCATTCAACTTGAACTGATAGAGACAAGAATATATTGATTGAGAGGCCTGCTCTGCTCCATGATTTAATAGAGAGATATCATTTTGCTTCATTTTCAATTTCTGCAACCTTTGAGGAGAAAAGATAATAACAGAAAAACATGAGACATCGTTCACAATTACAGAATATTTAAGTTTGAGAGTCATAATTGCATGGGCAGTCGAGACCAAATCAAGTAATACTAAATAACATAATACAATTATCCCACCTGGCAGGCCGCTCCTACCAGGTGATGTGGAAAGGATTTGTGTCTGCCCCGTGTATTCTCACTACTGGTGTACCCTAGTGTCTACTGGGCCTTCTCCTCTTCTCTCTATACACCAAGTCACTTGACTCTGTCATAGTCTCACATGGTCTCTCATATTATTGCTTTGCAGATGACACTCAACTACTATTCTCCTTCCCCCTTCTGACACCCAGGTGGCAGACATCTCAGCTCGGATGTTGGCCCACCACCTCAAGCTCAAACTCAACATGACGGAGCTGCACTTCCTCCCGGGGAAAGCCTATCTGCTCCAAGACCTCTCCATCAAGGTACACAACTACACGGCGTCCCCCTCCCAGAGTGAAAAAAACCTTGACGTGACCCTGGACAACACCCTGTCATTCTCTGCAAACATCAAAGCTGTGACTCGCTCTGCATGTTCATGCTCTACAATATCCGTAGAGTGCAACCCTACCTAACACAGGAAGCGGAGCAGGGCCTAATCTAGGCACTTGTCATCTCCCATCTGTACTACTGCAACTCACTGTTGGCTGGGCTCTCTGCTTGTGCCATCAAACCCCTGCAATTTATCCTGAATGCTGCAGCACGCCTGGTTTTCAACCTTCCCAAGTTCTCCCATGTCATCCCGCTCCTCCACACACTCTACTGGCTTCCAGTCAAAACTTGCATCCCCTGCAAGATCATGGTACTTGCCTACAGAACAGCAAGTGGAACTGCCCCTCCCTACCTTCACCTCCCTACCTTCACCCCTCTGGTCTCCTGGCCTTCCCACCCGCCCTGGCACCCGAAAGGTGGAACCAGCTTCCCCATGAAGCTAGGAAAGCAGAGTCCCTGCCCATCTTCTGAAAACATCTGAAATCCTTATTCTACGAAAAGTATCTTAAATAATCTCACAGCACCCCACCCCCTCACACCCCGTCCGTCTTGTTGAGGGTTCGTAGCTTCAACCCAGCAGCACACACACACACACACACACACACACACACACACACACACACACACACACACACACACACACACATATGGCTTTTCAGCCTTTGCCATAGCTTGGATTCAGAGCTATTTATTTCATAGAACACAGGGTATTCTTTAATAACCTTTTTGGGATAGGGAGCAGCATTTTCACTTTTGGATGAATAGCGTGCCCAGAGTGAACTGCCTCCTACTCTGTCCCAGATGCTAATATATGCATGTTATTATTAGTATTGGATAGAAAACTCTCTGAAGTTTCTAAAACTGTTTGAATGATGTCTGTGAGTATAACAGAACTCATATGGCAGGCGAAAACCTGAGAGAAATCCAACCAGGAAGTGGGAAATCTGAAGTTTGTAGTTTTTCAAAGCTTGGCCTACAGAATACACAGTGTCTATGGGGTCAAGTTGCACTTCCTACGTCTTCCACTAGATGTCAACTGTCTTTAGAACCTTGTTTCAGGCTTCTGCTATAAAGGAGGGGGGAATGGGAGCTGAATGAGTCATGGGTCTGGCAGAGTGTCTCAGGCTCGTGACGCGCGCTACCGACAGAGTTAGCTCTCATTCCAGTGCTCTTCTTCAGACAAAGGAATTCTCCAGTTGGAACCTTATTGATGATTTATGTTAAAAACATGCTAAAGATTGATTCCATACATCGTTTGACTTGTTTCTACGACCTGTAACAGAACTTTTCGAGTTTTTGTCTGGACGAAGTGCTCGCGCCTCAGGAAGATGGATTACTGGGCTGAACACGTTAACAACAAGTGGCTATTTGGACATAAATTATGGACTTTATGGAACAAATCAGTCATTTATTGTCGAACTGGTAAGTGAATATTTATAATGTTACTTCTAACTTCTGTTGACTCCAACATGGCGGAAAATTTCTTTGTCTGGATTGGGCTCTGAGCGCCGTACTCAGATTATGCTTTTTCCGTATAGTTTTTAAAAAATCTGACACAGCAGTTGCATTAAGAAGTCTATCTTTAATTCTGTGAATAACACTTGTATCTTTTATCAATGTTTATTATGAGTATTTCTGCAAACTCACAGGATGTTTTGGAATCAAAACATTACTGCACGTAACGCGCCAATGTAAACTGAGATTTTTTTATATAAATATGCACATTATCGAACAAAACATACATGTATTGTGTAAGATGATGTCCTCTGAGTGTCATCTGATTAAGATCATCAAAGGTTAGTGATTCATTTTATCTACATTTCTGCTTTTTATGACTCCTATCTTTGGCTGGAAAAATGTCTGTGTGTTTTTTTGACTTGGCTATGGCCTAACATAATCATATGCTGTGCTTTTGCTGTAAAGACTTTTTGAAATTGGACACGAATTGTAGATTAACAAGATGTTTATCTTTCATTTGCTGTATTGGACTTGTTAATGTGTGAAAGTTACATATTTAAAAAAATATATTTAGAATTTTGCGCGCTCCTTTTCAGCGGAATGTTGTCGAGGGATTCCGCTAGCCTGCCCTAGAAAGGTTTTAATTGAAGCTTCTCTAATGTCAAACGTGTAAAGTGTGGAGTACCACAGGGCAGCTCTCTAGGCCCTCTACTCTTTTATTTATATATATAAATATATATATATAATTTGTAAAAACTTTTTACCCATTTTTCGTCATATCCAATTAGTAGTTGCAGTCTTGTCACATTGCTGCAAATAATGTACGGACTCGGGAGAGGCGAAGGTCGAGAGCCATGTGTCCTCGAAAACACGACCCATGCCGCTCTGCTTCTTGACACACTGCCCACTTAACCCAGAAGCCAGCTGTACCAATGTGTCGGAGGAAACACTGTACAACTGGCGACCGATGTCAGCGTGCATGCGCCTGGCTGCCACAAAGAGTTGCTAGAGCGCGATGGGACAAGGACATCTCAGCAGGCCAAACCCAGATGATGCTGCACCAATTGTGAGCCACTCATGGGTCTCCTGGTCGTGGCTGGGATCGAAACCAGATCTGTAGTGACGCCTCTAGCACTGCTACACAGTGCCTTAGACCGTTGCACCACACAGGAGGCTTCTCTTTTTTACCAATGACCTGCCACTGGCATTACACAAAGCCCATTCCAAAACTGACTGCAACTCTTCGTTAACGGTTTCAGTGACTTCATTAGATGTGGTTGCTGATGCATATGGGTTGAATCACCAATATTATATGTACATACAATGCCTGTGTCCATGTATATTGGTGATTCAACCCATACGCATGCTAAATTACTAACATTTACATTTAAATGTACAAGGTAAAGGGGAAGTGTATAATTGGCCTATAGCGGCTAAATGCTAGCAGCAATAACGCTAATACCATATTCTAAAGAAGAACCAAACATCTGTGGTTTTTACAAGACAATAATACTCTTTCCAATATTATAACAAGAAAAACTTCAGCAGAACAGACATGCAAGACATATGCGTGACATTTTTGTTTTCCTGCCTTTCTGCCTTACTCAGTATCTGAGATAGAGCCATTCAAAACAAGTCTTCTCTTGTTTATCATTCACACTCGACCACAGGTTGAAGGTTGAATCCTTACACAGATGCAGAAGATGTTACATGGCATATGTTATTGTTGGCTCTATTTCAATGTTTCAACATCGTCCTGTAAGACGTGCTATCATTCAAAAGAAAGACCGAAGAGAAGCCAACCTGTCTCATTCAATACCTGTGAATACACAAAAGCTGTATATTTTCACAGTGTATAGCAGTGTTAAATGTAATACTATTCCCCACATACAGAGTGAAGAGACCACAGGCACATCCATAGCCAAACACTCCAGAATTGGATTCCATCTCCAATGCCCAGAGCATATAGAACAGGCCATCTTGAATTGGATTTTTATTTTTTATATATATTTGGATAGTGTTCCCTGTAACCTTCCACTCCAGCTCAACACAGACAGACTGGATACGTTCCAAATGGCACCCTTTTCCCTATGGGCCCTGGTCAAAAGTAGTGCACTATAAAGGAAATAGGGTGCGATTTGGGACGAACAGACTCTTAGAGCGGAGCACCTGTGTCAGCTTACACCAATGTCATCCATCGTTGTACGATCCAGACAGTTCCTGTGCACCAGTGACATCCAGGCATGCAGTGGGCAGGAGTTTGGAACATATGGACATGCAAATTTGACAAGACGTAAGGGTAATTCTGGGATGTTTTCCAGTGCACTGATTTCTAATTGGTAAAAAGAGAATCTTGTCTGCTGTAGAGCCCGTGTATTTTTCACCTTGGCCCTTTGTGGACACAATTGAACTTATTTTGCATTTAATATCTGAAATGTATTGAATAGGAATTTAGTTAATCTTATAATCTAATAATATATATGGAATTTAGCAGGCGCTAAATATAGATGCCATTTAGGAGACGATCATGCATTCATACATTTTACA